>NC_064626.1:18283147-18641481 GCF_023864275.1 Schistocerca cancellata | reverse complement strand
GTAAAGAGCGTAAACATTGGACGATTTAATAATGGACGAAGGTTGTGTGGAGTGACGAATGTGGCGAATCGATGGCAGGGTGTGGGTATGACGAATGCCCGGTGAACGTCATCTGCCAGCATGTGTAGAGCCAACAGCAAAATTCGAAGGCGGTGGTGTTACTGTGTGGCCGTGTTTTTCATGGAGGTGGTTTGCACCCCTTGTTGGTTAGTGTGGCACTATCACAGAACAGGCCTACATTGATGTTTTTAGCACTTTCTTGCTTCCCACAGTTGAAGAGCAATTCGGGGATGGCGACTGCATCTTTCAACACGATCGAGCACCTGTTCATAATGCATGGCCTGTGGCGGAGTGGTTACACAACAATAATATCCCTGTAATGTACTGACCTGCACAGAGTCCTGACCTGAATCCTACAGAACACCTTTGGGATGTTTTGGAACGGCGACTTCGTGCCAGGCCTCACCTACCGACATCGATACCTCTCCTCAGTGCAGCACTCCGTGAATAATGGACTGCCATTCCCCAAGAAACCTTCCAGCACATGACTGAGGGTATACTTGCGAGAGTGGAAGCTGCCATCAGGACTAAGGGTGGGCCAACACTATATTGAATTCCAGAATTACAGCTGGAGGGCGCCACAAACTTGTGAGTCATTTTCAGCCAGGTGTCTGGATACTTTTATCACATAGTGTATTTTCTAATCAGATGTTTGAATGAAACGAAAACATGCCTACCTACAAATTACACAATGGGTTTTTGTCCGAATCTTCGTAGCCAAAGGCAGAGTTGAACCTGGATAAATAGAGTACCAAATTGAGTAGCGTGAGGTGTTGTTTTGCGGAAAAGGGTCTGAATGCCGGAAGTGTTCAAGATAAACAAGAAAAACTTAAACAATGATTTGGGGGAACATTTTTATTCAAATTTTCGTATCCAAACGAAGATAGGAAATGGACAACTAGATCATCGTGAATGTAGTTTTGCAGAAACATATTTAACTTCATATTAACAGAATATTCCGTCGGTTCTTGGTAGAACAAAATTATAATAATAAATGAAAAGCACCAGTTTGCTTTTGTTCTACAATATTATTTTTATTGCTAACCGGTTTTCGGCTTACAAGGCCATCTTCAGGCATTTACTGAGTATTATCACCTGTCAACTCCATTGTTATTTATGTACTGTTCAGTTTTTACTATTTCATTGCAAAGATGTTACTCACTGTATGTTTCTACTTCATTCCAGATGTGTGACTTCTCTTCCAATGTTGTCTGCTAACATTTAACTTCTTTGGTGATAATACTCAGTAAATGCCTGAAGATGGCCTTGTAAGCCGAAAACCGGTTAGCAATAAAAATAATATTGTAGAACAAAAGCAAACTGGTGCTTTTCATTTATTATATTTAACTTCCTTGAAAATAACGAGGATAATTAAGAAAAACCTAATTACTGATTTAGATACAACTTTTTGTCCGTGTGTTCACTACCTGACCAGGAGTGGGAAATGGACAAATGGGGTATCAAATAGGCCAGCGTGAAGTGTGGTTGTGCAAGAATAAGATTTAATTGCTTTAATGAAGCAAAAAATTAAAAAGCACGTAATTAAAGGTTTGCCGGAAAACTGTAAGATTCGAGCAACAGTTTCTGCTTCCTGAAAAGTTAATCTCTTCGAGACCTAGCCTATTCACCCATAAAAAGTTGCATCTATATGGTATTTAACTGTCAAAATAGCTTCCTTCGAACCAAGTACTAAATTCACAATATTTTGAGAACGGAAGATGCTAAGAACGCTATCTTGTAAACTTCTCGACTGTAACGTCTCAGTGTGGTCGTAGATCTACAGAAGACTACCGTTTGTCCTGCAGCCCCCAACGCTTCACAGTTGATTGCTTTGTACTTAGGAATTACAGTTACGAATAACTGAAATATAAACGATCACGTAGATAATGTTGTGGGGAAAGCGAAGAATTCACTTTATTGGCAGCATGTTTAAAAGATGCAATATGTCTGCCAAAGAGAATGCGGGATTATTGAAGAATGCGATACAACCCATTGGCTTTGACCATTGACGTCAGAAGTTACCACAGATGATGTATTCCACAGATTTAACAGCAACAATGAATCTTGAGAAAGAAAGGAATGCAGGGCAGAGAAAACAGGTGGTAGACACATATCACGCACATTCAAATTTCGACCATAATGTTATGTGGTGGTGTAGTCTGTTGCCAGTGCCCAGTCAGTCACAGAGCCAGTCATCCAGTCAGTCACAGACAGTCAGCCCAGTCAGTTACAGTTTCACCCAGTGAGTCACATTTACAGGCAGTCACCCAGTCGGAGTCACAGTTTACAGCTCACAGTCAGTCAGTACATAGCGACCAGAGTAGTGGACTTACTGGGAAGTGTACGTCACCAGCAGTGAGGCTACCGTGGGCTATTATGGAAGAGCTTGTACCACAACAACTTGCTTAAAGATAAGTAGCTTTCTGTTCTGATAAATAAAGAACCCCTGTTAATACATGTGTGCAGTTCTGTTATAGAAAGAGTATATCAGCCACCAAAAAACGTCCTCTCCTTGCTTCCCATGGTACAAGACTCTACAGTGTCAATGACGACACAGAAAAGTATATTGCTACTTTGGGTCCTAGTATCCTATTCTTCAGTTGACCTATATAGCTTAACTGAAGAAAGAGACACTAGTGCAAAAACGAAAGAAAACAGAAAGGGAAAGAAGTAATGTTGCATGGAATACCTCAGTTGACATTTATGAGTTGTATCTCGAACTCCAGCTGATCTGTATAGGTTAACTGTAATACAAATTAAACTTATGTGGACTTCTTCACCTTTGCTAGCACTAGTGTCCTATTCTTCAGTTGACGTATGTAGGTCAACTGAAGTACGGGATACAAATGTTATAGGTGTTGCTTTTTCGCCTCTGCTACTACTAGCAACCTATTCTTCACTTGATATAATAATAGCGAAGGCGAAAAGACCGAACTACGTAAAATTTGCTTCCCATACTTCAGTTGGCCTATACGTGTCAACTGAACAATAGGACACAAATGCTAGCGAAGGCCAAAAGCTCACGTACATAACATTGGCATTCTGTGCATCAATTTAACTGCGCGAAGGCGAAAAAAGGAAACGTACATAAAATTTCTAACCCATATTTCAGCTGACCTATACAGATCAACTGAAGAATAGGATACTAGTGCTAGAGAAGGCGAAAAATCGCGAGATACGTAAGATTTGAATCCCGTCTGAAGAACGGGGCACTACCTTCGTAATTAAACTGAGGTACAGGATGTCAGTGTTATCTGTGTCGCTTTTTTCGTCTTTGCTAGCACTAGTATCCTATTCTTCAGCTGCATATACCGGGTGATCAAAAAGTCAGAATCAATTTGAATAAATAAATCACGGAATAATGTAGATAGAGAGGTAAAAATTGACACACATGCTTAGAATGATATGGAGTTTTATTAGAACCAAAAAAATACAAACGTTTAAAAAATGTCCGACAGATGGCGCTTCATCTGATCAGAATAGAAATAATTAGCATAACAGAGTAAGACAAAGCAAAGATGATGTTCTCTACAGGAAATGCTCAATATGTCCACCAACATTCAACAATAGATGTAGTCGAGGAATAATGTTGTGAACAGCACTGTAAAGCATGTCCCGAGTTATGGTGAGGCATTGGCGTCGGATGTTGTCTTTCAGCATCCCTAGAGATGTCGGTCGATCACGATACACTTGCGACTTCAGGTAACCCCAAAGCCAATAATCGCACGGACTGAGGTCTGGGGACCTGGGAGGCCAAGCATGACGAAAGTGGCGGCTGAGCACACGATCATCACCAAAGACGCGCGCAAGAGATCTTTCACGCGTCTAGCAATATGGGGTGGTTCAAGTAAAACCCCATGTCATTCCAAGCATGTGTGTCAATTTTTACCTCTCTATAGACATTATTCCGTGGTTTATTAAGTTTTCAAATTTATACTGACTTTTTGATCACCCGGTAGGTCGACTGAAGTACGGGGTACACATTTTTCATATGCCGGTGTTTTCGCCTTCGGTGGTAATGGTATCGACTGAAATATATCGTATAATTCTAGAGCTAGCGAAGGTGAAAAAAGCGGTAAAATTTGTATTCCGTACGGCATATTCATAGGAATATGCAAACAAAAATCAAAAAGTAAAAATTGTTCAGAATGAAAAAAAGAAACTCTTCAAAATATCTAAAACTCACTAAGAATGCCCTGTCTTTTAAAAACACATTCATTTATTTATTTATTTCAGTTTACAATGACGACGTCTCGCCACAAAAGATAACGGACTTATTATCTATGGCTCGAAAAGAAAGACACAATCATCTATGAGTAAACTATGACGTCATTGGTCAAGGCTGACGGGTTGTATTCCATTCTTCCCCTTGAAAGGGTACAGTACCGCCCGACATTGAAAATAGGTACAACATTCTTCGTTATTCTTGTCAGAACAACATACACTCCTGGAAATGGAAAAAAGAACACATTGACACCGGTGTGTCAGACCCACCATACTTGCTCCGGACACTGCGAGAGGGCTGTACAAGCAATGATCACACGCACGGCACAGCGGACACACCAGGAACCGCGGTGTTGGCCGTCGAATGGCGCTAGCTGCGCAGCATTTCTGCACCGCCGCCGTCAGTGTCAGCCAGTTTGCCGTGGCATACGGAGCTCCATCTCAGTCTTTAACACTGGTAGCATGCCGCGACAGCGTGGACGTGAACCGTATGTGCAGTTGACGGACTTTGAGCGAGGGCGTATAGTGGGCATGCGGGAGGCCGGGTGGACGTACCGCCGAATTGCTCAACACGTGGGGCGTGAGGTCTCCACAGTACATCGATGTTGTCGCCAGTGGTCGGCGGAAGGTGCACGTGCCCGTCGACCTGGGACCGGACCGCAGCGACGCACGGATGCACGCCAAGACCGTAGGATCCTACGCAGTGCCGTAGGGGACCGCACCGCCACATCCCAGCAAATTAGGGACACTGTTGCTCCTGGGGTATCGGCGAGGACCATTCGCAACCGTCTCCATGAAGCTGGGCTACGGTCCCGCACACCGTTAGGCCGTCTTCCGCTCACGCCCCAACATCGTGCAGCCCGCCTCCAGTGGTGTCGCGACAGGCGTGAATGGAGGGACGAATGGAGACGTGTCGTCTTCAGCGATGAGAGTCGCTTCTGCCTTGGTCCGAGTGTGGACGGGCAGTTCTAGGCGCTTCAGTCTGGAACTGCACGGTCGAAGGTTCGAATACCGCCTCTGGCATGGATGTGTGTGATGTCCTTGGGTTAGTTAGCTTTAAGTACTTGTAAGTTCTAGAGGACTGATGACCTCAGATGTTAAGTCCCTTAGTGCTCAGAGCCATGTGAACCAAGGACCGAGAACGGAAAGATCGTCCACGTGCACGCAGTTACATGAAAGAGTAGTGAGAAAATTGCTTCCAGGCATTGACACTTTCCCGGCAACTTCTGTCTTACTGTGTTTGCGATCGCCAAATTCGTATGGCGTACGGATAAGAAAATGATTATCTTGGATAAGGAGAGGTCTCTCGATGATGACGGAAAATTATGCTGCCGACCATCAGGTGAAGCGCGCAAGCGTGGCCGACCGCGATACACGCCTGATGTTCTAAATCTACATCGATACTCTGCAAATCATATTTAAGTGTCTGGCAGAGGGTTCATCGAAACACCTTCATAATTCACCATTATTCCAATCTCTTATACCGCGCGGAAAGAACGAACACCTGTATCTTTCTGTACGAGCTCTGATTTCCCTCATTTTCTCGTGGTGATCGTTTCTTCCTATATAGGTCGGCGTCAACAAAATATTTTCGCGTTCGGATGAGAAAGTTGGTGATTGGAATTTCGTGAGAAGATTTCTCCGCAACGAAAAACGCCTTTGTTTTAATGATATCCGTTCCACATCCTATATCATTTTAGTGACACTCTCTCCCCTATTTCGCGATAATACAAAACGTGCTGCCCTCCTTTGAACTTTTCCGATGTACTCCGTCAGTCCTATCTGGTAGGGATCCCACACAGCGCAGCAGTATTCTAAAAGAGGACGGGCAAGCGTAGTGTAGGCAGTCTCCTTAGTAGATCTGTCACGTTTTCTAAGTGTCCTGCCAATAAATTGCAGTCTTTGGTTAATCTTCCCCAGAACTTTTTCTATGTATTCCTGCCAATTTAAGTTGTTCGCAATTGTAATTCCTCGGTATTTAGCTGAATTTACGGTATTTATATTTGACTGATTTGTCGTGTAACTGAAGATTAACGGATTCCTTTTAGCACTTATGTAAATGACCTCACACTTTTCGTTATTTAGGGTCATTTGCCAGTTTTCGCACCGTACAGATATCTTTTCTAAATCGTTTTGCAATTTGTTTTGATCGTCTGGTGACTTTATTAGTCGGGTCGTCTGCAAATAATCTGAGAAGGCTGCTCACATCGTCTGCCAAATCTCCCAATGGATAAGGAACAGAAAAGAGTCTGCATCACCAGAAATCACTTCTGTTTTAGTCGATGACTTTCCGTCATTTATTACTAACTGTGGCTTCTCTGACAGGAAATCTCAAATCCAATCACATAACTAAGACGACATTTCATAATCACGCAATTTCACTACAAGCCGCTTGTGCGGTACAGTGTCAAAAGCCTTCTGGAAATCCAGAAATACGGAATCAAGCTGAAATCCCTTGTCAATAGCACTCAACATTTCCTGCGAGTAAAGAGCTAGTTGTGTTTTAAAAGAACGATGTTTTCTAAATCCGTAATGACTATGTGTCAATAGAACGTTTTTTTCGAGGTAATTCATAATGTTCGAACTTGGAACATAATGTTCCAAGATCCTGTTGCATATCGACGTTAACGATATGGGCCTGTAATTTAGTGGATTACTCCTACTACCTTTCTTGAATATTGGTGTGATCTGTGCAACTTTCCAGTCTTTGGGTACGGATCTTTCGTAGAGCGAACGGTTGTATATCATCGTTAAGTATGGAGCTATTGCATCAGCATATTCTGAAGGGAACCTAATTGGTATACAGCCTGGACAAGAAGATGTTGCAGATAAGAAAGTAAGTTGAACAATTTGCCATCGCGCTATTAGCTTTGGAAATGACCAGAAGCACCATGTGAATTACATGCCCCTGGCTGGTGAACGACTACAAAAAGAACTCGCCAAATTCAGTAACGTTCGTTGGATTACAATTGAAGAGTGTTCAGTGATTACACGTGAAATGTTAGCTGTGATCGACAGCTGACCCAGAGAAGTGAAACGACGGCCAATGGTGAATTCGGTAATCTAACTGCTGGTCTTATTGGAGACCTGTTTCAGTTGCAGACTGTTCTCGGCTCCTGGATTTTCAAGCACACTCTTAATCTGTGGTACCTCATTAGTTTTGTGGAATCTGTCATGTTATTCGACAGCAACATTATGTCTTTCTTGAATCACCAAATCGACTTCGGGAAGGCAACTACACTGTTGATAACCTGGATATCCTTGATGACAAAGTTAGACATGAAGATGACTCGAGATCGGAGAATGTGACCCATTTGCTTCACGTCTATCCCCAACTAATGCGCAGAGCAGTTCCTAGAGCCAGCAGAGGCTACCAGAACTACCTGCAACAGTTTATGAAGTTTGCGCCATCGACACGTTCTCCAAAATGCCAGAGGATACAGGAAAGCCAGTGCTGAGAAAGCGTCGTAAACAGGACGCCAATCACTGTGGTGGACTTGATGATAAAATCATTAGTGTAGTTTGCGTTCGAGATATGTTGAGGTAAAATACTTCATTTACCGCTGGTCTCATCAGGTGAAATTGTTAAGATCTGTTCGACATATCGAGGTCGTCGTTACGAAGGTCAACAACCGCTGAAATTTCACGTTATCTTCGACGACCCTCTCAACATTTCAGCTTATGATAAACATATATACAGGGTGTTTCAAAAATGACCAGTATATTTGAAACGGCAATAAAAACTAAACGAGCAGCGATAGAAATACACCGTTTGTTGCAATATGCTTGGGACAACAGTACATTTTCAAGCGGACAAACTTTCGAAATTACAGTAGTTACAATTTTCAACAACAGATGGCGCTGCAAGTGATGTGAAAGATATAGAAGACAACGCAGTCTGTGGGTGCGCCATTCTGTACGTCGTCTTTCTGCTGTAAGCGTGTGCTGTTCACAACGTGCAAGTGTGCTGTAGACAACATGGTTTATTCCTTAGAACAGAGAATTTTTCTGGTGTTGGAATTCCACCGCCTAGAACACAGTGTTGTTGCAACAAGACGAAGTTTTCAACGGTGGTTTAATGTAACCAAAGGACCGAAAAGCGATACAATAAAGGATCTGTTTGAAAAATTTCAACGGACTGGGAACGTGACGGATGAACGTGCCGGAAAGGTAGGGCGACCGCGTACGGCAACCACAGAGGGCAACGCGCAGCTAGTGCAGTAGGTGATCCGACAGCGGCCTCGGGTTTACGTTCGCCGTGTTGCAGCTGCGGTCCAAATGACGCCAACGTCCACGTATCGTCTCATGCGCCAGAGTTTACACCTCTATCCATACAAAATTCAAACGCGACAACCCCTCAGCGCCGCTACCATTGCTGCACGAGAGACATTCGCTAACGATATAGTGCACAGGATTGATGACGGCGATATGCATGTGGGCAGCATTTGGTTTACTGACGAAGCTTATTTTTACTTGGACGGCTACGTCAATAAACAGAACTGGCGCATATGGGGAACCGAAAAGCCCCATGTTGCAGTCCCATCGTCCCTGCATCCTCAAAAAGTACTGGTCTGGGCCGCCATTTCTTCCAAAGGAATCATTGGCTCATTTTTCAGATCCGAAACGATTAATGCATCACGCTATCTGGCCATTCTTCGTGAATTTGTGGCGGTACAAACTGCCTTAGACGACACTGCGAACACCTCGTGGTTTATGCAAGATGGTGCCCGGCCACATCGCACGGCCGACGTCTTTAATTTCCCGAATGAATATTTCGATGATCGTGTGATTGCTTTGGGCTATCCGAAACATACAGGAGGCGGCGTGGATTGGCCTCCCTATTCGCCAGACCTGAACCCCTGTGAATTCTTTCTGTGGGGACACTTGAAAGACCAGGTGTACCGCCAGAATCCAGAAACAATTGAACAGCTGAAGCAGTACATCTCATCTGCATGTGAAGGCATTTCGCCAGACACGTTGTCAAAGGTTTCGGGTAATTTCATTCAGAGACTACGCCATATTATTGCTACGCATGGTGGATATGTGGATAATATCGTACTATAGAGTTTCCCAGACCGCAGCGCCATTTGTTGTTGAAAATTGTAACTACTGTAATTTCGAAAGTTTATCTGCCTGAAAATGTACTGTTGTCCCAAGCATATTGCAACAAACGGTGTATTTCTATCGCTGCTCGTTTAGTTTTTATTGCCGTTTCAAATATACCGGTCATTTTTTAAACACCCTGCATCTATTCAATTTGTAGCTGTCGATTATGGCTGAAATTCAACATGGAAGTGCAGCGACTTTAACTGTGACACTGAGGTGGGCGACATCTGCTCACAAAATGTAAGGGCTTACTTTGCCTGCAGGTGTGGTCTTCTCAGGCAGACGAATAATCTTTAATGTGTAAGGTGGGCATGTCATTTTGATATTTGTAAGTTATCGATGTGCACGTCAGAGAGAGAGAGAGAGAGAGAGAGAGAGAGAGAGAGAGAGAGAGAGAATAAGTTATATCACTGTTCAACGAACTTTGGTCTTGTCGTGGCACAATCCTTGCGCAGTCATATACATTCTTACTTGAAGTGTGGTGGGTGATGGACGTATTCGGTAGTGCTGTGCTGACCTGTGATTGTATCTGTTAGATGAAGAAATATTTCTTGTAAAGGACAGCGAGGACGAATAAGATGTATACCGGGATGCGAAAAGAATATAAATTTTGAATAATGTTATTGTTTTTGAGGAGAAGAAGTTTGAAGTAAGAGTCAACACCGCGCTGCTAGGAATGATTATTGTCAGCTAGTTACCTTGCTCAGATGCGAGAGAAAGACCACCCCATTTCTCTTATCTTAATTCACGAATTAAGAAATTAACTGACTAAGGTGTTTGGCTTTTATAGAAATTCTCTGTTAACATTGTACCCTCTTTAAATCACTGTTTGTTAAGCATGGTATTTGTAGCGTTGCTCTCGGGGGGGGGGGGGGGGGGTGAAAAGAAAAAGAATTATTTTTTTTTAAAAAAAACGCCGAAAAAGTGAAGATTTTGGTGGGCCACTTGGCAACAGAATCAGGGATTGATTACACTATTATAATAACATACGTTGAGCATTAAATACCTGAATAAGAGGAGCAGACTGATTTAGTTGAGATCGTTCGGAAGAAACATTATCATTTCTGTGCATTTTTATAGTCGGGATGTAGTCATACCCGGAACAACACTAAGAGACCAGAAGATTTATAGACTTTAAAAGAAATGCAACACTACAGAAAAAAAGTAGATTCAGAAATAATAGGAAAACGATAATGCTCCTTCTGCCTCATGCTGCGTTCGCCCCATCAGCGTGAGCGTAACTTCTGGTGATGAACTAACACAAAATAATTATCATTCAAGTAAATAAGGAGACGGAAGTCATCGAGGTTCATTTACTAAAATAAGCACACTTATCTTTACCACACGTTTTTTTAATGCTACGTTCCTTTTCATAATTAAATTACAGTAGATGACCATTGTGCTTAAATACTTTATACATGACAGTCAAAATGTCCTCTTGATGCTGTCTGTTCGTAATCAGTTACAAGAAGCTACATGTTTTCTAATTGGAGAAATAACAATGAGCATATTCACTCAATATTTTCACATGAAATATAAAATACCGTTGCGGAACGCAGCAAATCCGCGTCCGCCTTTCATGGAATATAAACAGTAAATGGTGAGGCGCCCAATGCCTCATTTGTCTTGAAACAACAGACTTCTTTTTTATATCATTAATCGATACATGTACATAGAGATTTACAGGCATCACGCAAGTACGGCAGAGATAAAGTGTAATACATTCTGTCGCTGCTATGCTGTCATTTACCGTCTTTTTAAGTCATCAGATCACCAAAACGAATAGCAAAATGATTTAGATAAGATATCTGTATGGTGCGAGAAGTGGCAATTGACTCTGAATAAAGAAAAGTGTAAAGTTGTTCACATGAATACTAAAAGAAATCCAGTAAATTTCGATTAGACGGTAAGTCACTCAAATCTGAAGGTTGTAAATTCAACTAAATACTTAGGGATTACAATTATAAATAACCTAAATTGGAACAGTCACATAGATAATGTTGTGGGTGGAGCAAACCAAAGACTGCGATTCATTGGCAGAACACTTAGAAGGTGCAACAGGTCTACTAAAGAGACTGCTTGCACCACGCTTGTCCGCCCTATTCTGAAGTATTGCTGTGCAGTGTGGGATCTGCAACAGGTGGGACTGACGGATAACATTGAAAAAGTACAAAGAAGGGCGGCTCGTTTTGTATTATCGCGAAATAGGGGAGACAGTGCCACAGACATGATACGTGGAGTGGCAATCATTAAAACAAAGGCGTTCTTCGTTGCAACAGGATCTTCTGATGAAATTTCAATCTCCAGTTTTCTCCTCCGATTGCGAAAACATTCTATTGACACACACACCTACATAGGGAGAAATGATCATCACGATAAAATAAGAGAAATCAGGGCTCGCACAGAAAAAATTGATTGTTTTTCTCGCGCTCCGTTCGAGAGTGGAACGGTAGAGAGACTGAAGGTCTTTCGTTGAACCCTCTGCCAGGCACTTGTATCAGAGTAATCATGTAGATGAAGATGTAGATGTATCTGACAGAAAAGTGGGAATCAGCTGTCTTTTGTTTGATCCTCATTCCTCCTTCCTAACCAAAGATTTTGGCGTTCCGAGGTATTCCCGCTATCTTAACACAGAACATCCTAAATCCTTTTACTCAGTCTCTCTTTCCATTTAAGCCATCATACACAGCATCTCTCACTCGCTGCTACTGTCTACATGTGTCTCTCTCCCACCGACTCGCTTCGCGGGGTAGCCGCGTGGTCTTTGGCGCCTTGCCACGGTTCACGCGGCTCATCCCGTCGCAGTTTCAAGTCCTCCCTCGGGCATGGTGTGTGTGTTGTCCTTAGCGTAAGTTGGTTTAAGTTAGATTAAGTAGTGAGTAAACCTAAGGACCGATGACCTCAGCAGTTTATTTCCATGGGAGCTTAAGAGAAATTTCCATTTTCCTCCATGTCCTTTCTCTCCCATTGCTTTACAGTGTATCCCACCGCAACCATTACTTCTCCCCCCCTACACTGTCTCTTTTTGTCTTTCTTTCCCACTGCGACAGTCTTTGCCATACTTTGGCAGCTCGCCGGCCGGTGTGGCCGTGCGGTTCTAGGCGCTTCAGTCTGGAACCGCGTGACCGCTACGGTCGCAGGTTCGATTCCTGCCTCGGCCATGGATGTATGTGATGTCCTTAGGTTAGTTAGGTTTAAGTAGTTCTAAGTTCTAGGGGACTGATGACCACAGATGTTAAGTCCCATAGTGCTCAGAGCCATTCTGAACCTTTGGCAGCTCAAAAAACTTGTTTTGAACCCGATACCCACGTGTTTAAAATTCGAGCTAATATCTACACATTAAAGTTCGGCACAGTGCTCTTTCTTTTGCTCCCACTGCTTCCATCCCCCATCGATATCTCTTCCTCTTTCGCTTTCTCTTTCTCTCTCCCACCGTCACTGCCTCCCCACTCTTTCCTCCCATTGGCACTGTCTACTGTCTGTTTCACCGTCCTTGTTTCTCTGCTACCGTCTTTCAGCATAAAAAAGTACCTGTATGTCGGCGTGCCAAAATTTTTTTGTGCGGAGGCGGTATGAGGAGTGAGGCAATTGGTTCCCGACTTTTCTGTCAGAGTCTTTTGGAGAGGAACATATTCGCCTTTTTTGTGCTGTAGCAGGAGCGTGTTTCTGCTGGTTCCCTTCTTTCCCCTGCTATATCATGCTGTGCTGCTTATATAAAACTAACTCTGTAGTTCAGTAAGGTTTCGGCAGTTGATTTATACAGTTCGGCACATTTATAAGCTTTGACACATATATGATGTAAGGCTAACAAAACACCGTTTGTGTCACACTTTTTCTGGATACTTTGCTCATCGATCGCAAGTCACTGAAAACGACCGGCTCATGATTTGCATCCTGAAAAAGTAATAATGTTATTACTAATTTAGCAGTCTGCTTAGCATAATTTTTGACAGTCATATTAAGTTCTTTTAATACCCTTTTTAGACGATTTCTCGTTACTGCTGTAGCACTCTGTGCATATTTGTATAGTCGTGAAGTTCCTATTACACAGAGACAGAGCATCATAAACTTTTATTTGTGAAAAAAATGCTGACTGGAGACAGTTCGGTGGCCAGACAACCCTTGCAATGACAGTAGAACCTTCCCCATGTGTTCACTACATCAGTTAAAACTACGTTTACGTCTGAGACCGGATATTATGTGCATATTTTACGTGCTTTTACGTGCTTTCAACCTCTGGATCTCGGTAACGCATAATGATGTCGGAAAAAATTTCAAAGTTGAACGAGAATATGATCCTAAGAATGTATTGTAAAAATTTCGACGATGGGCCGTGAATACAAATTACAGAAGTGGCCACCCCATTTATTACTTATCATATGGCAATACATATACAAAAATTACAAAACTACTACACGTCAACATTTAAGCAAAGCTCTCCAGCAAAAAATAACTTAAATTCCAACAGATAGATTTGGATATCAAGACCATTTATTTATTTTATAACATCACTCGTCCCTGTGAGCAACTCTTCGAAAGGGCCCTAGTAGGCACGTGCGAGATATGACGATACAACGTGAGCAACTGTCTGTCGTTCCGCACAGCAGCCACAGGATGGCAATGAAGATTTGCCCCACTTGTAGAGAGTGTCTGCACGTCGTCCATGGCCCGATCGGAGGCAGTTCAAGGTAATCCAAACTGCTTGAGGCTGCTCAATTCCAAGGGGGGATTCTTCTGGATGCAAGGCAGCTTCAGGCAATGTGGCGAGCAGTTTTGTTGCTAGCAGCGTTTCCGTTCATTGATGATATTGAATTTAATTTCCATGAGAGTCCTGGCTGTGATGAGAGTGAGATATCTCGATCTTAGTCTTTCTCACTCCTCAGGAAATAAGTCGTCCATTACTGGAAGGTCGGTGTCATTAGGAATCTCCTGATACCCGTGCAGTGGGGCGCTCTCCCGTCTGTTGTCAGGAGGTGGGATGTGATTCAGGAGAGGCAGCCGCCTACCCCCACCATGAACCATGGACCTTGCCGTTGGTGGGGACGTTTGCGTGCCTCAGCGATACAGATGGCCGTACCGTAGGTGCAACCACAACCGAGGGGTATCTGTTGAGAGGCCAGACAAACGTGTGGTTCCTGAAGAGGGGCAGCAGCCTTTTCATTAGTTGTAGGGGCAACAATCTGGATGATTGACTGATCTGGCCTTGCAACACTAACCAAAACGGCCTTGCTGTGCTGGTACTGCGAACGGCTGAAAGCAAGGGGAAACTACAGCCGTAATTTTTCCCGAGGACATGCAGCTTTACTGTATGGTTAAATTATGATGGCGTCCTCTTGGGTAAAAATATTCCGGAGGTAAAATAGTCCCCCATTCCGATCTCCGGGCGGGGACTACTCAAGAGGACGTCGTTATCAGGAGAAAGAAAACTGGCGTTCTAAGGATCGGAGCGTGGAATGTCAGATCCCTTAATCGGGCAGGTAGGTTAGAAAATTTAAAAAGGGAAATGGATAGGTTGAAGTTAGATATAGTAGGAATTAGTGAAGTTCGGTGGCAGGAGGAACAAGAAATGGTTCAAATGGCTCTGAGCACTATCGGACTCAACTGCTGTGGTCATAAGTCCCCTAGAACTTAGAACTACTTAAACCTAACTAACCTAAGGACATCACACACATCCATGCCCGAGGCAGGATTCGAACCTGCGACCGTAGCGGTCGTGCGGTTCCAGACTGTAGCGCCTTTAACCGCTCGGCCACTTCGGCCGGCTGAGGAACAAGACTTTTGGTCAGGTGAATACAGGGTTACAAATAAAAAATCAAATAGGGGTAATGCAGAAGTAGGTTTAATAAGGAATAAAAAAATAGGAGTGTGGGTAAGCTACTACCAACAGCATAGTGAACGCATTATTGTGGGCAAGATACACACGAAGCCCATGACTACTACAGTAGTACAAGTTTATATGCCAACTAGCTGTGCAGAGGATGAAGAAATTGATGAAATGTATGATGATATAAAAGAAATTATTAAGGTAGTGAAGGGAGACGAAAATTTAATAGTCATGGGTGACCGGAATTCGAGAGTAGGAAAAGGGAGAGAAGGAAACATAGTGGGTGAATATGGATTGGGGGAGAGAAATGAAAGCGGAAGCCGTCTGGTAGAATTTTGCACAAAGCATAAGTTAATCATAGCTAACACTTGGTTCAAGAACCATAAAAGAAGCTTGTATACATGGAAGAATCCTAGAGATACTAGAAGGTATCAGATAGATTATATAATGATAAGACAGAGATTTAGGAACCAGGTTTTAAATTGTAAGACATTTCCAGGGGCAGATGTGGACTCTGACCACAATATATTGGTTATGAACTGTAGATTAAAACTGAAGAAACTGCAAGAAGGTGGGAATTTATGGAGATGGGACCTGGATAAACTGACTAAACCAGAGGTTGTACAGAGTTTCAAGGAGAGCATAAGGGAACAATTGACAGGAATGGGGGAAAGAAATACAGTAGAAGAATGGGTAGCTCTGAGGGATGAAGTAGTGAAGGCAGCAGAGGATCAAGTAGGTAAAAAGACGAGTGCTAGTAGAAATCCTTGGGTTACAGAAGAAGTATTGAATTTAATTGATGAAAGGAGAAAATATAAAAACGCAGTAAATGAAGCAGGCAAAAGGGAATAAAAGCGTCTCAAAAATGAGATCGACAGGAAGTGTAAAATGGCTAATCAGGGATCGCTAGAGGACAAATGTAAGGATGTAGAGGCTTATCTCACTAGGGGTAAGATAGATACTGCCTACAGGAAAAGTAAAGAGACCTTTGGAGAAAAGAGAGCCACTTGTACGAATATCAAGAGCTCAGATGGAAACCCAGTTCTAAGCAAAGAAGGGAAAGCAGAAAGGTGGAAGGAGTATATAGAGGGTCTATACAAGGGCGATGTACTTGACGACAATATTATGGAAATGGAGATGAAGATGAAATGGGAGATACGATACTGCGTGGAGAGTTTGACAGAGCACTGAAAGACCTGAGTCGAAACAAGGCCCCGGGAGTAGACAACATTCCATTAGAACTACTGACAGCCTTGGGAAAGCCAGTCCTGACAAAACTCTACCATCTGGTGAGCAAGATGTATGAGACAGGCGGCATACCCTCACACTTCAAGAAGAATATCATAATTCCAATCCCAAAGAAAGCAGGTGTTGTCAGATGTGAAAATTACCGAACTATCAGTTTAATAAGTCACAGCTGCAAAATACTGACACGAATTCTTTACAGACGAATGGAAAAATTGGTAGAAGCCGACCTCGACGAAGATCAGTTTGGATTCCGAATTTGGAACACGTGAGGCAATACTGACCCTACGACTTATCCTAGAAAATAGGAAAGGCAAACCTACATTTCTAGAATTTGTGGACTTAGAGAAAGCTTTTGACAATGTTGACTGGAATACTGTCTTTCAAATTCTAAAGGTGGCAGGGGTAAAATACAGGGAGCAAAAGTTTATTTACAATTTGTACAGAAACCAGATGGCAGTTATAAGAGTCGAGGGGCATGAAACGGAAGCAGCGGTTGGGAAGGCAGTGAGACAGGGTTGCAGCCTCTCCCCGATGTTATTCAATCTGTATATTGAGCAAGCAGTAAAGGAAACAAAAGAAAAATTCGGAGTAGGTATTAATGGCCATGGAGAAGAAATAAAAACGATGAAGTTCGCCGATGACATTGTAACTCTGTCAGAGACAGCAAAGGACTTGGAAGAGCAGTTGAACTGAATGGACAGTGTCTTGAAAGGAGGATATAAGATGAACATCAACAAAAGCACAACGAGGACAATGGAATGTAGTCGAATTAAGTCGGGTGATGGTGAGGGAATTAGATTAGGAAATGAGTCACTTAAAGTAGTAAAGGAGTTTTGCTATTTGGGGAGCAAAATAACTGATGATGGTCGAAGTACATCTACATCTACATCCATACTCCGCAAGCCACCTGACGGTGAGTGGCTGAGGGTACCCTAGGTACCTCAATCGGTTCTCCTATCTATTCCAGTCTCGTATTGTTCGTGGAAAGAAGGATTGTCGGTATGCATCTGTGTGGGCTCTAATCTCTCTGATTTTATCCTCATGGTCTCTTCGTGAGATATACGTAGGAGGGAGCAATATACTGCTTGACTCCTCGGTGAAGGTAGGTTCTCGAAACTTCAACAAAAGACCCTACCGAGCTACTGAGCGTCTCTCCTGCAGAGTCTTCCACTTCAGTTTATCTATCATCTCCGTAACGCTTTCGCTATTACTAAATGATCCTGTAACGAAGCGCGCTGCTCTCCGTTGGATCTTCTCTGTGTCTTCTATCAACCCTATCTGGTACGGATCCCACACTGCTGAGCAGTATTCAAGCAGTGGGCGAACAAGCGTACTGTACCTACTTCCTTTGTTTTCGGATTGCATTTCCTTAGGATTCTTCCAATGAATCTCAGTCTGGCATCTGCTTTACCGACGATCAACATTATATGATCATTCCATTTTAAATCACTCCTAATGCGTACTCCCAGATAATTTATGGAATTAACTGCTTCCAGTTGCTGACCTGCTATTTTGTAGCTAAATGATAAGGGATCTATCTTTCTATGTTTTCGCAGCACATTACACTTGTCTACATTGAGATTCAATTGCCATTCCCTGCACCATGCGTCAATTCGCTGCAGATCCTCCTGCATTTCAGTACAATTTTCCATTGTTACAACCTCTCGATACACCACAGCATCATCTGCAAAAAGCCTCAGTGAACTTCCGATGTCATCCACCAGGTCATTTATGTATATTGTGAATAGCAACGGTCCTATGACACTCCCCTGCGGCACACCTGAAATCACTCTTACTTCGGAAGACTTCTCTCCATTGAGAATGACATGCTGCGTTCTGTTATCTAGGAACTCCTCAATCCAATGACCCAATTGGTGTGATAGTCCATATGCTCTTACTTTGTTCATTAAACGACTGTAGGGAACTGTATCGAACGCCTTGCGGAAGTCAAGAAACGCGGCATCTACCTGGGAACCCGTGTCTATGGCCCTCTGAGTCTCGTGGACGAATAGCGCGAGCTGGGTTTCACGCGACCGTCTTTTTCGAAACCCATGGTGATTCCTACAGAGTGCATTTCTAGTCTCCAGAAAAGTCATTATACTCGAACATAATACGTGTTCCAAAATTCTACAACTGACGACGTTAGAGATATAGGTCTATAGTTTTGCACATCTGTTCGACGTCCCTTCTTGAAAACGGGGATGACCTGTGCCCTTTGTGCCCTTTTCCAATCCTTTGGAACTCTACGCTCTTCTAGAGACCTACGGTACACCGCTGCAACAAGGGGGGCATGTTCCTTCGCGTACTCTGTGTAAAATCGAACTGGTATCCCATCAGTTCCAGCGGCCTTTTCTCTTTTGAGCAATTTTAATTGTTTCTCTATCCCTCTGTCGTCTATTTCGATATCTACTATTTTGTCATCTGTGCGACAATCTAGAGTAGGAACTACAGTGCAGTCTTCCTCTGTATGGCTCTGAGCACTATGGGACTTAACTGCTGAGGTCATTAGTCCCCTAGAACTTACAACTACTTAAACCTAACTAACCTAAGGACATCACACACATCCATGCCCGAGGCAGAATTCGAACCTGCGACCGTAGCGGTCGCGCAGTTCCAGACTGTAGCGCCTAGAACCGCTCGGCCACTCCGGCCGGCGGTCTTCCTCCTCTTCCTCTGTGAAACAGCTTTATAAAAAGATATTTAGTATTTCGGCCTTTAGTCTGTCATCCTCTGTTTCAGTACCATTTTGGTCACAGAGTGTCTGGACATTTTGTTTTGATCCACCTACCCCTTTGACATAAGACCAAAATTTCTTAGGATTTTCTGCCAAGTCATTACACAGAACTTTACTTTCGAATTCATTGAACGCCTCTCGCATAGCCCTCCTCACACTACATTTCGCTTCGCGTAATTTTTGTTTGTCTGCAAGGCTTTGGCTATGTTTATGTTTGCTGTGAAGTTCCCTTTGTTTCCGTAGCAGTTTTCTAACTAGGTAGTTGTACCACGGTGGCTCTTTTCCCTCTCTTACGATCTTGCTTGGCACATACTCATCTAACGCGTATTGTACGATGGTTTTGAACTTTGTCCACTGATCCTCAACACTATCTGTACTTGAGACAAAACTTTTGTGTTGAGCCGTCAGGTACTCTGTAATCTGCTTTTTGTCACTTTTGCTAAACAGAAAAATCTTCCTACCTTTTTTAATATTCCTATTTACGGCTGAAATCATCGATGCCGTAACCGCTTTATGATCGGTGATTCCCTGTTCTGCGTTAACTGTTTCAAATAGTTCGGGTCTGTTTGTCACCAGAAGGTCTAATATGTTATCGCCACCAGTCGGTTCTCCGTTTATCTGCTCAAGGTAGTTTCCAGATAAAGCACTTAAAAAAATTTCACTGATAACTGATGACGGTCGAAGTAGAGAGGATATAAAATGTAGACTGGCAATGGCAAGGAAAGCGTTTCTGAAGAAGAGAAATTTGTTAACATCTAGTATAGATTTAAGTGTCAGGAAGCCGTTTCTGAAAGTATTTATATGGAGTGTAGCCATGTGTGGAAGTGAAACATGGACGATAAATAGTTTGGACAAGAAGAGAATAGAAGCTTTTGAAGTGTGGTGCTACAGAAGGATGCTGAAGGTTAGATGGGTAGATCACATAACTAATGATGACGTATTGAACAGAATTGGGGAGGAGTTTGTTGTACAACTTGACTAGAAGAAGGGATCGGTTGGTAGGACATGTTCTGAAGCATCAAGGGATCACAAATTTAGCATTGGAGGGCAGCGTGGAGGGTAAAAATCGTAGAGGGAGACCAAGAGATGAATACACTAAGCAGATTCAGAAGGATGTAGGTTGCAGTAAGTTACTGGGAGATGGGGAAGCTTGAACAGGATAGAGTAGCATGGAGAGCTGCATCAAACCAGTCTCAGGACTGAAGGCAACAACAACAACAGCCATTATATGAGAGTAGATCGTATTGACCAACAAACAATGCGCATGGCCTCATGAAGTTGCAAGTCTATCCTTTTTTACATGTGGACTGTTAAGCCAGACGGGTGCTCTGTACTCTGCTGCTGAGTACACCAAACCGAGTGCTGACACCGGGAGAGTGTCTGATGACGGTCCACAACGAGGAGCGCAGAGTTTACGGAGAATGTTGTTTCTTGTTTTGAGCGAAGCACATGTTCATGTCAAGTATATATATACATATATTAACCACGGATCCCTGTGATAAGCCATTATTAAGCACTTTTGGGCAGCTAGTGTCTTTTTCTGAAGTTACTGTAATTGTCCTTCCAGTTAACATGTTGTCAATTCGTTATTTATCCGTTTGCATGGGGTAAGTTGCAATAATTCATAAAGCAGTCCATGCCTCCAAACCGTGCCATATGCTGCACTTAGATCAACGATAGCAACTGATGTTTGCTGCTTCATTTGGTATCCTACTTCAATAAATGTTGTTAAAGGTAAGTCTTGATTAGTGCAGCTCCATTCTGGTCAGAATCCAGCTTGCTCAATACAAAGGTTCTGAAAGATTACTGGGCTAATCCGATCATAAACAACTCTTTGAAGGAACTTATAAATAGTGCTCAATAGTGCTACTGGACGATAGTTCTTAGGCTGGTCTGATGCCTTGAGTATTGGTATGATTTTTGATTGTTTCATTTTTTATGGGACTGAATCAGGTATCATAATGACCGAGAAAAAATCCGCACATCCATACTTTTGCGTAGTTCCCAATGTGCAGAAGAAGTTCTGGGTGGATTCCGTCACTTCCCAGTGCCTTTCCGGGTTTTGGAGTTCTAAGAGCAGCAGAAATTTCACGTATAGAGGAAATTCTTGAGAAGTCATATTGCCCATTAGTGTTCTTTCTGCGCAATGTAAGCTATGAGTTTTATTCCTTGGTGCTCTTGATGTGGACAGTAAATGTGCTGCAATCCTATTAGCTAAAATATGGCTGCTGTTCCTTACTTTACTTTTGTTTCCATCCAGCTTCCTTAGTAATGTCCATGCTTTTCTATTTGGTGTTTGAACAGTGAGTGACTCTGCTGGGCAGTACTGAGGCTATGAAGCAGGTTCTGCGCTATTTCCAGGTCCCTGCTTTTTATAAATTTATCATATTGTTTCTCAGTAGTTTCATTCCAACCAGGAATATACTGATTCTAGTAGCTCAGCGTTTTGCTTTTGGTTTTGGGGGAATCCAACCAAGACATTTGTCCAGATTTTTAGCAAATACATCCCACTTCGCTTTTCTGAAGTTCCACGTGGGTCGTAGAAATGGTCAAACGAGTGATATATTTGTCCCTGTTTCAATTAAGATTGGACTGTGTCGTCTATGTGGGAAGTCTTGTAAAACAAACCACCAACTTTGGAGAGGTAATTCATTTCCATTAGCTGTTACAAAGCATAGATCAGGGCTATACTTCTCTCTCCAAGCTTCAGATACGAATGTTCCGTGATCCTTTGCATCAAACACCGAATATCTTTTGCATTATTTACAACGGCTTTACAATTTTCATCCCTTTCCTTATACCTCCATCGAGTATGGTGGTTGTTAATATCTCCGAGGTATATGGCGGGTTGTTGTGATACTGGGGTGATCTGTGGAGGCCAAGACATAGCTGGGGATGTGTGTAGGTTAATTACTGTTAATTCTCCTATTTTTACTGCAACTTCGTGAACGTCACTGAGATCAGATGCAGAGCATTCCTGACTGACGATCGTATGTATGTTGCCACCCAATAAACACGGTGGTTCGTTTGCCCCTAATAATTCAAAGCCACGAATTTTTCCTTTCTGATTCATTTGCCCTTGATTTTCAGTATGTGTTTCCTGAACAACAACAACAACAACAACATCTATTCCATAAAAACACGGGAGAACTGATCTGAAGATGGCCAAAAGAGTTTGTGCCGAAATATCGTGGCAAGATGTTACTGACTTACGGCAGTTCTCCCGTGTTCTTATGGAACAAACAGTACGCCGTGAAAATTTCAAACATCACAACAACATCTATGTTATATTTTGATAAAATCTTCTGTAACACTTGACATTTTGATTTACTTATGCCTTCATTGTTGCTCAAGTTATTTTTGCCACGAGATCTGACTGTGCTTCTTGGCTTTAGATTTTGGCCTCGGAGTGAGTGTTCTTACACCGCCCAGAGGACACGCGTGACCTATGGTATGTCACGGGCGCGAACAGTCATTGTCCCCATAATTAGTACTCTTTGTACCCAAAAATCATAGTTTATTGAGTCGTCTCAGGGACCGCCCATGAACAAATGTTGCTTTTATTAGGCACCAAATGCCACTCGAGACTACACCTAATGCAATTTGTCTGTGTTGGAGGAGGCATGTTAAGTTTAAATTTTATTCCGTTCTTCCGATAGGTATGCAAACGGTCACTGGCCCAAGGGCTGTCCACAACACTTGGCCCTTTATCTCTGTGACCAACAGAACCCGAAATATGATCCCCTGAAGACAGGCATTCTCGTGCATTGGAACATACTGTACAGCACACTGTCGCACGCTACCGGTCTTGAGCAGATTTCGATCTTTCGCCTGTTGTTATTTTGGATTATATTAAAGAAGATCAACTGTTCCACTGCTGCACATCGCCAGACGATGCCGAAGGGTATCGGCGTCTGAGAGACCTTACGCCGTTTGCTGCAGAGCAGCACTTTATAACTACGATCTAACTGCACTTTGACTATGAAGTCGATCATCTCAAGAACTGACGTTATGTGAATTCAACTACTCGTCACATTATAAATTATGAATTTCATTGTTTCATGTTGAAAATTGAAAGAAATTTCAATTCACAACATAAATTGAAACTTCTCTGCTTCCTCCTGATCTGTACACTATTAATAATAACAGAATACCAATCGGTATTTAAATATGTTTTAATTCGTGCTTTGTTAACAAAACATAATAATAAAAAAACCTTGAACAAAAAGGCCAATTGTTTTGTGAAATCATTTGTCTAAATGTAAAATATAAAAACTATTAGAGAAACATTCGATGCCCTTTGAATTATGATCGAAATCGTGTACAGCAAATGAAGTACCAATTGAGAATATTAACTTCAATGTTTAACTCATCAGCTTAAAGAGTACTAAAAAATATTTCCTGGCGCATTACGCAGACAAAACACACTACTGACGGTTCAACACAAAAAGTTTTCAAAACCATCGTACAATACGCGTTAGATGAGTATGTGCCAAGCAAGATCGTAAGAGAGGGAAAAGAGCCACCGTGGTACAACTACCGAGTTAGAAAACTGCTACGGAAGCAAAGGGAACTTCACAGCAAACATAAACATAGCCAAAGCCTTGCAGACAAATAAAAATTACGTGAAGCGAAATGTAGTGTGAGGAGGGCTATGCGAGAGGCGTTCAACGAATTAGAAAGTAAAGTTCTATGTACTGACTTGGCAGAAAATCCTAAGAAATTTTGGTCTTATGTCAAAGCGGAAGGTGGATCAAAACAAAATGTCCAGACACTCTGTGACCAAAATGGTACTCAAACAGAGGATGACAGACTAAAGGCCGAAATACTAAATGTCTTTTTCCAAACCTGTTTCACAGAGGAAGACTGCACTGTAGTTCCTTCTCTAGATTGTCGCATAGATGACAAAATGGTAGATATCGAAATAGATGACAGAGGGATAGAAAAACAATTAAAATCGCTCAAAATGGGAAAGGCCGCTGGAACTGATGGGATACCAGTTCAATTTTACACAGAGTACGCGAAGGAACTTGCCCCCCTTCTTGCGGCGGTGTACCGTAGGTCTCTAGAAGAGCGTAGCGTTCCAAAGGATTGGAAAAGGGCACAGGTCAGACCCGTTTTCAAGAAGGGACGTCGAGCAGATGTGCAGAACTATAGACCTATATCTCTAACGTCGAACAGTTGTAGAATTTTGGAACACGTATTATGTTCGGCTATAATGACTTTCTGCAGATTAGAAATTTACTCTGTAGGAATCAGCATGGGTTTCGAAAAAGACGATCGTGTGAAACCCAGCTCGCGCTATTCGTCCACGAGACTCAGAGTGCCAAAGAGACGGGTTCCCAGGTAGATGCCGTGTTTCTTGACTTCCGCAAGGCGTTCGATACAGTTCCCTACAGTCGTTTAATGAACAAAGTAAGATCATATGGACTATCAGACCAATTGTGTGATTCGATTGAAGAGTTCCTAGATAACAGGACGCAGCATGTCATTCTCAATGGAGAGAAGTGTTCCGAAGTAAGAGTGATTTCATGTGTGCCGCAGGGGAGTGTCGTAGGACCGTTGCTATTCACAATATACATAAATGAACTGGTGGATGACATCGGAAGTTCACTGAGGCTTTTTGCAGATGATGCTGTAGTACATTGTTACAACAATGGAAAATTGTACTGAAAAGTAGGAGGATCTGCAACGAATTTACGCATGGTGCAGGGAATGGCAATTGAATCTCAATGTAGACAAATGTAATGTGCTGCGAATACATAGAAAGAAAGATCCTTTATCATTTAGCTATAATATAGCACGTCATCAACTGGAAGCAGTTAATTCCACAAATTATCTGGGAGTACGCATTAGAAGTGATTTAAAATGGAATGACCATATAAAATTAATCTTCGATAAAGCAGGTGCCAGACTGAGATTCATTGGAAGGAAAGGCAGTCCGAAAACAAAGGAAGTAGGTTACAGTACACTTGTTTGCCCACTGCTTTATTACTGCTCACCGGTGTGGGATCCGTACCAGACAGGGTTGATAGAAGAGATAGAAAAGATCCAACGGAGAGCAGCGCGTTTCGTTACAGGATCATTTAGTAATCGCGAAAGTGTTACGGAGATGATAGATAAACTACAGTGGAAGACTCTGCAGGAGAGACGATCAGTAGCTCGGTACGGCCTTTTGTTGAAGTTTCGAGAATCTACCTTTACCGAGGAGTCAAGCAGTATATTGCTCCCTCCTACGTATATCTCGCGAAGAGACCATGAGGATAAAATCAGAGAGATTAGAGCCCACACAGAGGCATACCGAAAATCCTTCTTTCCACGAACAATACGAGACTGGAATAGAAGGGAGAACCGATAGAGGTACCCTCCGCCACACACTGTCAGGTGGCTTGCGGAGTATGGATGTAGATGTAGATGTAGATGTTGTGTGGCGTTGACATATCTCTGTCATCTGTGGCAGAACGCGTAAAAAAGTTCCTCCAATTCTTCGGTCTCAAAAATGTTCTAATAGAGAGTCTTTCAAAAACCAGGAACGAGAATGCTTGTGGCGCAAGACGAAACATCTCCCTTACAAGTGCTATCGCGTCATTATTTTTGTTCACTCAGTTTACCCGGTGTAAAAAAGTTCATGATTTCGAAAATAGTACAAAGACGCATCAAATGTTTCTGAAATCTATTTTATTACTTACCTTTACAAAAATGGAAGTAGCTGCACGAACACCAAGAGAAATGGAGGACCATTACTAAGCAATGAAGGGGAAGCTGAAAGATAGGAGTATAAAAGGGCTATACCAAGGATATGAAGACAATATTATAGAAAAGGAAGAGGATGTAGATGAAGATGAGATGGAAGATATGATACCTCGAGAAGAACTTGACAGAGCAGTCAGAGACCTGTCGAACAATGCCCCTTGAAACTATCAGTGTCCCTGGGAGATTAAGTCATAACAAAACTATTCCAAATAATGTGCAAAATATACGAGACAGATGAAATACTCCCATACTTCAAGAAAAATGCAGTCGTACCGACTCCAAGGAAAGTCGGTGCTGACAGGCGTGAACATTACCTAACTTTCGTTTTAGTAAGTTATCGTTGCAAAATAGTGAAATGAATTATTTGCAGAAAAACTGGTATAAGATGAACTTCAACACAGATAACACGAGGGTAATGGAATGAAGTCGAATTAAATGTCGCGATCCTGAGGGAATTACATGATGAGTTTTGTTATCTAGGCAGGAAAACAATTATGATGTCAATTGAAGACATGAAATCTGAAAATTAGTCTGTGATCGTATTGTTGCACTTCATTTTTACAGGTCTGTCTTGATCACACAAAGTTTCACACTTTACTGTTGCCGGCTTCGGCTACTGCCATATTCAGATCTGTTACAAACAAACTAAAAATTGGTGTAACCAGCTAATTTCAATTTGCTGAAGCTGTATCAGAAAAAGGCGTGGTGCCACATGATAAAAGTTCCACCACTGGAAAACAAGAACTTCATACAAAGAGCCACCGCCGGATCTGTTATTGACTGTCGATTTCTTAATTAATAATCACTGTTTCATTAATTACCTTACACTTACGGTTATGGTCTAATTGTTTTGTCATGCTGGAAGATTTCGATTTATGGAAGTGATTTTATTTTTGAACTTTTTACACTGGTTTTTGCACAATTGTGTGTTTTACTTTGCCAGGCTAGAAGCTTCCCATTATTACTATATGCACTTTTTATGTGGATGTTAAGTATGGATCTAATTCCACATATTGTATGTCAACACTTGTTTTATTGTCAGACGCTCATTTTGCCATGTGAAGCAATGTTATTTAATTACTAGGCATACTGCATATTAACTTTTAAATTTGCGACACTTGTTCCTTATGTTCCTTACCCTCTGCTGGCCTCAGTTATTTGTGTAAGTAAGAGACACTTCCAGTTCATTACCAGCACGTACCATGTGCCAACACGTATAATTTGACGTTGATACGCAAGTCAGAATATTTTATGGTACGTATGGCTGGTATGCATGGCTGTTAAATATGTACATACTTTTTATTTTTCTTGTGTAGCACCAGGCTTTTTATAGATTTAGCTAGAGAAAACTTAATTGATTACACTACTGTTTTTATTTACAACAGATCTGAAGAAGACAAAAAATGGTTCAAATGGCTCTGAGCACTATGGGACTCAACATCTGAGGTCATTAGTCCCCTAGAACTTAAAACTACTTAAACCTAACTAACCTAAGGACATGACACACATCCATACCCGAGGCAGGATTCGAACCTGCGACTGTAGCAGTCACGCGATTCCGCCTAGAACCGCACGGCCACCGCGGCCGGCTGATGAAGACAGTAACCGAAATCAATAGTAGTGAAGTCTGAAAGTTTGTATGATCAAGACGGACCTATGAAAATAAAATACAATGATGATGGTCGAAGTAAAGACGACATAAAATGTAGACCGGCAATGGCAAGGAAAATTCGAAATTTGTGTTAAGTTCTTATGGGATCAAACTGCTGAGGTCATCGGTCCCTAGAATTACACACTACTTAAACTAGCTTAAAGTAACTTAGGCGAAGGACAACACACACATCCATGCCGGAGGGAGGAGTCACACCTTCGACGGGGGGAAGCCGCGCGAACCGTGACAAGGAGCCCGCGCGGCCGGGCAAAGTGTTTCTGGAGATGGGAAACTTTGTTAATATCGAATGCATATTCATATGTTAGGAAATATTTGTTTATAGTTTAGCCTTGCATGATAGTCAAACGTGGACGATAAACAGTATATACAGGAAAATAATAGAAGCTTTTGAAATGTGATCCTGCAGAAGAATGCTGACTATTATATGGGTAGAACATGTAACCAATGAATAGAATTAGCTTGACTTTTGGGTCAACACCCCCGCAATTTTGAAAAAATCATCCCTAAAGGTTATGACGAGCAATCGACTCAAAATTGGAGGGATCAATGGATAATTGTAAATAGAGCATTTTTCATCATCAGGTATGGGGTCCGCAAACGCAAACTTTTCCAGAAATCGAGGAAAGAAACTTTTACAACTGCCGCTTCTGTACCCACATGGTAAAAGCTTTTCGACGACAGCGGCGATAGCGCGACGGCCAGGGTAACTGGCTGGGTATCGGAGAACCCGGGTTCGAATCTCGAAGAAATCTACCAGGTGTTTTTCTTTTCGTTTGTATTTTTCCATATCTCAATTGATAGGGCTGGAGGGCTAATAACTAAATCAATAAGGAATGATAATAATAAGGTAGGCAAACTAATTTCCCAAACACTGTGTTAGTAAAGTATTAAACATTTAAGCCTTGTCACATGAAAGCAACTCCGAGTAAGAGTGCTGCGAATTCCTCACGAGGGATCACAGATAGCCAACCGCGCGACGCTTGTTTACAGCGAGGCACGGGACAGAATCCATGCGGGGAGAGTTATGTTGTACAGGTTGCCTCTTCGTCATATCAAAGTTGAGAACCTGGAAGAGTGAAGGTGTCCAGCACGAGCCTTATAGATGTCAATCTGAAAGAGTTGTTTTCTTTCATTAGGCTGCCGCGAACCTCGTGCATACATGTAGTGATTTTTCCATGGTTACTGCGCTGAATGAAATACGTTTTGTGAATGAATACAGTGTTCTTCCGTAAGTAACATATGACGAGTACTGTATGTAGTTTGTAGTAATTAGCTCGTCTGTTTATGCCGTATAACTAGTTATTGTTTGCTGTGTCATATCTTTAAGGTGCATAATATGAATAATGGAGGATGTACACCCTTCGACTAGCGCTGTAATGTATAGCTGGGAGCCTGTCACAGACGATGGCAAGCGGGAAATTACCGACGCTGTGGTTTGGTTTGTAAAAGTGTTGCAATACAGATGCATTATCAACGCACTACCGGAAGCAGGCAGTTCTGTTTCTCGGCGTTCCAGATTGATAGGAGCGGCTATCGTCGAGCGATTTTTGGAGCTCACGAAGGAAATGACTTTTGTTGATACTGAAGTACTGTACCATGAAGACGAAGCAGAAGGTGATTCAGTGGAAGATATCCCGACTAGTGAATCGCAAAATGGTCATAACACTTTGGAAATCTCCACGTCACTGGGAATATGTGTTTCATCTGTTCCCGATGAGTATTACGAACCGGTTACTAAACGATTGAACTACGGCGCTATATCCCTTGAAGTAAAGGGGGTAGCGCTAGCCAGGAATCATCCAAATTGGAACTTACAAACATTGCAAAAGAATGGAGCAACAACAGCCCTGAAAAGGAAGGAGGACTTGAAATTGTGGGAAAGTGATGTCGTTAAAGGAGGGACAAGATACTACAAATACCAGGCGATAAATAAGTGGACATACAACAGATTTGTCGAATCTCGTTGTCCTAAGGAGGATGTAACAACGAGAAATCTTCAGGAGTGGGCTGCAGGTGCAGCGCTTCAATATACGGCCAACAAGGATTTTACGTTTGCTGCATCATTATCTTGGGCAAGAAATTTCAAACCGGAGTATAAAATTCGTCAACGGCACTTCACTAAATACGTCTCTCATAAGGAGGTACAAAATATAGTAGATATACAGAAAGTGGCGGCTGTTTTCAGTACGCAAACGGGGTAGCTTTAATCGTGATTACATGATCAACACCGATCAAACAGGATGCGAGTATCGGGTGAATATTCGACGCACGTTATCGCATAAGGGAGAAAAACGAACCCTTGTCGCAATTGGTAGTAAAAGCAAACTAACACATTCGTACATGGCGCAATATGCCATCACAGCCTCTGGAAAAGTGTTGCCTGAGGTTTTGCTGTGTTTACAAGAAACGAATGTTAGATTTGGTCCTCGCGTTATAGAACAGGTCAATCGTTTAACCGACTCGTTGAAAAATGTTTACACTACCTGCTCCAAATCTGGGAAACTAACGAATACGATTTACAGAACATTTCTTGATAATGTTTTAAAACCATACGTTTCTGATACCAAGTTTTGTCTAATGTTGGATTCCTGGAGTGGACAAATTAATACTACAATATATGACACAATATTTATAGATGGCGAGGGTCAGCCGACGCGCACAGTAAAAGTCATACCGCCATACTGCACACCTGTATGCCAACCGTGTGATGTTTATTTCTATCGCCAGGTTAAAAACTTTATTTCCGAGCTTCAGAATAGCAGTGTGCTTCTGGAAACCCAGCGGGAATTGCACAACCGCACGGATGCAATAACTATTCACAGCATAATTCATAACCAACTTTCAGCACCGATTTTTCAGGCAATGATATCGTATGCGTGGTACGCATCAAAATTAATTCCCGAAAGAGACATAATTTTAAATGTAAACCAAGTTTCTTTTCCGCCGACTCTTCGGAAGGAACAGCGTAGCTGTCGAAAGATTGCATTCATTAGATGTTCTTGGTGCCGTAAGTATATTTGTCTCGAATGTTTCTATGACAAGTACCATCCATCTAGTTGTTCGAAGAAACGTGAGGACACGTAACGGTGACTGGAAGAGCCATCGTAAAGTGACTTGGAGTATCATTTTAGTTGTTTACTATCCGAAGAGGTTTGAGAAATTTATTTGCCTGCCCTATTATTATCATTCCTTATTGATTTACTTACCTTATTAACCATCTTATCCCTATCAACTGAGATATGGAAAAATACAAACGAAAAGAAAAACACCCGGTAGGTTTCTTCGAGATTCGAACCCGGGTTCTCCGATTCCCAGCAAGTTACCTTGGCCGTTGCGCTATCGGTGCTGCCGGCGAAAATAAGCATTTACCATGAGGGTACAGAAGCGGCAGTTGTAAAGGTTTCTTACCTCGATTTCTGGAAAAGTATGCGTTTGCGGACCCCATACCTGATGATGAAACATGCTCTATTCACATTTATATATATCGATCCCACCATTTTTGAGTCGGTTGCTCCTCATAACCTTTAGGGGTGATATTCTCAAAAACGCGGGGGTGTTGACCAAAAATATCTTAGATCTCTTCGTTTTAGGCTGTACACAAGCGACCTGCCAAATCTGAGCCGAATCGGTTGGCCGTGTCGCAGGCCTTCCCCTTGTCAGAAGTAAATAAAATTAAGGTGCTCCTAAGGTAAATTTTGTCCAGTGCATTACAGAATATCTTGACCCACACAATCGACCATGGAGAACACGAATTTAAAAATATCTAAATTTGACTGCTCAGCTACAAATTTATCCAGTGTACGCTCTTTTTAGCGTAACTCTTTATGACTGAGGTATTCATCAAAATCGTCACCGTCGTCGTCAGCAGCAACAGCAGCAGCCACGTGACATCCACTGCCGGATGTGGACGCCCTCCGCACCTTCCAGTGCTCTGCTGTCCACAGCTCCACACGTCTACGCTATTTTTGCATGTTCTCTAACGTCGACTCACCTCGCGCCAGATCGAAGTCTTGGTCTTTCCTTACTTTTTCTAGTCCAGCACAGATTTTCCTTGACCTGTGTACCTAACCTGAAGTTTAAAATTTCGTGTTTGAAGAAATAACTCACTCCTCGTACCTAAAGTTCGTGTTTGAAAAAAATAACTCACGCAAGAGAATCGCAATAACATACCACAATTTGACCGTCGCACAAGCACCCGCGTGGAGGACATAGAAATAGGCGTAAGGGTTGAAAAGCAACTGAGAGAACTGAAAGCAAATAAGTCGTGAAGTAAAGACGGAATCCAAATTCGGTTTCACAGTGAGTACTCTGCGGGAATGGCCCCTTTCTTAGCTTGTATTTATCTTGAACCTTTCGCCTGGAGCTAAGTTCCATGCGACTGGAAAAAAGCGCTGGTGACTTATATACATAAGAAGGGTAAAACAACGGATCATCAGAATTATGTGCGAATATCCTTAACATAGGTTTGCTGCAGAATTCGTGAACTTATTCTCAGATCGAATACAATTAGTTTTCTTGGAAGATAAAAGCTTCTGTCCATAAATCGGCACGGATTTAGAAAACAATCGCTCGTGCGAAAGTCAGCCTGCCGTTTTCTTGCCTGACATCCTCCAGACCGTGGATGAAGCGCGACAGCCAGACGCGACATTCCCACGTGTCCGGGAAGCATTCGACACATTGCTCCACTGCAGACTGTTAACGAGGGCACGAAAATACGGAAAATGTTCTCAGGTATTTAAGCACCTCGAAGACCTCTTAAAAAAATAGAACACAGTACATTGTCCTCGAAGGCGAGTGTTCATCAGAGACAAGGATATAGTCAGGAGTGACGCTGAGAAGTGCGACAGGTGCAGTGATTAGCAGCTTGCTCGAAATATACATAAGAGGAAGTCAAATGACAAGAAGACAGATAGAGAAAAAATAAGTAAACTTTCACAAGCTGCGACATCGTCGCGAAAAAAACAGTGACCCGTATATGTAATAAGTTTCCTTTACTTTACGTCTATGGTCACGAACTTTTTGTCAACAGATTACCGGTTTCGGTCTTTAATGACCATCATCAGATCTGTTGCATAAAAACAAAGTCCTAATGTACTGGCATCGTCAAATGTTAAATGCCAGTATGACTGCAGTACATTAGGACTTTGTTTTTATGCAACAGATCGGATGATGGTCATTAAAAACCGAAACCGGTAATCTGTTGACAAAAAGTTTGTGACCATAGACGTAAATTAAAGGAAACTTAATAAGTAAACTGTTTCTTCTGCAACGACACAGACCATTTTGGGCCTCTACGCGTCAGGATGGGCGACAAAAATGGTGAGGGAGAAGGCAGGTTCATGCCCGAGTCTGCAGTTAGACACTGGTAGTGCCGGCAGGTGTTTACTCGAGCAGTCTTACTCACAAGGGAACCTCCCCATCGCACCCCCCTCAGATTTAGTTATAAGCTGGCACAGTGGATAGGCCTTGAGAAACTGAACACAGATCAATCGAGAAAACAGGAAGAAGTTGTGTGGAACTATGAAAAAATAAGCAAAATATACAAACTGAGTAGTCCATGTGCAAGACTGGCAACATTCAGGACTATACAAGCCCGGCAGCGCCGTGGTCTCGTGGTTAGCGTGAGCAGCTGCGGAGCAAGAAGTCCTTGGTTCAAGTCTTCCCTCGAGTGAAAAAGTTAACTTCTTTTTTTTTAAGTGATGATCTGTCCGTTCGTTCATTGACGTCTCTGTTCACTGTAATAAGTTTAGTGTCTGTGTTTTGCGACCGCGCCGCAAAACCGTGCGATTAGTAGACGGAAGGACGTGCCTCTCCAATGGGAACCGAAAACATTTGATCGCAAGGTCATAGGTCAACTGATTCCTCCACAGGAAAACACGTCTGATATATTCTATACGACACTGGTGACGGCATGTGCGTCACATGACAGTAATATGTTGTCGACCCACCTAACTTGTACATTTGGCGAATGGGTAAAAAGATTCTTCTACCTTGCCCGATTTAGGTTTTCTTGTGGATGTGATAATCACTCCCAAAAAAGTGATGAAAATATAAGAGTTAGTGCGCTGTAGTCGACTGACGTCGTCTGTTTCGATGTTTGTTTAGGTGTAGCGTCCCCATACTACGGCGCAGTTACCTCGCATCGGACGGACGGACGGACAGATAACAATTTTCTGAAAATAAAAAATTAAACTTTTCACTCGAGTGAAGACTTGAACCAAGGATCTCTCGTTCCGCAGCTGCTCAGGCTAACCACGGGACCACGGCGCTCCTGAGCTCATATTGTCCTTCATGTTGCCTATCTTGCACATGGACTTCTCAGTTTGTATATTTTGCTTATTTTTTTCATAGTTCCACACAACTTCTTCCTGTTTTCTCGATTGATCTGTGTTCAGTTTTTCAAGGCCTATGCACTGTGCCAACTTATAACTAAATGTGGTGGGGGTGCGATGGGGAGGTTCCCTTAGTCAGCACCCCGGCCGGCCTCAAGAGCCGCGCTGTGCAGAATGCACTGAAGCCCCAATCACGCCTGTGGCATCCGTTGTTCTGGGAATCAGCCGGCAACTACCGCTGTGCAGTGGCGAAGAGGGAGCGCGGCCCGCCGTGATCTTCGGCAGTTGTGGCTGACAGGCGCCCCCGCACATACACATGTGGTCGCCATGCCGGGCGCTTTGGTGGGACAGCCGACGCCAGTTGTTCGATGCGGAGCAGCAGTGCCCCAGTCAACCCCGAGGGTCGACCGGCGATGGGCGACTGCGTCTAGGCGGCTAGGAGGCCGCGAGGGCACGCCTCTCCAGCCCTGTGGCAGACGGCTTGCCGCCCCCCAGAGGGCGGTTGCTGGCGGACCACCCGCTCCCTCCGTCGGTCTAGTTTCCCCAGGCCCCATAACCTCCACGTCATAGTTATGGTACGCCTAGTGCCGGAACTCGATGAGTTGATCAGAGGACAGGTAACCAGTCGGTCTTCATCACCTAGTGTGAGCCGTGGTTTCACTGAAATCCAAAAGCCCGTCTTTTTCTCTGGTTCAAGACGCAGATAGAATAGCGGCACGACTTATTGCATTGAGCCCCTAACTTCCGTTATTTACGCCTTTATAGCTATTGTTCTGATGCACTCCTAAAGGGGGAGCGATGAGTAGATTGCCAAATGCTTCTCCTGTCAGCTTTTCCTAGCTCGCTCTGCGCCTAGCACGGTATGCTAGGCCCCGTTAAATTAGCAGTGTGTATGTTCCTGAAAGCACGCAACTGCGCTGAACTACAGAATGTCGTTTCCCTCCTGGTCGCACTGTGCTGCGGCATTAGCAGTTGTGTGCACTTTGGCCTTCACCGGAGTTGCAAACCCCGCCTGCCCAGAGTGCTTTGACATAATGTCAACACTGCTGCCCAGTGGGTTACTTGATTAGGACACCAACCGCACTGGCCTCTACTGTCTGGCTGCGGCTGGAAAAATCCTTACATTTACAATGTACATGACGAACTTCTTCGGGGCGCTGCACTTCTTTCAAACGCAGTCGCCATACTTGCTTGTAGACAAACTGGTAAGAGCTTTCATGGAAAAATGTTTGCTTTTTGCTGTGGAACTATGGTTGTACCAGACGTGCACTTCATCAAAAGCCAGTCAAATGCCAGCAACATCTTTCTTCAGGGCTCCGAAAATAAGGAACTCCCATGGATAGAGATAGGGATTGTATGGACAAAAAATATGAAGGATTAATTTCATCGATCTTTAATTGTATGTGGGAGCATTCGCTCACAGACAAAATCTATCTCATTAAGTGATCTCCTACAAGGAAAAATTGATCAAATATGACGGAAAATGAAACATCGAAAGTAACTACTGAATTATAGCACTAAACTGAACATTAACTGAGTCGGCCGCTGTGGCCGAGTGGTTCTAGGCGCTTCAGTCCGGAACCGCGCTGCTGCTACGGTCGTATGTTCGAATCCTGCCTCGGGCAGGGATGTGTGTGATGTACTTAATTTAGTTAGGTTTAAGTAGTGCTAAGTCTAGGGGACTGATGATCTCAGACGTTAAGTCCCATAGTGCTTAGAGCCATTTTAACAATTTGAACACTAACTGAAAGTATTACATGCTGAAATCCTGACTCGAAGCCTAACTCCAAACAGTTAACTCAATGAAAATACTGTGTCATACAGGATGGCAACCAGAAAAGTGTCGGTCGGTCAACAGATTTCAGGAGGTCTGTTTCTGCTGAGGGGAGGTGATAGTTAGTATGATTACCTGCCTCGCTATTTGCAGTCCAGCGTGGTTGCAACGAACGGAACACCTCTTTCACACCCTGCGTTCCACGTTAGCTCTACAATTACCAGGCATCTGCAACACTGGTATACCTTATGCAAGGTGGAGCTGATTCGTACATCCACTCATTCAGGAAGGTTTACAGGATGGAAGTTCCATAAAAAGCTACCAAAAGATAAAATAAATGCATTATTTTAATCATCCTTCCACTCCTCATCACAGTAACAGAGTGAGATTCAGTGTTCATAACGTAGGTCCATTTACATACATGAAAAAAGTTTTGCATCACCCCGGCTCCCAGAACTCCTAAACATAGACGTTGACTGTGGATATTGTTTCACAGACACAGTCCCTTTGACTGTTCAGGGATGTCACTAAACCCGCATTGTTACTTTGTGCCAGGAAGGGTTCTCAACAAGGGAAGCGTCCAGGCGTCTCGGAATGAACCAAAGCGATGTTGTTCGGGCATGGAGGAGATACAGAGAGACAGGAAGTGTCGAAGTTATGCCTCGCTCAGGCCGCTCATGGCGTACTACTGCAGTGGATGACCACTACCTACGGTTTATGGTTCGGAGGTACCCTGACAGCAACGACAAAATGTCGAATAATGCTTTTCGTGCAGACACAGGACGCGTTACGACTCAAGCTGTGCGCAATAGGCTGGGAATGTGCAGCTTCACTCTCGGCGCCCATGGCGAGGTCCACCTTAGAACCACGACACCATGCAGCGCGATACAGATGGGCCCAACATCATACCGAATGGACCGCTCAGGACTGGCGTCACGTTCTGTACACCGATGAGTGTCGCATATGCCTGCAACCAATCGTCGGAGAAGTGTTTGGAGGCAACCCGGTCAGGCTGAACGCCTTAGACACACTCTCCAGCGCGTGCAGCAAGGCGGAGGTCGCCTGCTGTTTCGGGGTGGCATTACGTGGGGCCGACGTACGCCGCTGGTGGTCATGGAAGGTGCAGTAACGGCTGTACGATACGTGAATGCATCCTCCAACCGATAGAGCAACCATATGGGCAGCTTATTGGCGAGGCAATAGTCTTCATGGACGACAATTTGGCCTCCATCGCGCACATCTTGTGAATGCCTTCCTTCAGAATAACGAGATCGCTCGACTAGAGTGGCCAGCATGTTATGCAGATATGAACCCTATCGAACATGCCTGGGATAGATTGAAAAGGGCTGTTTATGGACGACGTGACCCACTAACCAGTCTGAGGGATATACGCCGAATCGCCGTTGAGGAGTGGGGCAATCTGGACCAACAGTGCCTTGATGAACTTGTGGATAGTATGCCACGACGAATACAGGCATGCATCAATGCAAGAGGACGTGCTACTGGGTATTAAATGTACCGATATGTACAGCAATCAAGGCCACCACCCTGAAGGTCTCGCTGTGTGGTGGTACAACATGAAATGTGTGGTTTTCATGAGCAACAAAAAGGGCGGAAATGATGTTTATGTTGATCTCTATTCCAATTTTCTGTACTGGTTCCAAAACTCTCGGAACCAAAGTGATGCAAAACTTTTTTTTGATGTGTGTATAACTCGTTTGGAGATGTCACACGTATGAAATGGAACTGAGAGTTCTGTTCCATCACACTTGGCCTAAGGAGAAAGACTGTGGTGGGACGTGTTTTCGTTTGAAAGGCACCCACACGTATATTTATTCTTTTTCTATTTACATTCAGGTACGCGGAAAGGGCCTTAGGCTCATAGTACTCAAATGAGGTGTAATGCATTTATTTTGAGTATTATACAAAAACAAGTTGTAAATTTACATACAGTCAAACTGTATGTGTACAGATAGAATTAGTGAAACACATAAGAATACACATTCTGTGCAAACGAAAATAAACTACGAACTTGTGTTTTCTTACTCATGTGAATCAAGAAAGAAAAGTTTAAGCAATGTGAAGATCTAATTTGGAAACATATATTTATAATACATTAAACAGAAGTTGTTACATGATAATTTATTTTTTTTTTTGATCATCAATCTACTGACTGGTTTGATGCGGCCCGCCAGGAATTCCTTTCCTGTGCTAACCTCTTCATCTCAAGAGTAGCACTTGCAACCTACGTCCTCAATTATTTGCTTGACGTATTCCAATCTCTGTCTTCCTCTACAGTTTTTGCCCTCTACAGCTCCCTCTAGCACCATGGAAGTCATTCCCTCATGTCTTAGCAGATGTCCTATCATCCTGTCCCTTCTCCTTATCCGTGTTTTCCACATATTCCTTTCCTCTCCGATTCTGCGTAGAACCTCCTCATTCCTTACCTTATCACTCCACCTAATTTTCAACATTTGTCGGTAGCACCACATCTCAAATGCTTCGATTCTCTTCCTTTCCGGTTTTCCCACAGTCCATGTTTCACTACCATACAATGCTGTACTCCAGACTACATCCTCAGAAATTTCTTCCTCAAATTAAGGCCAGTATTTGATATTAGTAGACTTCTCTTGGCCAGAAATGCCTTTTTTGCTATAGCGAGTCTGCTTTTGATGTCCTCTTTACTCCGTCCGTCATTGGTTATTTTACTGCCTAGGTAGCAGAATTCCTTAACTTCATTGACTTCGTGACCATCAATCCTGATGTTAAGTTTCTCACTGTTCTCATTTCTACTACTTCTCATTACCTTCGTCTTTCTCCGATTTACTCTCAAACCATACTGTGTACTCGTTAGACTGTTCATTCCGTTCAGCAGATCATTTAATTCTTCTTCACTTTCACTCAGGATAGCAATGTCATCAGCGAATCGTATCATTGATATCCTTTCACCTTGTATTTTAATTCCACTCCTGAACCTTTCTTTTATTTCCATCATTGCTTCCTCGATGTACAGATTGAAGAGTAGGGGCGAAAGGCTACAGCCTTGTCTTACACCCTTCTTAATACGAGCACTTCGTTCTTGATCGTCCAGTCTTATTATTCCCTCTTGGTTGTTGTACATATTGTATATGACCCGTCTCTCCCTATAGCTTACGCCTACTTTTTTCAGAATCTCGAACAGGTTGCACCATTTTATATTGTCGAACGCTTTTTCCAGGTCGACAAATCCTATGAAAGTGTCTTGATTTTTCTTTAGCCTTGCTTCCATTATTAGCCGTAACGTCAGAATTGCCTCTCTCGTCCCTTTACTTTTCCTAAAGCCAAACTGATCGTCACCTAGCGCGTTCTCAATTTTCTTTTCCATTCTTCTGTATATTATTCTTGAAAGCAGCTTCGATGCATGAGCTGTTAAGCTGATTGTGCGATAATTCTCGCACTTGCCGGCTCTGGCCGTCTTCGGAATTGTGTGGATGATGCTTTTACTAAAGTCGGATGGTATATCGCCAGACTCATATATTCTACACACCAACGCGAATAGCCGTTTTATTGCCACTTCCCCCAATGATTTTAGAAGTTCTGATGGAATGTTATCTATCCCTTCTGCCTTATTTGACCGTAAGACCTCCACAGCTCTTTTAAATTCCGATTCTAATACTGGATCCCCTATCTCTTCTAAATCGACTCCTGTTTCTTCTTCTATCACATCAGACAAATCTTCACCCTCATAGAGGCTTTCAATGTATTCTTTCCACCTATCTGCTCTCTCCTCTGCATTTAACAGTGTAATTCCCGTTGCACTCTTAATGTTACCACCGTTGCTTTTAATGTCACCAAAGGTTGTTTTGACTTTCCTGTATGCTGAGTCTGTCCTTCCGACAATCATATCTTTTTCGATGTCTTCACATTTTTCCTGCAGCCATTTCGTCTTAGCTTCCCTGCACTTCCTATTTATTTCATTCCTCAGCGACTTGTATTTCTGTATTCCTGATTTTCCCGGAACATGTTTGTACTTCCTCCTTTCATCAATCAACTGAAGTATTTCTTCTGTTACCCATGGTTTCTCCGCAGCTACGTTATTTGTACCTATGTTTTCCTTCCCAACTTCTGTGATGGACCTTTTTAGAGATGTCCATTCCTCTTCAACTGTACTGCCTACTGCGCTATTCCTTATTGCTGTATCTATAGCGTTAGAGAACTTCAAATGTATCTCGTCATTCCTTAGTACTTCCGTATCCCACTTATTTGCGTATTGATTCTTCCTGACTAATGTCTTGAACTTCAGCCTAATCTTCATCACTACTATATTGTGATCTGAGTCTATATCTGCTCCTGGGTACCCCTTACAATCTAGTATCTGATTTCGGAATCTCTGTCTGACCATGATGTAATCTAATTGAAATCTTCCCGTATCTCCCGGCCTTTTCCAAGTATATCTCCTCCTCTTGTGATTCTTGAACAGGGTATTCGCTATTACTAGCTGAAACTTGTTACAGAACTCAATTAGTCTTTCTCCTCTTTCATTCCTTGTCCCAAGCCCATATTCTCCTGTAACCTTTTCTTCTACTCCTTCCCCTGCAACTGCATTCCAGTCACCCATGACTATTAGATTTTCGTCCCCCTTTACATACTGCATTACCCTTTCAATATCCTCATACACTTTCTCTATCTGTTCATCTTCAGCTTGCGACGTCAGCATGTATACCTGAACTATCGTTGTCGGTGTTGGTCTGCTGTCGATTCTGATTATAACAACCCAGTCATTGAACTGTTCACAGTAACACACCCTCTGCCCTACCTTCCTATTCATAACGAATCCTACACCTGTTATGCCATTTTCTGCTGCTGTTGATATTACCCGATACTCATCTGACCAGAAATCCTTGTCTTCCTTCCACTTCACTGACCCCTACTATATTTAGATTGAGCCTTTGCATTTCCCTTTTCAGATTTTCTAGTTTCCCTACCATGTTCAAGATTCTGACATTACACGCGCCGACTCGTAGAACGTTATCCTTTCGTTGATTATTCAATCTTTTTCTCATGGTAACCTCCCCCTTGGCAGTCCCCTCCCGGAGATCCGAATGGGGGACTATTCCGGAATCTTTTGCCAATGGAGAGATCATCATGACACTTCTTCAAATACAGGCCACATGTTCTGTGGATACACGTTACGTGTCTTTAATGCAGTGGTTTCCATTGCCTTCTGCATCCTCATGTCGTTGATCATTGCTGATTCTTCCGCCTTTAGGGGCAATTTCCCACCCCTAGGACAAGAGAGTGCTCTGAACCTCTATCCGCTCCTCCGCCCTCTTTGACAAGGCCGTTGGCAGAATGAGGCTGACTTCTTATGCCGGAACTCTTCGGCCGCCAATGCTGATTATTTATCAAAATTTAGGCAGTGGCGGGGATCGAACCCGGGACCGAAGACGTTTTGATTATGAATCAAAGTCGCTACGCCTAGACCACGGGTCTACAAGATATTTATTGATAAAAAACCCATAAACAAAGAAGTTGTTTTACCAAGAGAAACGATGTTCTTGTATCAGAAAGACAATGACAATAAGGGCTACCTAAGTTTATCTCGTAGTTACTTTTTAAGGAAGACACAGCAACTATTGTAGATGGATAAAGGGATAGTGTATGCTATCAAAAAACACTGCACAGAAACACAAGTCTGTGTGCTGTATCGAGTAGAATGATCGATTTCCCCACCACCAGAGATCCTTAGCGAGTCAAATGCCATGCTGCGCCACAGGAGGGTAAATGGCGGGATCACGTGATGGACGCAAGCGCCATTGCGGCTGTCGTGGAGACAGGCTGGGCCGACTGGAGCTGGCAGTATGTTCTCAGAGCTTCACCTGGGGCAGGCGGGGGCAGCGGCCGAGGTTTCCGTAGCGGTGCGCTGGGCTTCAAACTGCCGGAACAGATCCGTTCCTGGAGTGACACGAAGAAGGCAGTTGTCGGCAGAACCAAGTCCAAGGGTTAAAGAAACGGGTGTGCAGGACGTTCACCAGACGGGGTGCGAAACGATGATCAGCAGGTCGCAGCGCTGCAATGTTGTGGAGTAGTTGCCATCTTCCCCGGATGGACGTATTTGTTTTTATTTGTCATCAATCTTCTGACTGGTTTGATGCGGCCCGTCACGAACTCCTTTCCGGTGCAAACATTTTCACCTCACTGTGCGAACCTTTTCATCTCAGAGTAGCACTCTCAACCTACGTCCTCTATTATTTGCTGGCTGTATTCCAATCTCTGTCTGGCTCTACAGTTTTTACCCTCAGCAGCCCCCTCTAGAACCATGGAGGTTATTCCCTGGTGTCTTAACAGATGTGCTGCCATTCTCTCCCTTGGTTTTGTCAGTGTTTTCCACATATTCCTTTCCTCGTCGGTTCTGCAGAGAACCTCCTCATTCCCTACCTTATCAGTCCACCTAATTTTCAGCTTTCTTCTGCAGCACTACATCTCAAATGCTTCTATTCTCTGCTGCTCTGGTTCTTCTACAGTCCATGTCTCCCTACCACACAATCCTGTGCTCCAAACTTTCAGTCACAGACACTTCTTCCTCAAATTAGGACCTATGTATGCTACTAGTGAACTTCCCTTGGGCATGAACTCACATCCCGCCTGTGCTAGTCTGCTTTTGATGTCCTCCTTGCTCCGTTCGTCATAGGTTATTATGCTGCTTACATAGAAAAAACATAGGGACTTAAGTATCAGAATCAGGATTCAAAAGAGCTTTTGAAAACTTAAGACCAAATGAGGCAGAAAGGATGGATAACATTACATTGGAATTTCCAAAATAATTGGGGAAATGGCAACAAAACGAATATTCACGTTGATGTGACGAATGTATGAGTCTGGCGATATACCATCAAGCTTTCGGAAAAACACCAATCACACAATTCTAAATACTGCAAGAGCTGACAAGTTCGAGAGTTATCGCGCAATCAGCTTAACAGCTCGTGCACCCAAGATGTTGACAAGCATAATATACAGAAGAACGGAAAATAAAACTAAGGATGTGTTTGATAACGGTCAGTTTGGCTATAGGAAAGGTAAAGGCACGAGAGAGGCAATTCTGACGTTGCTGTTGATAATGGAAGCAAGAATCAAGAAAAATCAAGACACCTTCTTGAACTTCGACTATTATTATTCGCTATTGCCTCTTGTACATGTTGTATATAACCCGTCTCCCGCTATAATTCACCCCTATTTTCTTCGGAATTTCGAACAACTTGCACCACTTTACATTTTCGAACGCTTTCTCCACGTCGACAAATCATATGAACATATTATGATTTTTCTTTAGTCTTGCTTCCATTACCTACCGCAGCGTCAGACCTTAACGCCTGATGCATTTACCTTTCCTGAAGGCATAGTCATCATCTAATAGATCGTCAATTTTTTTACTCTTCTGTATACTGTGTCTTGTCAGCAACTTGTATCTAGGACCTGTTACGCCGATTGCGCGATATTTGTCACACTTGTCGGCTCTTGAAATCTTGGGAAGTGTGTAGATCATGTTTTTCCGGAAGTCTGGTAGTACATCCCAGTCTCATACATTTTGCACACCAACGTGAATAATCGTTTTGTTGCTACTTTGCCAAACGATTTTAGAAATTCCGATGGAATGTTATCTATCACTTCTTTCTTAAATAAAATATGGAGTTTCAGTCTTCGATCGCTATTCTTTATTTTCAATTACCGGTTTCGGGCTAGCTGCCCATCTTCAGATCATATGTTGTAGTTACAGAGTAACTTGTCCGTACAGAACACACAGTTCACTGTCATAAGTAAAATTTACTTTACTTATGACAGTGAACTGTGTGTTCTGTACGGACAAGTTACTCTGTAACTACAACATATGATCTGAAGATGGGCAGCCAGCCCGAAACCGGTAATTGAAAATAAAGAATAGCGATCGAAGACTGAAACTCCATATTTTACTTAATGAACGATCGCGGAATTCCCAGTGAGACAACTATGTCTAGTTTTGATAAACTTCTTTCTTAGTTGACTTGTAGAGCTCTTTTAAATTTTCATTCTAATACTGGATCCCCCACCTCTTCCCTGTCAACTCCCACTTCTTCTTTTATCACCTGTCAGACAAGTCTTCCCCCTCGTAGAGGCCTTCGGCGTACTCTTTCCACCTGTCCGCTCTTTGCATTCAACAGTGAAGTTCCTGTTGCACTGTTAATGTTACAGTCCTTACTTTTAATTCTAGTGGGCGGCTTCGATGCAGCGGCTAGTGCACGGCTTCGATGCAGCGAAAGGAAAGCTACCTGAGTGCTTTCGCTGCTGATGGTGGGATCCTCGTGGCATTGTGATTCATAAGGTTTCATTGTTATTACTTTTATATGAAAGAACTGTTACAATTGTTACGGTTTAAGACGTTATTCAGACATAAGCGTGGGTAGCTTTATTGTGTTGTGAGCAGGTGGTAGTAGTACATCGAGGTGTAGTTAGACTCTGGGTAAGGATAAATATTCTTTGGCATAGTAAGTTTTACAGTTATCGTTGCTGGTTATAGTCCAGCGCTAGACATACTAAACTGTGACGTTGTTGCCCATGTCCGTTATAGAACAAGATTGGATTTCTTCTGGATTTGAATTTATTGTTGATGTCATAAAGAGAGACATGGTTCAAATGGCTCTGAGCACTATGGGACTTAACAGCTATTGTCATCAGTCCCCTAGAACTTAGAACTACTTAAACCTAACTAACATAAGGACATCACACAACACCCAGTCATCACGAGGCAGAGAAAATCCCTGACCCCGCCTGGAATAGAACCCGGGAACCCGGGAACCCGGGTGTGGGAAGCGAGAACGCTACCGCACGACCACGAGCTGCGGACAAAGAGAGTCATGATATTGGTTAATTCAGCCCTTTACCTCCGGCCACAAAGATATATTTTTTTAATTTTAAGTGGTTTTCTATTCTGTTATTGGAAGCTTGGACGATTAGTAAAACAATTCTTAAAAATGAGCCCCAATTCTGCACACATCTCGTCTGAACCCAGCTCCCCCTAAATCCCTCACTACAACTCTTCCACAAAAGAAGAATTCTTTAGTATGTGGTTTCCAGGGCTCTCAGGTGGTTCTGATGGAGTGGTCTGTCTGACGCTGACGCTGAAAAAGACGAGCCTATCCTTGGCTCGAGGTGGAGCAGTTTAGACAAAATTTGTCATTCCTGCGGTTCCTGTAAAAGAGAGAGAGAGAGAGAGAGAGAGAGAGAGAGATATTACCACTCTTGTTGATTGGTCCTAGCTAGTGTAACCTGAAAAAGAGAAAGACACCCTCTGATTTGGGGATTAGTAAAACTTAATCCCTCAGCAGGTCAGGCCAACGCGTGGTTGGCCTGTGATGAGGTTGTTGGCCCAGTCCACGGATGAGCCGGTTGCGGGAGCGTCCCGTCTTCTCGTAGAACTTCCTGGCGACGGCGCGAAACCTGTCTCGGAGAGGCAGGATCCCGGTGTCCTCGTAGAGTTGGCGCGTCGAGAAGCGCCTCGGAAGATGCATAGCAGTCTTCAGGGCGCGGTTCTGCATCCGCTGCAGAGTCACAATGTGAGCGTCTGCGCCTTTCCCCCAGACCACGCCCGCATACTCTAACATTGGGCGAACCAATGTTAGGTGAAGCGTGATGAAGTGTTGCGGTGGCAATGACGACTGCGGGTTTAACAGCGGATACAGGGCGCGAAGGCGTCCTGTTGCTCTCCGTTTCACATCACGGATGTGATGCTTCCAGGTGAGCCTGCGGTCTAGGGTAACCCCTAGGTATTTCACCGTCCCACTCCACGGGATAGGTTCTCCCAGGATTTCGATCGGCGTAATCCCTGGCGGCAGAAGTCTTCCGGTGAACATGACTGCCTGGCTCTTTGTGCTGTTGAATTTCAGCCGCCACTTTGTTGCCCACGAGCCCAAGGCGTCGCACCCGCGTTGGGGGCGGTTTCTCAGCACTTGGGCGTTCATGCTGCGAGTGAACAGAGCCGTATCATCAGCGTACAGCGCCAGTTGGACTGCTGCCACTTTCGGCAGTGTACAGGGAGTACAGCGAGGGGCCGAGAACAGACCCCTGCGGCCCCCCTGCACGTATCTGCCGGTTTGTGGACGTACCGTCGTCAGTCCTCACGTGGAAGGTTCGTTCAGACAGGTACGACCGCAGCAGCGGGATGTGGGACGTCGGCATCCCTTGTTGAAAAAGTTTGAACTCGAGACAGTCGTGCATACCGAGTCAAATGCTCGGGAGACGTCGAGGAACACTGTCCCAAGGAATTCCCTTGTCTCCAGTGCCCTCATCGCCGGTTCTACCACCCGCAGGAACTGGTGGGAAGTGGCATGCTCTTCTCGAAACCCGAACTGCTCGTCCGGGATGATGCCCTCCTGGGTGACGTGGCGCATCAGTCTTCTCGCGTACAGCCTCTCGAAAACTTTAGAAAGGGACGGGAGCAGGCTGGTGGGTCGGTAGCTCGATGCCTGGCTTGGGTCCTTGCCGGATTTCAGAATGGCCACGACCTCCGCGTGTTTCCACGCAGAGGGGTAGACACCTGATCGGAGGATCTCGTTGGAAACATCGCCAGGTTGCCGGTGTAAGCCCGGCGGAAGGTTCTTCAGCAGGAGGTTTGTGACGCCATCGCTGCCTCCAGCCTTCTTGGGCTTCTGCGAGCGAGGCTGCACAGAAACTTCCTCCTCCGTTACCGGCTCGATAACGTCGCCTTCCTCCCTTGCGGCGCGGAAGGTTGGTAGTCGATCGCGGACCCGCCGTATGTGGTCGCCGTCGATGACGTCGGCCACCGGTGTGAAGTTCGCTGCAAATGCGTCAGCCAACTCTTACACCGGTCAAACAATCCGAACAGTCGAAAACCGCTGCAAAGACCAAGATTCTGGCCCCTACCAGTTTCTACTGGGGCAGCATCTTCAAGGAGGCCATTGAAATTCGCGTAACGGACAATCTCGTAAACCGAGGCACAGGTTTTCAACTAAGCAAGGCATGGAAACCGTTACTTAACTCCATCGAGGAGTCACGCCACAACCGGACACAAGACCCTTCTACGACGGCCGCAGAGGACACTCCACAGGATTCTGCATCTTCCACCAGCCGGCGCGAAGCCGGGTTGGGCGCGGACCTGGGTCAGCGCCCGCAACCGGAAGTTCGGCGGCCGCAATCGGACCGTCGGCGCAGGGAATCGAAGCCCGACAGACGGACATAAATAACACTGACAATGAGCAGACAGACCATACCATCAGAGCCACCTGATGATGGCGGAAAGGTTATTCGCCGAAATATCGTGGGACTTCAACGATCGCATTCGGCTGGACACCCGAGAGCCCTGGAAACAACACACACGTCGGGAAAGCCTCCGATCATATATCACATTTTTTAGTATAATTAACTCTATTAAGAATTCAATACTGTTAGAGAAGAACACACATCAGTTACGTAATCACTTTATGAAATGTGAAACACGCATGTGACAGAACAAAAGGGGAGTGTTCGTAAACCATCGTGGATGAGCATATCCTTCTCAAAGTTACGGGAGGATCAGGTGCTGGAGGAACAAAGTCATACTGAGAGCGTCCTTTTGAGTGCATGAAAAGGTTTTTTGTCACCGACAGCTTCCCACCTACAGACAAACGACACCGGAAGACATACCACTTTAGCCTTCCTCGCTTGAGTGTTGTGGGTTCACATAATTCACGTCCAGGACTTATAGACTGCTGGCACGTACTCAAAAATGTACGTTTCTTGTCACAATATGCGTTCTGATGAGCTTGTATTGCTGCCTCGCAACACTCTTGACAAAGATGGTTTTCTTTGCTCATGGTGATCTATCATCATCAGAGATCGCATACTGTTGCAAGCCTCAGCAGTCTGACACGTCACGTTTGTGTGATGTGAGCCCCTGACCTATCGTCCTTTGCATGTCATAGTACGCTATTGGTTGCTCGTCTTCCTTATTGTGGCGGCAGTGATTCGCTGCTGGTGTTGAACATTTGAAAAGGAGCATTAGGAAATGACTGACTGAAACGTAGGAAAAGAATACATTAGAAGACGAAGAAATAGCTTTGAGAGATGACTAGTGAAGACAGCAGATGATCAAATACGTAAGAGGACTATCGCTAGCAAAGATACTTGAATATCACGGAAGATATTGAATTTAATTGATGAAAGGAGACAGTATAGACGTCTATAAATGAAAATGATAGGAAAAACAAACTTGCGAAGGAGGAATCGCTAGAGGAGAAATAAAAGTCTATAGAAGCACGTGTGACTGCGGGAAAGATAAATACGGCCTATAGGAAAATTGAAAAGGTCATTGGACAAAAGAGAAGCAGTTCTATAAATATTGAGACCTTAGATGGAAACACAGAGCTATCCAAAGGAAAGAAAGCTCACATGGAAGGAATATGTGTACACGCTTCCCACGCCCGGGTTCGCGGGTTCGATTCCCGGCGGGGTCAGGGATTTTCTCTGCCTCGTGATGGCTGGGTGTTGTGTGCTGTCCTTAGGTTAGTTAGGTTTAAGTAGTTCTAAGTTCTAGGGGACTTATGACCACAGCAGTTGAGTCCCATAGTGCTCAGAGCCATTTTAGCCAATATGTGTACAAAGGAAAAGAACTTGAAGGCTACATTATAGAAACGGAAGTGAATTAGATGCAAATGAGATAGAAGATACAATACTGGAAGATCTCAGTCGAAGCAAGGTCCCTGGAGTAGACGAGATTCCCTCAAAACCACTGATATCCTTGGCAGACCCAGCTATGACGAAACTATTCCACCTGGTGCGCCAGATGTGTGAAATAGCCTCCGACTTCATGAAAAATTTAAAAAACACAATTCCAAAGTAATCAAATTCTTACAGGACTGACAAAATACTGATCTGAATTATTTACAGAAGAGTGGAAAAATGATACATATCCGACCTTGGGGGGGGGGGGGGGATTAGTTTGGCTTCCAGAGAACTGTAGGAACACACGAGGCAATACTGACCCTCCGACTTATTTTAGAAGATAGGTTAAAGAAAGGAAAACCTACATTTATAACCTTTGTAGATTTGGAGGAAGCTTTTGATGATGTTGACTGGAACACACTCTTTTACATTCTGAAGGTAAAAGATGTAAAATACATGGATCTTAAGGTTATATACATTTTTTAAAGAAACCGGACAGCAGTTATAAGATTCAAATGGCATGATAGGAGAGCAGTGGTTGAGAAGGGAGTGAGGCAGGGTTGTAGCCTATTCCCAACGCTATTCAGTGAGTGTACTGAGCTAGCAGTATAGGAAATGAAAGGAAAATTTGAAGTACGAACTACAGTTCATGACAAGATATGAAAACTTTAAGGTTTGTCAATGACATCTTTATTCTGTCAGAAAGAGCAAAGGACTTGGAAGAACACCTGGACGGAGTGGACAGTGTCTTGAGAGAAGGATAAAAGATGAACATAAAGCAAAATGTGGATGAGGGAATATATTCGAATTAAATCATATGATGCTGAGGGACATAGATTAAGAAACGACACACTTAAAGTAATAGAAGTGTTTTGCCCTTTGGGCAGCAAAATAACTGATGATGGCCTAAGTAGAGAGTATATAATATGCAGACTGAGAACGGCAAAAAAAGCGTTTCTGAAGGACAGATATTTGTTAACATCGAACATAAACTCAGATGTTAGCAAGTTTTTTTAAGGTATTTGGCTGGAATGTAGCCACGTATGGAAGTAAAACGGGGACGATAAATGATTTAGGCAAAACAATTTAGATAAAAAGAGAATTGATGCTTTCGAAATGTGGCGCTACAAAAGACGGGTAGCTCATGCAGCTAAGGAGTAGGTACTGAACAGGAAAAAATAAATTTGTGGCACAAGTTGACTAAAGTAAGGGATTAGTTGATAGGACACATTCTAAGACGTCAAGGAATCAAGAGCCGATCACAGTAAGCAGATTCAAAAGGATGACTAGTAGTGCAGTAATGACTAGTAGTAGTAGTAGTACAAGGTGCCCTCCGTCATGCACCGGACGGTGGTTTGAGTATTTTCACTCAGGTGACGAAAGTCATGGGGTAGCGATACGCACATATACAGATAGCGGTAGTATCGTGTATACAAAGCATAAAAAGGCTCTGCCATGGCGGAGCTGTAACTCGTACTCAGGTGGTACTTGTGAAATGCTTTCCGACGTGGTTATGGTTGGACGACTGGAGTTAACACACTTCTAATGCAGAATAGTAGTTGGAGCTAGACGCATGGGAAATTCCATTTCGGAAATCCTTAGGGAATTAAACATTCCGAGGTCCAAAATGTCAAGAGTGTGTCGAGAATACCAAATTCCAGGTGTTACCTCTCGCCATGGACAGGGCAGTGACCGACGGCCTTCACTTAACGACCAAGAGCAGCGCCGTTTGCGTAGAGTTGTCAGTGCTAACAGACGGACACCAATGAAAGAAATAACCGCAAAAAAAATTTGGGATGTACGATGAACATATACATTAGAACAGTATGGCGAAATGTAACGTTAATGGGCTGTGGTAGAGGATGACTGGCGTGCATGATATCGCATGCAGCACCCCTCTTGGGCTAGAGGCCATATCTGTTGAAACCTAGACGACAGTGGCCTGGTCAGATGTGTCCCGATTTCAGTTGGTAAGAGCTGATGGTGGGGTTCGAGTGTAATGCAGACTTCAGGAAGCCATGGACCTAAGTTGTCACCAAGGCACTGTGGAAGCTGGTGGTGGGTCCATAATGGTGAGGGCTGTGGTTACGTGCAACTGAGCCGATCGCTAAGTAGCCGAAATCGGAGACCATTAACTGCACTTCATGGACTTCACGTTCCAAAACAACAATGGAGTTGTTACGCGTGACAATGTGCCATGTTACTGTGCCTCAGTTGTTCGCAGTTGTTTTCTAGAACAGTCTGGACAACTGAAGCGGATTATTTGGTCAGCCAGATCGCCAGAGGTGAATCCCATCCAACCTTTATGGGACATAGTCGAGAGGCCAGTTGTTCGTGCATACATTCGTGCTATTGTGGACGGCTATAGAGGCAGCATGGTTCAGTATTTCTCCAGGGGACTTCCAATGACTTGTTGAATCCATGCCACGTCTGGTTGCTGCACTACGCCGAGCAAAAGGAAGTCCGGCACGATATAATGAGGTATCCCATGACTTTCGTCGCCACATTGTACGTAGATACAGCTATTGGGTGCAATAGTCATTCGGAGATGAAGGGGCTTCCATAGGATAGAGTAGGTTTGAGAGCTACACGTTCAGACTAGAAACCACAACAACAAATGTGTGATGGCAGAACGAAATCCATATTAATATATTATGAAGCTGCGAGAAATAAGATCATATAGAATAAATAATCATTGGGGGAAGTGGCAACAAAACGACCATTCACGTTGGTGTGTAGAATATATGAGTCTGGCGATATACCATCTGACTTCCGGAAAAGCATCATCCACACAATTCCGAAGACGGCAAGAGCTGACAAGTGCGAGAATTATCGCACAATCAGCTTAACAGCTCATGCATCGAAGCTGCTTACAAGAATAATATACAGAAGAATGGAAAAGAAAATTGAGAATGCGCTAGGTGACGATCAGTTTGGCTTTAGGAAAAGTAGAGGGACGTTACGGCTAATAATGGAAGCAAGGCTAAAGAAAAATCAAGACACTTTCATAGGATTTGTCGACCTGGATAAAGCGTTCGACAATATAAAATGGTGCAAGCTGTTCGAGATTCTGAAAAAAGTTGGGGTAAGCTATAGGGAGAGACGGGTCATATACAATATGTACAACAACCAAGAGGGAATAATAAGAGCGGACGATCAAGAACGAAGTGCTCGTATTAAGAAGGGTGTAAGACAAGGCTGTAGCCTTTCGCCCCTACTCTTCAATCTGTACATCGAGGAAGCAATGATGGAAATAAAAGAAAGGTTCAAGAGTGGAATTAAAATACAAGGTGAAAGGATATCAATGATACGATTCGCTGATGACATTGCTACCCTGAGTGAAAGTGAAGAAGAATTAAATGATCTGCTGAACGGAATGAAGAGTCTAATGAGTACACAGAATGGTTTGAGAGTAAATCGGAGAAAGACGAAGGTAATGAGAAGTAGTCGAAATGAGAACAGCGAGAAACTTAACATCAGGAGTGATGGTCACGAAGTCAATGAAGTTAAGGAATTCTGCTACCTAGGCAGTAAAATAACCAATGACGGACGGAGCAAGGAGGACATCAAAAGCAGACTCGCTATGGCAAAAAAGGCATTTCTGGCCAAGAGAAGTCTACTAATATCAAATACCGGCCTTAATTTGAGGAAGAAATTTCTGAGGATGTACGTCTGGAGTACAGCATTGTATGGTAGTGAAACATGGACTGTGGGAAAACCGGAACAGAAGAGAATCGAAGCATTTGAGATGTGGTGCTATAGACGAATGTTGAAAATTAGGTGGACTGATAAGGTAAGGAATGAGGAGGTTCTACGCAGAATCGGAGAGGAAAGGAATATGTGGAAAACACTGATAAGGAGAAGGGACAGGATGACAGGACATCTGCTAAGACATGAGGGAATGACTTCCATGGTACTAGAGGCAGCGGTAGAGGGCAAAAACTGTAGAGGAAGGCAGAGGTTGGAATACGTCAAGCAAATAAATTGAGGACGTAGGTTGCAACCGCCGCAGCCGCAGTGGTCCACAACCCCACGACGACTACCGCAGTCCACTTCACCCCTCCGACGCCCCACACCGAACCCAGGGTTATTGTGCGGTTCGGCCCCCGGTAGACCCGCCAGGGAACGTCTCACACCAGACGAGTGTAACCCTTATGTTGGTGTGGTAGAATAATGGTGGTGTACGCGTACGTGGAGAACTTGTTTGCGCAGCAATCGCCGACATAGTGTAACTGAGGCGGATAAGGGGAACCAGCCCGCATTCGCCGAGGCAGATGGAAAACCGCCTAAAAACCATCCACAGACTGGCCGGCTCACCGGACCTCGACACAAATCCGCCGGGCGGATTCGTGCCGGGGATCAGGCGCTCCTCAAACCCGGAAAGCCGTGCGTTAGACCGCACGGCCAACCGGGCGGGCTATAAATACCTCACTCACAAACTGGAAGTTAGTAGGGTCGGTGGAGCAGTTTATAACTCTGCGATTTATTCCTCCTCGCTACCAGTATGGCTAAACCGAAAGCTGGAATGTGATATAATATGAGTTGTTCACTGTTATTAATGTATCGGTTAGTCACTTGAGAGCCTTGGTACCACATAGATTTTATTAAATCTGGCGCGAAGCGGGTCAACGTCCACCTAAAGTTTGTTACACGTAGTAAGTACCACAGACCACGGCCTTTATATTTCTCGAATATGTTTGGCTGTCAAAGATAGTCTCCTGCTCTCACACTCTCGATACTGGACACTGCAAGCAATCTTGGGAAGCAACGAATTAACCAAGTAATATTGTAATGAAAAAGGGTGTTGCAGTAAATAAGAACACGGACCTACCGTGATAAATGAAATATAATTCAGAGGTGCAGCGTCCTCCAATAAGGCCCAATTACAACTGCTATTACACTAATGTTTGGCACCTGTAGCTAATCGGAGAACACACAAATGACAGAGTATCAGGCTAACGTCTTCCCTTACGCGCCTTATGATGACACATCTCTCATTTATGTTCATAAATTATCCTCACAATGAATCAGGTTCTGTCCTTCAGAACAATGTAATATATGTTAGCCCTTTCTAGAACAATCTGTCTTCTCTTAACGTACACAGAATTTAGATACCGGTTTCACTCAGAGTTAAACAATTAATTTTGCACTCATACATAGCACTTCTAATGATGCAACTGCAACAAATACTCATTTGACTGAAAATTATTACAACACACAATAAATTTAGATTCATTTAACTGTACTCGATTCTATGGCCATCTTGTGTCCAGTAAAACCTTGAAGACTTACCGGAAATTAACACCAGCTCCGACACATGCAAGAAACGACTTACCTATGACGATGAGACTGCGCCTTGATTGCGATACGCGCTTCTACCATTGTTCTAAAGTTCTTCACAGTTCCAATGCGACTTTGTATCACACAATCCAAATCACTGCCTCGTGTGCACTTTTACTGATGTATTACATTGCGGAATAACATGTCGTTACTCAACTGCTGGTCCCGACACTCGGAGCAGTGCCTGGAAGTCATTTGTGCTGTAAAAGTATTTACTGACCGAATAAAGTTAGCATTTCATCTAAGTGGTCAGAAGCGGATCTGTCCATCACGAAGGACCCAGAGTGACTCTCCATAGCGAAAGCGCCAGAACTAGAGCTCCCCTCCACTTTATTCGTACCTCCGCGCCGATGAGTAATCACGTCGTTAATCATTTTATAAACTACAGTAATGAAAGAAAATAGCATGCAAGAGAGGAGATAGTTTTCTTAAGCCCTGTCCTCAATTATGTACTTTAGATTACATTTAAAATATATCTTTCTTAACCTGAAGGGTTAAGAACGAGTGGGACTATTTTCTCTCGACGCCGATGCCTCGCAATATCGCCATCAAAGTTGTACAGGAGGGGGTTCCCCTCAGCATACACAATCCCGCGCGCTTTGTGATACCGGAACGATACTACTGCGCTGAAATTGTTCTGGAAGGTACTAGAAACCTATCATTTTCCCACGCAACTGGCGCTCCCATCTACATCCGACATATCAACCGTTGCGCGTTCCCGCTCGAGATGACTCAGAGCCTTCTATACCGATCGTTCGACGTGTGCCTGCCCACTGCCTTCTGCATACTCTCATAACGAAAATACTCACATCGCGTTATGGGTGGCGTGAATTACTTTGGTTTAAATTTGGGCGAACCCCTTACGTTATTATTATTCTTAAAATTACTATTGAAGGCTTTAAATAAAATTTCGAAATAGAGTGGGTATATTTACAATGCATAATAAAATTTTCTCATTTTTCTGAGAGTGGCTGGCCACACTCATAGGACCTTAATTAATTGTTTGGCTAAGCTTTATGGAGCAGGTGATTCTCTTCCAAGGACAAACTGTCAGATGAAAGTGAATATTCGTTTTAAATAATATTTTACATTTCTTTTTCTTCGAAATCCGATAATTTTGATTTTACCCGCTTTTGACCAACTGCCAATCCGCACCTTAAGACCACATGTCTGTCACCTCATACAAATATTTGTTGAAGCGGTAGGTTCAGATATGCACTGGAACGATGACTAAGGCGTAGTTGACGGTAAAGCAGATGCCAGTCTACAGTTCATTGGTAGGACAGAAGGGGAACTGCTTATTGCCTACAAAAGAGTTTGCATTGAAGACACTTGTAGTGCCCCAGACACTGGGAGAAGGATAGCATTAATCTTACGAGAACTAGTTTAGAATATGTATCGAATTACTGGTTCATAATATCTCCCCAGTCGTCTTTCAATGAAGAAACTAGGAATATTCTTCAGTCTGCTGCGTATCTATTACACACAGATAAACTTTAGGAAGTAACAGCTAGCACAGAGGTCTAAAATACCATTTTTCCCGCCTTCTGTCTCCGATCGCAACAGGAAGAAACTTTTGTGTTAGCAGAAGAGCCAACACCATGTTAGGAGTGGAGGGCGAAATGCACGCGTTTTAGCTCACGCAGGTTGGCGTGAGGAGGGAAGAACTATACTGACGTGAGGTCTGGAACATGACAAGGAATGAGAATTCAGAAAGCGGACATAATTAGTTTGATACTTAACTTTAATCCATAAATGATCAACGTCGCTCTTGACGGTACATGATTCACAATAGTATCTGTTACGAATACATTCTTGAAGATAGTTCTTATAGTAACTGAATAGGGCGCCTTGCTAGGTCGTAGCAAATGACGTAGCTGAAGGCTATGCTAAACTGTCGTCTCTGCAAATGAGAGCGTATGTAGACAGTGAACCATCGCTAGCAAAGTCGGCTGTACAACTGGGCGAGTGCTAGGGAGTCTCTCTAGACTAGACCTGCCGTGTGGCGGCGCTCGGTCTGCAATCACTGATAGTGGCGACACGCGGGTCCGACGTATACTAACGGACTAACACCTAGCAAGTTTGGTGTCTGGCGGTGATACCACAGAAACCTTAACGTATGCTACAATAAAAAGCACCCTCTGCCGCTCACTGCAGTTATTTATCATTTGCTCATTTAAAGCTGCCCACACTTCCCTGGCAGAAACATCAATGTATATCGCATTTTATTTAATGTGGGGTCGTTTGATTTGCTCTGTGCAGGATATGGCGGTTGCTTAATGTTAATTGCAAAACACGTTCCATCCTCGTATTACAAAATCAATCGTGCACAACTGTGACGTATGTAAATGATCACGTTCTCCAGATTGTGATTGGCTTCCACACCATCATGATGTCTGTGGAAAAGATAAATATTCGAAACGTACCTTTAGTAAGGGAACACAAAGCCATACTTTACGACACATTGAACGAACAGAGAGAAATTCGAGCCATGGACCTAACCGCTGCGGGGTGGCATGTGTGCCTGAACGATACATATGTTCGTGCTGCAGGTGCAACCATACTGAAGGCCTGTCTGATCTGGCATTGTAACATTAGAGAAAACGGTCTTGCTATGCTGGTAATGCGAACTTCTGAAAACAGCAGCAAACTATAACCTTTATATTTCACGAGTATATGCAGCTTTGTCGTGTAGTTTAATTATAACAACACCCACCTGGGTAAAATACTGCGAAGGCAGGACAGTACCCCTTAGGGATCTCTGGGCGGGGACTGCTCAGGATCGTGTTGTCATCAGGGAAAACCAAACTTGCCTTCAACAGGTAGGGGCGTGGAATGTTAAAATCTTTAATCGTGTTGGTAGGTTAGAGAATTTAAAAAGGAAACTGAATAGATTATAGCTAGTTAAAGCGGAATTTAGTGCGGTTCCACGAAGAACAGAACTTATGGTATTGTGAGTACATGGCAGTCAATATAAATTGAAATAGCGGTTATGAAGAAGAAGGTCTAAAAATTAATAAGAAAATAGGAATACGGGTAAGTTACTATGAACACAATAGTAAATACATTGCCGTATCCAAAATATATACAAAGCCAATAACCACCAAATTAATGCAAGTTCATATGCCGACTATTCCGATGATGGTTGAAAGATTGAAAGGAGATGAGACAAAAAAAGTACTTAGGTAGTTCAAAGAAACGAAAAGATAATTGTGATTGGGGACATCCAAAGTAGCTGAACGAAATGGATAGTTGAAACGAGGCTATAAAATGAACATCGACGAAAGCTAAACAAGAATATAATGGGATGTAGTCGAATTACGTCAGGCGATGCTTGGAAATGAGGAATTAAAAGTGGTATATGAGTTTTGCCGCTTCGGCACTAAAGTAAATGATATAAAATGGAGACTGGCAATGGCAAGAAATGAGTTTTTGAAGAAAAAAATTTGTTAACGTCAAATATTTACTTAATTGTTATGAAGGATTCTCTGAAGGTATTCGTCTGGAATACAGCCGCAAATGAAAGTAAAACATGGACAACAAGCAGTTTAGACAGTGAGAAGAACGTATGAAATGTGGTGCTACATGAAACACCAATGATTACACGTGTTGTGTAGATCGGGTAAGTAATGAAGAGGTTCTGAATCGAACTAGAGAAAAACAAATTTGTAGCAAATTTTATCTCAATGAAGGGATCGGTTGATACGACACACCCAGAGATATCAAGGAATTTTTAGTTTAGTATAACTGTGGATGGAGACAAGTATTCAGTACAGTAATGTAGACTGCAGTAATTATGTAGAAAGCCCGCCCGCTTGGCCGTGCGGTCTAACGCACGGCTTTCCGGAGTGGGAAGAAGCGCCTGGTCCCAGGCACGAATCCGCCCGGCGGATTTGTGTCAAGGTCCGGTGAACCGGCCAGTCTGTGGATGCTTTTTAGGCGGTTTTCCATCTGCCTCTTCGAATGCGGGCTGGTTCCCCTTATTCCTCGTCAGTTGCACTATGTCAGCGATTGCTGCGCAGACAAGTTCTCCACGTACGCGTACACCACCATTACTCTACCACGCAAACATCGGGGTTACACTCGTCGGGTGTGAGATGTTCCATGGGGGTGGGAGGGGGGGGGGGAGGCGCACCGCACAATAACCCTGGGTTCGGTGTGGGGCGGCGGAGGGGTGCAGTGGACTGCGGTAGTCGTCGTGGGGTTGCGGACCACTGCGGCTGCGGCGGGAACGGAGCCTCTCCGTCGTTTCTAGGTCACCGGTTAACATACAATACAATTATGTAGATGTGCAAAGGCACTGCACTGGATAGACATATATGTATCCAGTAGAACAATACATGATAGGAGAGGTCTTCCATGGTATACAGTCTCGGTAAAGAAACTTCTAAAGAAACTGAGACTAATCCACTATAGGTATAAAACAAAGCACAGTGCTATTGACAGAGAGATACTGAGTAAAATGCGTTTTGCAGTCAAGTAAGCAATGCGTGAAGCATTAAGAGACTACCGTAACAGAATATTGTCGGAAGATCTATCACATAACTCAAAGAAATTCTGGTCGTATGTAGAGGCCGTTAGTGCCACCAAAGTTAGTGTCTACTCACACATGGTCACACATGGACTAGGCGAGAACTATAACCAGCAAAAAAAAAAATCTGAAATGTTTAACTCTGTTTTAAAATGTTCTTTTACGAGGTGCATTCAAGTTGTAAGGCCTCCGATTTTTTTCTAATTAACTACTCACCCGAAATCGATGAAACTGGCGTTACTTCTCGACGTAATCGCTCTGCAGACGTACACATTTTTCACAACGCTGACGCCATCATTCCATGGCAGCGGCGAAGGCTTCTTTAGGAGTCTGTTTTGCCCACTGGAAAATCGCTGAGGCAATAGCAGCACGGCTGCTGAATGTGCGGCCACGGAGAGTGTCTTTCATTGTTGGAAAAAGTCAAAAGTCACTAGGATCCAGGTCAGGTGAGTAGGGAGCATGAGGAATTACTTCAAAGTTGTTATCACGAAGAAACTGTTGCGTAACGTTAGCTCCATGTGCGGGTGCGTTGTCTTGGTGAAACAGCACACGCGCAGCCCTTCCCGGACGTTTTTGTTGCAGTGCAGGAAGGAATTTGTTCTTCAAAACATTTTCGTAGGATGCACCTGTTACCGTAGTGCCCTTTGGAACGCAATGGGTAAGGATTACGCCCTCGCTGTCCCAGAACATTGACACCATCATTTTTTCAGCACTGGCGGTTACCCGAAATTATTTGGTGATGGTGAATCTGTGTGCTTCCATTGAGCTGACTGGCGCTTTCTTTCTGGATTGAAAAATGCTATCCACGTCTCATCCATTGTCACAACCGACGAAAAGAAAGTCCCATTCGTGCTGTCGTTGCACGTCAACATTGCTTGGCAACATGCCACACGGGCAGCCATGTGGTCGTCCGTCAGCATTCGTGGCACCCACCTGGATGACACTTTTCGCATTTTCAGGTCGTCATGCAGGATTGTGTGCACAGAACCCACAGAAATGCCAACTCTGGAGGCGATCTGTTCAACAGTCGTTCGGCGATCCCCCAAAACAATTCTCTCCACTTTCTCGATCATGTCGTCAGACCAGCTTGTGCGAGCCCGAGGTTGTTTCGGTTTGTTGTCACACGATGTTCTGCCTTCATTAAACTGTCGCACCCACGAACGCACTTTCGACACATCCATAACTCCATCACCACATGTCTTCTTCAACTGTCGATGAATTTCAATTGGTTTCACACCACGCAAATTCAGAAAACGAATGATTGCACACTGTTCAAGTAAGGAAAACGTCGCCATTTTAAGTATTTAAAACAGTTCTCATTCCCGCCGCTGGCGGTAAAATTCCATCTGCCGTACGGTGCTGCCATCTCTGGGACGTATTGACAATGAACGCGGCCTCATTTTAAAACAATGTGCATGTTTCTATCTCTTTCCAGTCCGGAGAAAAGAAATCAGAGGCCTTAGAACTTGAATGCACCTCGTAAAAAAGAAAACTCTGGAGTATTACCTCAATTTAGTTCTCGTACCACAGAAAACATGAGTGCAATAGATAGCGTTAAAACTGAACAAAGCCCCACGGCTCGATGGAATTCCTATCAGATTCTACACAAATTTCCGGCTGAGTTAGCTCCTCTGTTAAGTACAATCTTCTGTAGTTCTACCGAACAAAAACCAATCACCAGTAGCTGAAGAAAGTACAGATCACGCCTGTCTAGAAGAAGGGTAGCAGAAGTAATTTATAAAACTACCGACCAGTATCCTTGACATCCATTTGTTGCAGAATCTTAGAACTTATTCTGAGCTCAAACATAATTAGATACCTGGAACGAAGTACCTCCTCCATGCCAATCAGCACGGATTTCGAAAACACTGATCATGTGAAACCCAACTCGCATTCTTCACATGTGACATCCTGAGAGCCCTGGATCAAGACAGTCAGGTACGTGGAATGTTTATCTATTTCCGAAAAGCAGTTGACACAGCACAAAATTTACGCTTATTATCAAAAGTACAGTCGTATGGGGTATCTGACGAAATTTGTGATTGGATAGTGGATTTGTTACTAGGAAGGAATCAGCATGTTACCTCGAATGGAGAGTCGTCGCCCCCATGTAAAAATAACTTTGTGTGTGCCCCAGGCACGTGTGTTAGGGCCCTTGCTGCTCATGCTGTACACGGATGACCTTGCGGACAATATTAATAGTAACCTGAGACTTTTTGCAGATGACGCAGTTATCTGTAACAAAGTGGTGTCTGATAAAAACTGCATAAATTTTATGTGAGACCTTGACAATAGTTCGAAGTGTTGCAGAAACTGGCAACTTGCTTTAAACGTTCAAAAATGTAAAATATTGCGCCTCGTAAAGCGATAAAACGTAATATTCTATATATATATATATATATATATATATATATATATCAGTGAATCGGAAGTGGAATTTTTAAACTGGTACTGGGCGGAATTCTTAGTAGGGACTGGAATTGGAACGATCAAGCCGGCCGCGGTGGCCGAGCAGTTCTAGGCGCTCCAGCCTGGAACCGCGCGACCGCTACGGTCGCTGGCTCGAATCCTGCCTCGGGCATGGATGTGTGTGATTTCCTTAGGTTAGTTAGGTTTAAGTAGTTCTAAGTTCTAGGGGACTTATGACCTGAGATGTTAAGTCCCATAGTGCTCAGAGCCATTTGAACCGTTTTGGAACGATCATATAGGCTGAGTCGTGGGTAAAGCAGGTGGTAGACTTCGGTTTATCGGCAGAATACTGGGGAGGTGCGATCAGTTTACAAAGGAGAGTGCTTACAAATCATTCGTACGACCCATTCTAGAATACTGCTCAGCAGATATTGAACGTGTACAAAGAAGGGCAGCACGTAAACTATCCCGAGAAAGTATACTAACGAAGTTTACAGAACTGGCTTTAAATTATGACTGTAGGAATATATAACTCTCTCCTATAGGAGTCGTGACTACATGATTAGATTAATAACAGCAAGCACATTCATACGATCATTCTTTCCGCGTTGCGTACGTTGTACGTGGATGGAGTGGGGAAAATCCCTAATAACTGGTATAGTGGGACGCACCCTCAGCCGTACACTTGACAGTGATTCTCAGCGTGTGGATGCAGATGTAGATGTAGAATAGAAGAGGTGCATGAAACCGGTCTTAGGAGTGATGGCCAGTATTCCGTCGATACTTGGAACAACATAGATATATTAAAAATTGAAATGCGAAGTGGGTATGTTCGACAATATTACCATTAATTATTACTGTTATTGTTATTTTAGAACATCAATACTGCGTATTTCAGTTGTCAATATGGCAGTAGAGCGCCTCGACTTAAACCCAGGAATGCTTCGGTGACTTAGTCCTAGTTGCGAAAAAGTGAAGGTCAGCTTTGCCCCTTTGACTGCAACTCAACTTGTTGGCGATCTGTAACTGGAATGTTCCCTCAACCGACAACTTCCTTTGAATGTGGTCTTTTTACTGATAGCGATTTTAACAATTCCCACGCGTCCTCCACTGATACAACGTTAATGCAACTGGCACACGACTTAGTGCCTCAGGAACTTGGTAGGACTAGCTCAGTACTGGAGATGGTGTTGCAGTAAGACAGCTGTGCCTGAAGTGGCTTTATTGCTAATGTTACATGCAAACAACTGGGCTGATAATATCAGTTGTATCTTGTAGTTGTTAGAAAATGATCTGACTTCTTAGAACATAGCCCGAGAGAAACTGCTTACGAGAGAAACTCCCCATCCCGCCCCCCCCCCCCCTTTACGCCACATATTTAGCAGTAAGGTGGCCTAGTGGATAGCCCGTGAGAAACTGCACACAAGTCAAGGAGGAAAACAGGCAGAAGGTGTACTGAACTGTGAAAAAAGAAGCAAAATAGAGAGAGTGAACGGTCCAAGCTCAAAATGCACATAACTGAGCACATTCACGTTGCTGCGGCGTAGTTATGTGGTTACGGTGGTGGAATTCGAAGTGGGAGATACGTGTTCAAGTGTCGCCGGTACCCGCAAACTTTGTTTTGCACTAAACTGTGAACTGTCCGTCATGTTATTGACGTGTCTGTTCGCTGTATTCAGATTTAGGTCCGTGTCTTGGTGCAACGTCCGTTTGCCACAGCAAGGTGTAAGAAAGGGACTTCCAGACGTACGTACCTCCTATCTGTTCTATACAAGTGCCACATATTATAAGTCTTGCGCGGCTGTACTCCAGACGAATACCTCATAACTTCATAACAATTAAGTAAATATTTGATGTTAACAAATTTCTTTTCTTCAAAAACGCATTTGTTATCATTGTCAGTCTGCTTTTTATATCCTGTCTACTTCATCCCTCATCATTTACTTTAGTGCCGAAAGAGCAAAACTCATATACTACTTTTAATTCCTCATTTGCAAATATTACTCCGTCAGGCGACTGAGTCCCATTATTCTTGTTTAGCTTTCGTTGATGTTCATCTTATAGCCTCGTTTCAACTATCCATTTCGTTCAGCTGCTTTGTATGCCTCTAAGCACAATTAACTTTTCGTCTCTTTTAACTGCCTAAGTACTTTCTTTTGTCTCACGTCCTTTCAATCTTTTAACCATCATCAGAATAGTCGGCATATGAACTTGCACTACTTTGATGGTTATTGGCTTTGTATTTATTTTGGCCACGATAATGTGTTTACTATTGTGTCCATAGTAACTTACCCGTATTCCTATTTTCTTATTAATTTGTAGAACTTCTTGTTCATTACCGCTATTGCATTTTATATTGATGGCCATGTACTCACAAGACGGTAAGTTCTGTTCTTCCTGGCACCGCACTAAATTCCGCTTTGACTAGCTATAATCTATTCAGTTTCCTTTTTAAATTCTCTAACCTACCTAAACGATTAAAGATTTTAACATTCCACGCCCCTACCTGTTGAAGGCAAGTTTGGTTTTTCCTGATAACAACACGCTCCTTAGCAGTCCCCGCCCACAGATCCACAAAGGGAACTGTATTTTACCCAGGTGGATGTCGTCATAATTAAACTACACTACAAAGCTGCATATACTCGTGAAATATAAAGGTTATAGTTTGCTGCTGTTTTCAGCAGTTCACATTACTAGCACAGGAATACCGTTTTCTCTAATGTTACAACGCCAGATCAGACAGACCTTCGATATGGTTGCACCTGCAGCACGAATATATGTATCGTTCAGGCACACATGCTACCCCGCAGCGGCTAGGTCCATGGCTCAAATTTTCTCTCAGTTCGTCCAATGTGTCGTAAAGTATGGCTTTGTGTTCCCCCACTAAAGCTACGTTTCGAATATTTATCTTTTGCACATACATCATGATTGTTTAGAAGCCCAATCACAATCTGCAGAACGTGATGATCCAGATACGTTACAGTTGTGCACGATTGATCTTCTAATACAAGGATGGAACCTGCGTTCCGTTTTGGAATTTCTGAATTTTGAATCCCTTTGTTGTAACTTACTTCACGCCAACTTATTTGTTGTTTTCATTTCTGTAAAGGTCGGTATGCCATGTCGTGTGCTCTATAGAAGGACTAAAGACACGTCAGCGAGGGGACTAAGGTAAATAATTTTGTGAGAGAAAAAAAATTGGGCACAAAACGCACCTCCTCGCCCTTCGCAGTCCAACGACGTGACCACATAATCACGACGCCCTAGATGCAAAACTATCCTCGTTGCTGTACATCTTGAGCTTGCACCTTTCACTGTTTCTATTTTTCCTCTTTTTTATCAGCTCATTACATCATCTTAATGTATTCAAGTTCGATCTGTGTCCAGTTTTTGACGGGGACGGGGTGGGGAGGGGGGTGGCAGCAGTCAGGCCTCGTCAAAACATCAAGCGAAAAGCGAAAGCACGGTTTGGCAGATAGCTTAAATACATAAAAAGTTTCCGTACGTCGTGAAAGAGGAATAACTGGAAGGAACAAGACATACAATAATTGTTTCGCAAAACTTTAATTAATTTTTTTGGCTCATTCGTAGTTGGATCGAGACCATACAATGAATTACAGTAATGAATATTAAATAGAGATTAATTAAGTTTACGGATTGGTAATATATGTTTCATACAAGCTCTCGGCGCTGGAGCATGGCTTTTTCTGTTAAATGTCCGTTCATGTATTTTTAACCGTGTTTCTTCTTCCTGTGTTTTCACTAAAATCAGACTTCGTTCACCTGAAGACGACGGTGGATCGAGCTGGACGACTTTTTGCTTAAAAGTACGGAACCTTTTGCCGTGCCAACTCACCAAACAATCTTACAATAACTAAAGAAACAAAATAAAACATACATAGGTTAGTAATAACTATATTCTGAAATAAGAAAACAATTAAAATTACTAAACTTACATTTTGACTTGAATATACAATTACGAGTGCCATTTGGTTTGCAACTCGTGAATAAAATAATGAAATAACGTAGTATTAATGGCGGTGCGCCGCGCGGACTGGCCGAATGGTTTGAGGCGCCATGTCACGGATTGCGCCTCAAACCCCCTCCTGCCGCAGGTTCGAGTCTCTCATGCCACACGGAGTCGAACGCTCTGGTGACACTGAGGAGCAGGGCTCCTAACACGTGTTGGTCGATGTCCTACACTGTATCCTACACCAAATGGAGTACTTGTTGAGTTCTACAACGCCCTTTCTCGAATCTGATCTGGACATCTTGTGTTGAGTTTCCACGTGGTCGGGGAGGCGTCGCAGGAAGAGATGCTCGAACACAGTAGATACTTCAGAGAATAGGCTTTTCAGTCAGTAACTTTGGGGGAGAGCAGGTATCTTTCCCAGGATTGGCTATCACCACTGTGTGCTACAATCTTCCGGTCTTATGTCAAACCAGTAAGTCGATCAAAACAGCATATGCAGACACTCCTGGATGATGATGGCATTGAAACAGAGGATAACATGCGTAAAGCTGAAATACTAAACACCTTTCTCCAAACCTGTTTCACAGAGGAAGACAGCACTGCAGTTCCTTCTCTAAATCACCACACGAACGAAAAAGTGGCTGACATCGAAATAAGTGTCCAAGGAATAGAAAAGCAACTGAAATCGCTCAATAGAGGAAAGTCCACTGGACCTGACGGGATACCAAGTCGATTCTACACAGAGAAGGCGAAAAACTTGCCCCTCTTCTAACAGCCGTGTACCGCAAGTCTCTAGAGGAACGAAAGGTTCCAAATGATTGGAAAAGAGCACAGGTAGTCCCAGTTTTCAAGAAGGGTCGTCGAGAAGATGCGCAAAACTATTGGCCTATACCTATGACATCGATCTGTTGTAGAATTATAGAACATGTTGTTTGCTCGAGTATCATGTCATTTCTGGAAACCCAGAATCTACTCTGTAGGAATCAACATGAATTCCAGAAACAGCGATCGTGTGAGACCCAAGTCGCTTTGTTTGTTCATGAGACGCAGAAAATATTAGATACGGGCTCCCAGTGAGATGGCATTTTCCTTGACTTCCTGAAGGCGTTCGATACAGTTCCGGAAGAGCCTACGGAATATCAGACAAGTTGTGTGGCTGGATTGAAGAGTTTTTAGCAAACAGAACACAGCATGTTGTTATCAATGGAGAGACGTCTACAGACGTTAAAGTAACCTCTGGCGTGCCGCAGGGGAGTGTTGTGGGACCATTCCTTTTCAAAATATATATAAATGACCTAGTAGATAGTGTCGGAAGTTCCGTGCGGCTTTTCGCGGATGATGCTGTAGCGTACAGAGAAGTTGCAGCATTAGAAAACTGCAGCGACATGCAGGAAGATCTGCAGCGGATAGGCACTTGGTGCAGGGAGTTTCTACTGACCCTTGACATAGACAAATGTAATGTATTGCGAATACATAGAAAGTAGGATCCTTTATTTTATGATTATATGATAGCGGAACAAACACTGGTAGCAGTAACTTCTGTAAAAATATCTGGGAGTATGCGTGCGGAACGATTTGAAGTGGAATGATCATATAAAATTAATTGTTGGTATGGCGGGTGCCAGGTTGAGATTCATTGGGAGAGTCCTTAGAAAATGTATTCCATCACCAACACTTGTTCGACCTATACTTGAGTATTGCTCACGAGTGTGGGATCTGTAGCAGGTCGGGTTGACAGAGGAGATAGAGAAGATCCAAAGAAGAGCGGGTTATTTGGGAAGCGTGATTGCGTTACGGAGATGTTTAGCAAACTCAAGTGGCAGACTCTGCAAGAGAGACGCTCTGCATCGCGGTGTAGCTTGCTGTCTAGGTTTCGACAGGGTGCGTTGCTGGATGAGGTATCGAATATATTGCTTCCCCCTACTTATACCTCCCGACGAGATGACGAATGTAAAATTAGAGAGATTGGAGCGCGCACGGAGGCTTTCCGGCAGTCGTTCTTCCCGCGAAACATACGCGGCTGGAACAGGAAAGGGAGGCAATGACAGTGGCACGTAAAGTGCCCTCCTCCATACACCGTTGGGTGGCTTGCGGACTATAAATGTAGATGTAGATGTTGACTATCGCCACTTGCTCTCATACTGCAGGGTAGCTGGCAGTCCTGGCTACTCCATTGGAAAGGATCGCCAAGTGGACAACAACTGTCGCTGGCAGACAGAGGAGCAGCTGCTGGAGGCGGTGTCCGCCGCTGCAGGCTCTCTTGGTGCCCAGCGGTGAGGCTGCTGCCAGTCAGACTGGACACAGAGCGCTCTTAAATCGGCCGGCGGGGCAATCGTGCGCTCTAGCGTGACACTGTAACACTCGTTGCTAAGTTACAACATTAGGGATATAATAGAAGGCAGGCTACTGTCGATAGTGAGCTACCATACGGCCCAGAGATCCAGACATGACTGCAGTAAGCAGACATCCATGGATGTGTTTGTTGTTCTTAGCATAAGCTAGTTTAAGTAGTGTGTAAGTCTAGGGACTGATGATCTCAGCAGTTTGGTCCACTTAGGAGTTCACACACATGAACATCTGAATAGCGGTGCGCCTAAATACGTCTGATCTGGACAAGACCTGGAAAACAAAAGATGCCTCTTCCTCTTTCCCCAATAATATGACGATCAAAAATCTTCCAATGTTTCCAGCGGCTGCATACAACATTTATACAGCCGTGGACTACAGGGTGTTACAAAAAGGTACGGCCAAACTTTCAGGAAACATTCCTCATACACAAATAAGGAAAATATGTTATGTGGACATGTGTCCGGAAACGCTTAATTTCCATGTTAGAGCTCATTTTAGTTTCGTCAGTATGTACTGTACTTCGCCGGCCGAAGTGGCCGTGCGGTTCTAGGCACTGCAGTCTGGAACCGCAAGACCGCAACGGTCGCAGGTTCGAATCCTGCCTCGGGCATGGATGTGTGTGATGTCCTTAGGTTAGTTAGGTTTAACTAGTTCTAAGTTCTAGGGGACTAATGACGTCAGAAGTTGAGTCCCATAGTGCTCAGAGCCATTTAAACCATTTTTTTGTACTGTACTTCCTCGGTTCACCGCCAGTTGGCGCAATTGAAGGAAGCTAATGCTGACTTCGGTGCTTGTGTTGACATGCGACTCATTGCTCTACAGTACTAGCATCAAGCACATCAATACGTAGTATCAACAGGTTAGTGTTCATCACGAACGTGGTTTTGCAGTCACTGCAATGTTTACAAATGCGGAGTTGGCAGATGCCCATTTGATGTATGGATTAGCACGGAGCAATAGCCGTGGCGCGGTACGTTTGTATCGAGACAGATTTCCAGAACGAAGGTGTCCCGACAGGAAGACGTTCGAAGCAATTGATCGGCGCCTTAGGGAGCACGGAACATTCCAGCCTATGACTCGCGACTGGGGAAGACCTAGAACGACGAGGAAACCTGCAATGGACGAGGTAATTCTTCGTGCAGTTGACGACTACCCTAATGTTAGCGTCAGAGAAGTGGCTGCTGTACAAGGTAACGTTGACAACGTCACTGTATCGAGAGTGCTACGGGAGAACCAGTCGTTTCCGTATCATGTACAGCGTGTGCAGGCACTATCAGCAGCTGATTGGCCTCCAAGGGTACACTTCTGCGAACGGTTCATCCAACAATGTGTCAATCCTCATTTCAGTGCAAATGTTCTCTTTACGGACGAGGCTTCATTCCACCGTGATCAAATTGTAAATTTTCAGAATCAACATGTGTGGGCTGACGAGAATCCGCTCGCAATTGTGCAATCACGTCATCAACTCAAATTTTCTGTGAACGCTTGGGCAGGCATTGTTGGTAATGTCTCGATTTGGCCCCATGTTCTTCCACCTACCGCTCAATGGAGCACGTTATCATGATTTCATACGGGATACTCTACCGGTGCTGCTAGAACATGTGCCTTTACAAGTACGACACAACATGTCGTTCATGCACGGTGGAGCTCCTGCGCATTTCAGTGGAAGTGTTCGTACGCTTCTCAACAACAGATTCGGTGACCGATGGATCGGTAGAGGTGGACCAATTCCATGGCCTCCACGCTCTCCTGACCTCAACCCTCTTGACTTTCATTTATGGGGGCCATTTGAAAGCTCTTGTCTACGCAGCCCCGGTACCAAATGTAGACACTCTTCGTGCTCGTATTGTGGACGGCTGTGATACAATACGCCATTCTCCAGGGATGCATCAGCGCATCAGGGATTCCATGCGACGGAGGGTGGATGCATGTATCCTCGCTAACTGAGGACATTTTGAACATTTCCTGTAACAAAGTGTTTGAAGTCACGCTGGTACGTTCTGTTGCTGTGTGTTTCAATTCCATGATTAATGTGATTTGAAAGAGAAGTAATAAAATGATCTCTAACATGGAAAGTAAGCGTTTCCGGACACATGTCCACATAACATATTTTCTTTCTTTGTGCGTGAGGAATGTTTCCTGAACGTTTGGCCGTACCTTTTTGTAACACCCTGTATATCTATGGCTCAAATTTTCTTTTATTTCATGACTTATTGCTTATAATTACGCATTCTGCTAAGAAAAGCTCAGCATGCAAATGTGCCTTTAAAAAACCCACTTTCAAAACTTCAAGCAACGGGTCCGGGGATATCCCGTCAGCTCCTAAACGCCAGTCCCACTGTAAATAATACAAAAAATTACGCTACTTAAAGGTGCTAGCGAGATTTTTGTACACAGCTCCGCCTGACGCGCCCCGCCTCGTGCCGGCCAGCGAGCAGGGCCTGTGCTGTGCTGTGCTGTGGTGTGGGTGGCTGACCAGCCGCCTCCAGGAGTTCGTTGCGCTGTCCTTGGAGTGCCCCCGTGGCCCGCACCGAGCGTCCTTCCTGTTATCAGCCGGCACCCGGCTCCCTCCCGACCTTGTCATGCGTAACGAGGCCACAAATAAAACACCGCACCAGCCGTTAGCTGCCGCAGCTCTCCGTTAATCCAAATCTAAGCTCACAGTGGAGCTGCTGACTCTGACACCGTTCACCACAAGATTTTACTAAATACGCTAGAACCATTGCGAGTAAGAGGCTTAGCTAATAACTGATTTCTGTTATACTTAGGAAATAGGGCACAAAGATAACAGCTTGTCGTGAAACACTTAACAGAATACATTAAAATAAGAATTCCTCAGGGTCGCATATGAGGACAAATACTGTTGGTGATATGCACGAATGAGTTTCAAAATAGTATTAATCATGGAGAAATACTGTCTTTAGTGACGAGTGCAGTATTAAAGTCACTGCAAAAACGAGAGAACTCCTTACGGAGAATCCAGACGAGACCCTGAAGAAGGCTTATAACTGGTCAGTTGCAACAAAGGGCGTTTAACATACAGAAAACAAATTCGATGCATTACAGTTTGAAGAGGGAAAATGACGCTGTTAAATTAAGTGTAAAAGAGAAATCTATAAACTGTGAAATATACACAAAATATCTAGGAACGAATATCAGTTCTTAGTTCAAGTGGTGTGAACACACAAAGATACTGGAAAACTGAATGTCATCACCATGTTACGTCCTTAGAGACCTGTCATCAGTGTCTAACAGCCACTGTCTTTCATTTACATGCCGGCCGCGGTGGTCTAGCGGTTCTGGCGCTGCAGTCTGGAACCGCGGGACTGCTACGGTCGCAGGTTCGAATCCTGCCTCGGGCATGGGTGTGTGTGATGTCCTTAGGTTAGTTAGGCTTAAGTAGTTCTACGTTCTAGGGGACTTATGACCTAAGATGCTGAGACCCATAGTGCTCAGAGCCATTTCTTTCATTTACATACTATTCATATGTACTCTCGGTTCTTAGCTATGGAATTCTTTCCTGAGGACCAAATGCACAAAATATGAACCACGTTTTCAAACGAAAGAAACGTGCCATAAGAATAACAAACAAAAGTAATAGTCGAGCTCACGGTAAAGATCTGTTCAAAACAATTATGATTTTTCCAGAATGAGATTTTCACTCTGCAGCGGAGTGTGCGCTGATATGAAACTTCCTGGCAGATTAAAACTGTGTGCCCGACCGAGACTCGAACTCGGGACCTTTGCCTTTCGCGGGCAAGTGCTCTACCATCTGAGCTACCGAAGCACAACTCACGCCCGGTACTCACAGCTTTACTTCTGCCAGTATCTCGTCTCCTACCTTCCAAACTTTACAGAAGCTCTCCTGAGAACCTTGCAGAACTAGCACTCCTGAAAGAAAGGAGCACTTGCCCGCGAAAGGCAAAGGTCCCGAGGTCGAGTCTCGGTCGGGCACACAGTTTTAATCTGCCAGGAAGTTTCAATTATGATTTTAACTACACCATGTAAGTATATTTCTCGATCAGTTGTGCAAAACAAAAATAACTTTGATAATTACTTCACATACAACTCTGTCCATGAACATGGAATAAGAGCTAGACTGAACAAACATTTGCTGCTAAAGAACAAACATGTAATTCAGAACAGGATTCCCTACCAAGAAATAAAACTGTACAATAAATTGCCTAAAGACATTAAACAGATAACTAAAACGAACTGATGTAAAGAGGCAGTTGAAAATACATAATAAGCAATACATTCTACACAGTGGAGGATTACTTAGAGAATGTAGAAGTTTGGTAAAGAATGTAACATAAATACATGGTAATAATCATTAGAAAACATCTGTCATCTCACATAACACTTTCAACCCGTTCTTCCCTTTATTGTCTTTTATTTATTTATTTTTTCTTGTCTTTAAAATCTTATCTTCAACACCATGCAGTGTATAATACTAACACTTTATCCTCCTCCTGATTTCAACATTTCACTCATTATAAATGGATGGTGACTCAGTTTCTCAGGCAAACAAGTGGGAAGATGCGGTACATGAAATAGAAACGAAAAGTCTTTGCTACGGTCTTGGCGTTAGCTGATAGAGTATGTAGCGTTTCGTTATCAAATAAAGTGTATAAAGTGAGTTGTGTGTCTAACGCGTGCAATGACTGGAAGTGAGTAGTGAATGAACAGTATAGCACTAACCTTCTAAATTATTAAATATTTCTTTCCAAACCACTGTACACAAGGGATAAACAATAAGATAGCTCTGTTTCAAAAAGACTGGCCATATACATTATTCAGAAGGGTAGAGCCTCCAGTCCTCATCCAGTCGTCCTGATTTAGGTTCAAATGGCTCTGAGTACTATGGGACTTAACATCTGAGCTCATCAGTCCCCTAGCACTTAGAACTACTTAACCACCCAATGACATCACACCCATCTATCCCGAGGCAGGATGCGAACCTGCGACCGTAGCGGTCACGCGGTTCCAGACTGAAGCGCCTAGAACCGCTCGGCCACAGTGCCCGGCCCTGATTTAGGTTTTCTCTAAATTACTTCAGGCAAATTCCAGGAGGGTTTCCAGTTGTCAAAATAGACCTCTAGGCGAAGTACGCAAATTTCCGTATTCAGAGTGGTTCTGTAATTATGTTACAGACTTTCGGCGATGGTGGAGAAGTTAATGTATCAACACGAAGTACGGGACTGTGGTCTGGAAACAACAGAGTTGAAAATTATAATCGAAAATCGTGCTGGTACCTCTGGCAGCGGAATACATGTACTGGTACTAGTCAGACTAAGACTGTAGGGTAGGCAACTTTCAGAGATGGCAGTACCGTCCAAAACAAGAAAAACAGTCTAGTAATATACCTTAAGAACTATGAGGACTTGTTCATGTTGGATACTGTGAAAAGCATGTCTTCTAGCGCAAGCTCTTTGGTTTACACATTTCTAGAGGGGGTAGTATGAACCCAACCAAAAAACGAAGTCCAATAAATATAGGCTCTGAAATGCATACCTTAAGAGCTATGAGCACTTGTTCATCTCCGGTACTATGAAACACTTCTACCGAACAAGTGCCCGTAGCTTAAGGGGTGCATTTCAGAATCCATGTTTGTCGGACATTTTTATGTTGTGTTAGTCCATACTACCACCACTGAAATTTGTCTACCCTACAGTTAGCAACAACAGTACCGGTACATGTCAGAGGTATCAGAATGATTTTCGCTTGTAACTTTTGACTCGGTCGTCTCTAGACCAGAGTTCTTTACCTCAAGTAGATACATCGCTGAAAGTTTGGAACATCAACACGAAATCACCCTGTATGTGAAATGCGTTTTTTTTTTTTTTTAAATTGCACTGTCATGACTTGTCCAATATCCGCATAAAAGTGATCAACGGAGATATATATATATATATATATATACACAGGGCGAGTCACCTAACGTTACAGCTGGATGTATTTCGTAAACCACATCAAATACTGACGAATCGATTCCACAGACGGAACGTGAGGGGAGGGGCTAGTGTAATTGGTTAATACAGACCATAAAAAAACGCACGGAAGTATGTTTTTTAACACAAACCTACGTTTTTTAAAATGGAACCCCGTTAGTTTTGTTAGCACATCTGAACATATAAACAAATACGTAATCAGTGCCGTTTGTTGCATTGTAAAATGTTAATTACATCCGGAGATCTTGTAACCTAAAGTTGACGCTTGAGTACCACTCCTCCGCTGTTCGATCGTGTGTATCGGAGAGCACCGAATTACGTAGGGATCCAAAGGGAACGGCGATGGACCTTAGTTACAGAAGAGACTGGAACAGCACATTACGTCCACATGCTAACACCTTTTTATTGGTCTTTCTCACTGACGCACATGTACATTACCATGAGGGGTGAGGTACACGTACACACGTGGTTTCCGTTTTCAATTATGGAGTGGAATAGAGTGTGTCCCGACGTGTCAGGCCAATAGATGTTCAATGTGGTGGCCATCATTTGCTGCACACAATTGCAATCTCTGGCGTAGTGAATGTCGTACACGCCGCAGTACATCTGGTGTAATGTCGCCGCAGGCTGCCACAATACGTTGTTTCATATCCTCTGGGGCTGTAGGCACATCACGGTACACATTCTCCTTTAACGTACCCCACAGAAAGAAGTCCAGAGGTGTAAGATCAGAAGAACGGGCTGGCCAATTTATACGTCCTCCACGTCCTATGAAACGCCCGTCGAACGTGTACCTCACCTCTCATGGCAATGTACATGTGCATCAGTGAAAAAGACCAATAAAAAGGTGTTAGCATGTGGACGTAATGTGCTGTTCCAGTCTCTTCTGTACCTAAGGTCCATCACCGTTCCCTTTGGATCCCTACGTAATTCGGTGCTCTCCGATACACACGATCGAACAGCGGAGGAGTGGTTCTCAAGCGTCAAATTTAGGTTACAGTATCTCCGGATGCATTTTACAATGCAACAAACGGCAGTGATTACGTATTTGTTTATATGTTCAGATGTGCTAACAAAACTAACGGGGTTAGATTTAAAAAAACGTAGGTTTGTGTTAAAAAACATACTTCCGTGCATTTTTTTATGGTTTGTATTAAACAATTACACTAGCCCCTCTCCTCACGTTCGGTCTGTGGGATTGATTCGTCAGTATTTGATGTGGTTTACGAAATATATCCAGCGGTAATGTTAGGTGACTCACCCTGTATATCCGCCTTCGGCCGCGGAGCTGATACCTACCACGCAGCCGTATCCCCCTGGCCGTCATCGCTCGCACTCCGGCACGCTTGTAACAGCAGACTTTGCCAACCTTACAGCCACACATTCTCCGTATGCCGTCACAAAGAAACTTGAAGCACGTTAACCCCTCTCTCTCATGTTTTTCAGTCATCTGACTGGACTTACTCGGCGGCTCCATCTATTTTTACTTCGTACTAATCTTTTCATCCCTACGTTGTTAAATAGCCAACATTCTCTACAATCTTTTGTGTGTATCTTAGTTTCTAGCCTTGTCTGCCTGTAATATCGTCTTGTAGACAGCTCCTTGCACTGCCAGGTCAGCTGTTCGAAGTACAGAGCTTGAACAAAAATATGAAACCTTCGTGAGAAAGGAATGCCTGAACACAAATTCAGATAGCAACTAAGCCTTTAGGTTGCTTTTGTATTCAACCACGCATGGCACCTGTGCAACGTCCTCCATTACTTACAAGTGTCAACCGTGGACAGAACAGCGTTCTGTGCAGTTGTGAGTGTTTTATGTCGGAGCTCACTTCATTGGAACGTGGGCGAACTGCTGGTGCTCGTGTGCTGGGTGGATCCGTGACCAAGGTAGCCGACGTGTTTGGTGTTCCAAGAACCACCATATCGAAGATTTATACCGCATTCGGGAAAAACGAAAAACCATCATCCCCTAAGTCAAACGCGGACGAAAGTGTTTGTTGACAGATCGTGGTAGACGGTTATTGAACAAGACTGTGACGGAAAATAAGAAGAGGAAAGCTGCAACAGCCACTGCAGAACTGAATGTCGCATTCGCGAACCCTGTCACTGCCAGAACAACCCGAAGGGAGCCCCTTTAGCAGGGAACTGCACGGCGAGCTGGAATTCAAAAACCAGTCACGAGTGGTGCAAATGCTCGGAAAAGGAAAACGTAGTGGCGAACCAATAAAACATAAAACTTGAGCTAATGGAGTAATCCAAGGAAGCCACTTGGTCGGATGAGTCTTGTCTCACAGTGTTTCCAACTTCTGGCCGAGTTTACGTCACAAGCGTGAAACATGTCGGCAGTTCGGAGATGATTTTGGCAGCCAGGTCGTGGTGTTCCATGAGCCCCACCGGTTACTTCGCAGGGTCGCATTACTGATGAGGCTAACGTGACAGTTTTGGCTGATCAGATCGATCCCATAGTACAATGTTTCTACCGCAGTGGTCATGGTGTTATTATTCTCGTGTCCGAAACATACATAAAAGACAGTTTATTCAATTTCTGACAGATCAACACAGTTTATATAATCCTTCACCAAAATTTGGCCTTCCGGTGCATTTTCCGTTGCCTGGTGAAGGTCATCTTCTGTGCACGTGGCTGGACAGAGCCGACACTGAAGCGTGTGTTGGACCGTCTGTTCTTCGTCACAGTCACATAGGGTTTTGTTTTCTTCAGTTTATCCACTTGATGCCAGATTAGCCCATCATCTGGTCAATTCTTATCATGATGAGGAGGTTAATATTCTGAAAATCTTTTCCAACGAGTTTCAGCAGTCCATAGTTGCAGCCTGGTTTCTTCATCGGTGTTTGTTACTTTCCTCGGTGTTCTGAGAAAACTTTTCCTTGACCTTACTCGTTGTGGGCAGGGTGGTCATCCATGCATGGGATGCGTTTTTTCCTGCTCCAGTTTCGTTCTTTGCATGTTTGCTGATATTCCTCTTCGAATAGAAGGTGGTGCAATTCCTGCAAGGTGGTTAAGCTATTCGGCTGGCGTTGACTTCAAGCAGCCTGCTATAATGTTGCGTGCGTCGTTTAGGGCAACAGCCACCTGTCTGGCATTCTACACCTACTTCTACATACATACTCCGCTAGCCACCAAGCGGTGTGTGGCGGAGGGCACAATTCGCGGCCAAGTGATATTCCCCACCCCTCTGTTCCACTCGCAGGTCGCGCGAGGGAAAAACGACTGTCTGAACGCCTCAGTACGAGCTCTAACTTCCCTTATCTTTGAATGATGATCATTGCGCGATTTGAAGGTTCGTGGTAATAATATATGCTCTCCATCCTCGGCGAAGATTGGATTTCGGAATTTAGTGAGCAGCTCCTTCTGTTTTGCGCGCCGTCTATCTGAAAGTGTGTCCCACTTCAAGCTTTCTATGAGATTTGTAACGCTCTCGCGTTGGCTAAATGTACCAGTCACGAATCTTGTCGCTCTTCTTTGGACCTTGTCAATCTTTTGAATCAGACACAACTGGTAAAGGTCCCATACAGGCGAACAATAAAACTGGACGAACTAACGTATTGTAAGCTATTTTCTTTGTTGAAGGACTGCATCGCTTCAGGATTCTACCAATAAACCGCAATCTAGAGTTCGCCTTAACCGTTACTTGTGTAATCTGATCATTCCATTTGAGATCATTTCGAATAACACACAGATACTTGACTGATGTTACCGCTTCCAAAGACTTATCATTTATTTTGTACTTATACATTCATGGGGATTTTCGCCTTGTTATACGCAGTAGGTTACACTTACTAATATTGGGAGATAACTGCCAGTCATTATACCAAGCATTTATTTTCTGCAAATCCTCATTGATTTGTTCACAACTTTCGTGTGATACTACTTTCCCGTAGACTACAGCATCATCGGCAAACAGTCTAAGGCTGCTGTCAATACCATCAACCAGATCGTTTATGTAAATCGTAAAAAGCAGAGGACCTATTACGCTGCCCTGGGGCACACCTGAAGTTACTCTTGTTTCTGTTGAAGTGACACCGTTCAGGACGACATACTGCTCCCTGTCTGTTAGAAAACTTTCTAGCCAACCGCATGTGTCACTGGATAGACCGTAAGCGCGCACTTTTTGTAGCAAACGACAGTGTGAAACTGAGTCGAACGCCTTTCGAAAGTCGAGACATATGGCATCAACCTGGAAGCCGGTATCTAGAGCCTGTTGTATATCATGCACAAAGAGGGCCAGCTGTGTCTCGCATGACCGCTGTTTCCTAAAACCGTGCTGGTTTCTGCAGATGAGCTTCACAGATTCTAGAAAGGTAATTATGTCTGAATACAAAATATGTTCCATAATTCTACAACAAATCGATGTCAGTGAAATTGGCCGGTAATTGTATACATCCGGTTTTCTCCCCTTTTTATAGATTGCTATGACCTGGGCCTTCTTCCAGTCCTGTGGAACTTTCCGCCGTTCCAATTATCTCTGATAGATGACGGATAAGAATGGTGCTATACTTGTAGCATAGTCAACAGCATTTGTTCAGTTATACCAAACAGGACGGCCAGTCTCTGCAGCGGAGTGATGCTGTTATCACAAGAGGACTGGGCCGCTGTCCACACGGCTCGCAGCGTCCAAGTTTGGTTTGAGAGCACGAGAATGAGCGTCGCATCGCCCCTGGCCACTGCAGTCAGCACATCTGAATACTTGTTGATCCTTTGTGGTCTGTTATCCGCAGTGGCCAATATTTTGCAGGAAAACTGGTATAATATTCCGTTGATAACCACGCAGGACCTGTGTTTATCCGTGTTTTGAATTTCAGTTGTGGTTTGGGTGGTTCCATATTTTTGTCCATCGCCTGTATATAAACCGAATCCCTGAAGACATAACACCCGTTTTATTTCCTCAACGGTTCGAGATAACTAAACGAATACCTGGTGGGGCGTGTGATTTTGCTGTCACACTATGGTGACAAAAGTCACGGCACAGGGATATGCACGTGTACCTATGGCGGTATATGACGGTAGTATTACGTACAACAGGTATGAAGGGGCAACGCATTGGCGGACCTGTTATTTGTACTTAGGTGGTTCGCGTGGAAATATTTCCGACGTGATTATGGCCGCATCACAAGACTTTCAACGCAGAATGCTGACTGAAGCATGATGCACGGGACACTGCATTTCGGAAATCGTTAGGGATTTCAACATTACCAGTTCCTCAGTGTCAATAGTGTGCCTATAAAACCAAATTTCAGGCATTATCTCTTACCACGGACAACGCTGTGGTCGACGGCCTTCACTTAACGACCGATACCAGCGGCGTTTGCATAGAGCTGTCAGTGCTAACAGACAAGCAACTATGTGTGGAATAACTGCACAATCAATGTGGGACGTACGAAGAACGTCTCCGTTGGGATAGTGCGGCGAAACGTGGCGTTATTGCGCTACGGCAGCAGACGACCGACGCGAATCCCTTTGTCGACAGCACCTCTCCTCGACTCTTGACCATATCGGTTGGATCATGGACGACTGTGAAACTGTGGCCTTGTCAGATGAGTCCTGATTTCAGTTGGTTCAGCTCATGCTAGGGTTCGAGTGTGGTGCACACCCCACGAAGCCATGGACCCATATTGCCAACACGTCACTGTCACTATGCATAATGGTGTGGGCTGTGTTTACAAGGAATGGACTGCGTCCTCTGGTCCAGCTGAACCGATCATTGACATGGAGACCATCTGCAGCCATACATGGAATAGTTCCTAAACAACGGTGCCATTTTTTAGACGCCAATGTGCAATGTCACCAGGCCACAGTTGTTTTGAAGAACATTCTTGACAACTCGAGCGAATGATTTGGCTACCCAGAACGCTCGAGATGATGACATCAGACATTTATGGGGCATAATTGAGAGCCTGCATCGGCAACACTTTCGCTATTGTGGACGGCTACAGGTATAGTTAGTTAGTTGGTTACGTGTTCCATTGATCAATAGCACGGTACGGTAGCCATTATGATGTGGAACGTGCCAAGTACACAAGAAATGCACATATGAAACAAGATTATATATATGTATATAATACAGAGTTAAAGATTAATACTTCTATTATTTACCCCATTCCCTTAAATGGCACAAAATGCATATACTATATTTATAGATTTATTTATTCCTATTCAAGAATTCATGTATGGTATAGAAGGAGTTGTCAAGGAGATATGATTTCAGTTTATTTTTGAAGCTATTACTGCTGTCTGTCAGACATTTTATTTCATCTGGTAATTTGTTGAAAAATTTTATAGCAGCATATTTTACCCCTTTCTATGCCAAAGATAGGTTGAGTAAAGGATAGTGTAAGTCTTTCTTTCTTCTGGTTTTATAATCATGAATATCACTGTTGTTTTTAAACTGGCCCATGTTGTTGAGAACAAATTTCATTAGTGAGTAAATGTACTGTGAGGCTGTTGTAAGAATCCCCAATCTTTTAGAAAGATGCCTACAAGATGTGCGACTATCAACCCCACACATTATTCTAACAACTTTTTTTGGAGCAGTGAATACTTTTTGTCTAGGGCTCAACATTTCTGCACGGGCTTCCAGCGACTTCTTGAGTCCATGCAACGCCGAGCAATAGGAGGTCCAGCGCTGTATGTTGAGGTATGCCATGACTTTTTTCATATTCTTGACACTTCCGTCAACCGACGTAAGTACGTTTTCTTAATGCATTCGAAAGTTCTTCCGAGACAAGTGCAATGGTAGCGTTCGTGTTAACACTTTTCCAAAAGTGTCCCCGAAATGTGATCAAAATGAAAGGCAAAACGATTGTAATCGGGTACTACGATTAAACTCCCCCAAGTCGGGTTCTGATACGAGGCTCCGTCGTTATAACTAGATAAAAAGTATTTTTCTCTTGAACCTGCTTTATATGAAAAAGACACAAGGACAGCTAAAAAAATATTTTAACTAGAATGAAAAATCCTCCGGTCATAAACAGAAAAAAGGCCAATGTGTCCCTGGCAAAGTTAGGGTAGTAAAAGAAGTGAACTAGCTCTTCAACTTACAACAATATTATTAATATTATCTCATGCAAAAACCATGTTCAACATTAAAACGTCCTGTCAACTCTACTCATGTGTAATCGTCTCCTCCAAACGTAGTCTCCTGTTGTAATGTTCGAATCAGTACCTTCTCTCAGAATTCCTATAAAATTTACTCTCAAAGTAGATTCTAAATCTTACATTCCCCAAGTTAACGTTACCCCTTTTACAGCAATTTTTTAAATTAATTTGACCGTGTATTGTACGTCTAATGGAGACAAGTATCAGGCCATTATTTGGTATCCTGAGAAGACTCCAGTACAGAGCAACAATGCAGGTAATCAGGGATCGAACGCGTAACCTTTGGTTACAGGCCTTTTATGTGGTCAAGACTATTTATGAACGGTCTGCAGCTTAATTAAGCACGAAGTTACGTTTATTCAATTATTCTAATGTGGAACTGAGATCAGCTATTTTGCATAGAGCCTACTGTAATTACAAAAGCAGAACGAGTTTGTCAAGTACAGCACAACAGCTGACTTTCATTCTTACTTTGTCATCTCCAGGGAAATTATACTACTGTATCCCAGACACATTAAGACTTCCTCTAATTCTCGCCGTGCGGTTAAAGGCGCTGCAGTCTGGAACCGTAAGACCGCTACGGTCGCAGGTTCGAATCCTATCTCGGGCATGGATGTTTGTAATGTCTTTAGGTTAGTCAGGTTTAACTAGTTCTAAGTTCTAGGGGACTAATGACCTCAGCAGTTGAGTCCCATAGTGTTCAGAGCCATTTGAACCTCTAATTCTCTGTGTAGATAATATTTTTCAAGTACAGACAAAGAAAAATCGGCCATGAGGGGTTTCTGTAATTGAGTTCTTGTAAATATTTACCTTATTCAGAAATAAATTGTTTTAAAAAATGTTATACAAAAATCTTTTAAAACTCACCCTATTGCAATTTAGACTTAAATGTGGTTTACAGCAGTTTTGTTCAAGGTATTAACTTTCACAAATAAGCAATAAAACGATCGAACCTGATAAGACAGATTGTATAGTTTATTTTATTTTATTTTTTTAAGTTACATATGAATCACGGACAATTGTGTTACAGACTTACCTGGCAGCTTCATGGACATTTACATCAAAACATTTTAACATATTTGGGCGTTTTTACTTGTCAGCATTAGTACTACGATCATATTATAATATGCATCGTGTTATGTAAAACAATGTGCTACATGATGTCGTGAAGTATAACATGATACACGCCATTGTGTCCTCCAGCATGTTGTTTGTCGTGTCGTACAATATAACAAAACTTGTATGGGACACTTCATGTTTTAGATGCACCCCCCACTCTCGGATAATTCCTATTGTAGATGCGGCCCACTCACTAGAAGCTTGTGTCTATTTGTTCTCACTCCCTCAATATACATGTAACAGGGGTTGGATTCGGAGGAAGAATGGTTTCCTTGGGTAAAAAATTAACACCCCCCCCCCCCCCGCAATCCAGAATTAAAAAAAAAATTGTTCTAGTGTCCCCACAGAAACAAATCCACCACCTCAGAAATTTTTTTCCTCAAGAAAAATGTTTTTAACTATTACATGTATGTTTTTCAGCCATATGATATACATTGTCCACTATGACTGTAGAATCTTCTGGAATATGGGCACAGGATCATAGATTTAAGCCTATAAATTGAAAGATGCAATGGTACCGACACCTTGAAGCTAAGAGAGTTCACTGCACTTGGGAAGTAGGGTTAACCTGTAAAAAAGCGCGAATACGTCACGGTGTTTTGATTAACATGTCTATGACGCTGCCACATAAGTAGAAAAACTGGTCGCATTCTTTTACATCCGTAATTCTGCCCTGGACGTATTCGCCTTTTCTGTGGTATGATAGGAGCATTTGTCATTCTGATTCCCAACTTTTACTCTGTCCCAGTTTTGACGTTAGACCGCCATAGCTTGGCAACTGATGTAGATTTCTGTTGTTCTTTCCAACAATGTCACTTATATTGTGGCAGCGGATAAAACTTTCGCAACACAACAGAATGACCAATAGTTACGTATATTTGTCTACCTTCTTTCAAAATTTGAACTGACTCGCGCTAGTCAGAAACATCGAAATGGCGTGCGTAAAAAAAAAGTAAGAACGTGTTTTGTACCGTAAAAACGCTTTCCTTATTTATGTGATTCACTTTAAACCGTTTCCGCGCATCCAGTTTACGTGTAAACTAAATTTACTTGTTATAGCTAAACTATCGTATTTCGACAACCAAGAAAGTGTATTGGTTAAAAAAAATTTCGTATTGACTTTATCCATTTATCTACTTTCGTGTAAAATTTGAAACGATTCGTACAAGTTTAAAGCACAGAAGTGGCATAGCTGAAGAAAATCTCAGGGAAATGTGTTTTTTGCTAGTTTTTGCACGTAAAATGCGAATGGTGCACATACAAATAATGGCATTAGCTAAGCAATAATCTGAGGCCAAGTAAAATCTTTTTCAAAAGGAATTAGACGTTTCGCACAATCTGCTTGGGTGGCAGCCCCGATTCGTCGTTCAAACCTAGCTTAATATACCGCAACATAGCTACAGTAAGAGAGATGTTCGAATGGATATACAAACGGCCGCTGGTCCGGGTAAACAGAAACTTTTTAGGAACCGACCAGCAGGACACCCACTCGCCCCTGCGCTTACCACGATTCCGCGTGCGAACTTTTCAGTCGTATTTGTTACACTATTTCCGCGCTGTAGGGTACCTAACGATTTCTAGCGTCTCAGGTTGGACTTTGCAAAACTATTTCACATCTGTGTATGTAGTCCTGCATAAGTGAAAAGATTTTCTGAAAACAAATAAACAACTGAAATATTTGGTACGGCGATAGAACCTGCTATGGTAGCCCCATCCAGCGATATTTACAATAATCTAATACTACTGCCATGTGTTTCACATACAGCGCATTTCTAGGTTTTTTTGTGGAAAGATACAGCGGCAATAATAACAGGCATTAAACGGCGATATCCGTTTTTATATGAATACGTGGGGTCTGCCCTTTCGGACATATCTGAAAGAACAAACATCTGACGGAACCCGCAGCTGTGACACATCACACGTAAATTGATGGTGGAGGGGAAAGGGGGGGGGGGAGAAAAGAAAGGAAAGGAAAGGAAAGGAAAGGAAAGGAAAGCGATTACTGATGTCAGATGCACTGGGCATCGGGACATTACGCGAAATCAGCGGCGGCGAGTGAAAATGTGGACCTGGTAACGCTGTGCCCCGGATGGCGCAGTGGTTAACACACCTGCCTAGCAAGCAGGAGATCCCGAGTTCGAACCACGGCCTGGTACACATTTCCACCCGTCGCCGCTGATTCCGCATATGTCCCGATGCAGTTTACAGCAGTAGCCCCTTTCCTTTCCTTTCTGCCCCCTCCCTCTTCAATTTACATATAATATTCGTCTTTGCAACCGAGCGAGGTGGCGCAGTGTTTATCACACTAGACTCGCACTCGGGAGGACGATGGTTCAAATCTGCTGCAGGCTACTGCTGGAATGGTTCCTTTAAAAGGGCACGGCCGATTTCCTTCCCTACCCTTGAAACAATCCGAGCTTGTGCTCCGTCTAATGACTTCGATGGAGACGGGACATTAACCTCTAACCTTCCTTCTTTCCTTCCTGACATAAACACAGTCCACTTGACAGTCTGCTGTTCCACATACTCGCATGTGGGAGCCACATCGCAACACCTCCTTCCTCCGCCTCAGTGGTCTAAAACACGATCGTTTGTTACCACTCCAAGCGACGTCACATATTTCTTTTTGTTATCAATCACTTCTGGGAAGTAGTTCGATCATGGATTTAGTTTCACATTTTGTCTCAAGGGCCATTCTCTGACTTAACTGCAGCAGCAGTTCTTTGCAGCCGGCCACGGAGGCCGAGCGGTTCTAGGCAATTCAGTCAGGAACCGCGCGACTGCTACGGTCACAGGTTCGAATACTGTCTCGGGCATGGATGTGTGTGATGTCCTTAGGTTAGTTAGGTTTAAGTAGTTCTAGGGGACTGATGACCTAAGATGTTAAGTCCCATAGTGCTCAGAGTCATTTTTTTAGTTCTTTGCAAAAGCAGACAGGCCTGTTAGGCTTTTGACTGGAAGAGGAGGGTTTAGAATTTAGCGGTTGCTGTCGGTCGGTTTCCGTGACGTACGCACACCAAAACAGCATCAGAACAGTGTCATTCGGTGACGAACTGTCGGAACATGTTGGGTTTCCTTAGAAGTCCTTCATTTCTCGCTGCTGACATTTCGAAGCGTGACTCTCAACCGAGACCTTCGCTTTGTGATAGAGAGTTTTCGTCACATGTTGTGGAAGTATAAAGTCAATTTACATTTCGTTTGTTAGCTTGCGAGATGAATGAACAGAACTCAGTAGCGATTCGAGTCCTTATGTCGACTTTAAGATCGATGGTCTGATACTCTGGCAACCTTACTGTACCTTTTAGGTAGTTTGTCATACCTTCTTAGAAAAACTTCAGTTTAAGGAAATTCTAGAAAGAAAACTAATTTACATATAGAATGTTCAAAAAATTGGTTCAAATAGCTCTGAGCACTATGGGACTTAACATCTGACGTCATCAGTCCCCTACAACTTAGAACTACTTAAACCTAAGTAACCTAAGGACATCACACACATCCATGCCCGAGGCAGGGTTCGAACCTGCGACCGTAGCGGTCGCGCGGTTCCAGACTGTAGCGCCTAGAACCGCTCGGCCACACCGGCCGGCGTACATATAGAATGTGTTCGTGACGTCAACCACCAGCTAAAGTTATCATAACATTGGACGACGGCAGGAGCGCTCACTCACAGAATTGAATGTAAAATGTAGTGACAGGAAACGAGTCACCCAAGGTTCCCAAAGCACCGGAGCGTAAAGACAGGAACAAGAGGAGGAAAGGCCGATCCCCCACCAACCACAGTCAATAAGAATGCAACTAAGACACAAACTTTTCTGGAGACTAGAAATCTACTCTGTAGAAATCAGCATGGGTTTCGAAAAAGACGATCGTGTGAAACCCAGTTTGCGCAATTCGTCCACGAGACTCAGAAGGCCATAGACACGGGTTCCCATTTAGATGCCGCGTTTCTTGACTTCTGCAAGGCGTTTGATACAGTTCCCTGCAGTCGTTTAATGAACAAAGTAAGGGCATATGGGCTATCAGACCAATTGTGTGATTGGATTGAAGAGTTCCTAGATAACAGAACGCAGCATGTCATTCTCAATGGAGAGAAGTCTTCTGAAGTAAGAGTGATTTCAGGTGTGCCACAGGGGAGTGTCGTAGGACCGTTGCTATTCACAATATATATAAATGATCTTGTGGATAACATCGGAAGTTCGTTGAGGCTATTTGCGGATGATGCTGTAGTATATCGAGAGGTTGCAACAATGGAAAATTGTACTGAAATGCACGAGGATCTGCAACGAATTGACGCATGGTGCAGAAAATGGCATTTGAATTTCAATTTAGACAAGTGTAATATGCTGCGAATACATAGAAAGATCATTTATCAGTTAGCTACAATATAGCAGGTAAGCAACTGAAAGCAATTAATTCCATAAATTATCTGGAAGTAGGGATTAGGAGTGATCTAAAATGAAACGACCATATACAATTAATCGTCGGTAAAGCAGATGCCAGACTGAGTAAATGCAGTCCGAAAACAAAGGAAGTAGGTTACAGTACACTTGTTCGCCCGGTGCTTGAATACTGCTCAACCGTGTGGGTTCCGTACCAGATAGGGTTGATAGAAGAGAGAGAGAAGGTCCAACGGAGAGCAGCGCGCTTCGTTACAGGATCATTTAGTAACCGCGAAAGCGTTACGTAGATGATAGGTAAACTCCAGTGGAAGACTCTGCAGGAGAGACGCTCAGTAGCTCGGTACGGGCTTTTGTTGAACTTTCGAGAACATACCTTCACCGAGGAGTCAAGCAGTATACTGCTCCCTCCTACGTATATCTCGCTAAGAGACCATGAGGATAAAATCAGAGAGATAGCTCCCACACAGAGGCATACCGACAATCTTTCTTTCCACGAACAATACGAGACTGGAATAGAAGGGAGAACCGATAAGAGGTACTCAAGGTACCCTCCTTCACACACCGTCCAGTGGCTTGCGGAGTATAGATGTAGATGTAGAAAAATAGGAACGCAAATTCTGGCCTATGTTTTATCTTCCTTCCCAAAGCAAGGTCAACAAAATTCACTGATGTTCAGAGAAAACAGAACACCTTACATGACTGGAGATTGGACGTTCATATTCACAGAACATGTGCATTAGTATGTTCTGCAGGAACGATTAGCATTCCAGTCACCTCGGTTCAGCATGTGTCCTGTTGCCTAGTAGTCCATCTACGGTGGTCGGCGTTGGATCACAGTGCTAAAGCCGTCGTTTCACCATTGTTGTTGTTGTTGCTGTGGTCTTCAGTCCAGAGACTGGTTTGATGCAGCTCTCCATGCTACTATATCCTGTGCAAGCCTCTTCATCTCCCAGTACCTACTGCAAACTAGTTCAGTGTATTCGTTTCACCACATCCCACACATTTTCGATTGGCGACAAGTCCGGTGATCTGGTGGGCCAGGGCAAAAGGCTGACATCCTGTGACGCCAGGAATGCGCGTGTTCGTGCAGCAACGTGTGGTGTTGCGTTGTCTTGCTGAAAAATGGCGACTGGGGTGTCGTGTAGAAATACATGGCTACGCGTCGCAGGATGTCATTCACGTAGGTTACACTGCCGTGGACACGCACCAACTGTCATTTGCGGCTGCACCCAGTAGCAAGCCACACCATAAGGCCTCAAGTTCGACCTGCGTGTCTTGTGCGAATGCAGTCAACGCGACGCCGCTCCCGCTGTCTGTGGCGCATCGAAATGCGGCCGTCGTTTTCAAACGAACAGCACCTGTATTCATCCGGAAATACTATCTGATGCCATTTCTGTCCCCAGTGACGTAGTTACACACACCATTGCCGTCTAACAAGTTTCAGCCCATTCGTCAAGGGTATGCTGAGAAGTGGACGACGCGCACATAACCCGTGCCGTAATAAACGCCGACGAACTGTCACCCCTGATAGTGGTTGGTTGGTTGGTTTGGGAAAGGAGACCAGACAGCGTGGTCATCGGTCTCATCGGATTAGGGAAGGATGGGGAAGGAAGTCGGCTGTGCCCTTTCAGAGGAACCATCCCGGCATTTGCCTGGAGTGATTTAGGGAAATCACGGAAAACCTAAATCAGGATGGCCGGACGCGGGATTGAACCGTCGTCCTTCACCCCTGATAGTGCGCCATGTTTTACAGTGTTCCGCTGTTGCGCTAGAGCCAGGATGACGCAGATCTGTCCTGGATGAGATGCCGATTGTCTCGGCAGGTGGTCTGCGTGGTGCAACCTGACCCGTCTCGTCGTGTTCTGTGGCCTTCCGTGAACCATTTTGCACACAACCATTGCACTGACGAAACACTTGATGTGTTGGTGTTACACGAGCAGAAATTTCCGGGATGGATGCGTCTCATTCTGTCAGGCCAGTAATGCACCCTCTTTCAAACTCACTGATTTGACGTTACGGTTCGCGCAGACGTCTTCGAGGCGTCCTGCACGTCTGATCAAATCACACTGATGCATTCGTTACCGTCAATTTACAGCGACAGCGAGAGCCGCAAACACATTTTAAAGGCAGGTTGGCCTTGAACGCGTGGGCGAACATGGTTGAAATACTAATCATTTCTGTAGAACATCTACATATATACTCCACTAGCCACCAAGTAGTGTGTGGCGGAGGGCACAATTCGCGACCAAACTCTTATTTCCCCCCGTTTGTTCCACTAGCGGATCGCGCGAGGGATAAACGACTGTCTGAACGCCTCAGTACGAGCTCTAATTCCCCTTATCATTGCGTGGTGATCATTGCGCGATTTGAAAGTTGTTGGTAATAGTATAGATGGTGGTCCACTGATCTTGACCGGGCCAAATATCTCACGAAATAAGCGTCAAACGAAAAAACTACAAAGAACGAAACTTGTCTAGCTTGAAGGGGGAAACCAGATGGCGCCATGGTTGGCCCGCTAGACAGCGCTGCCATAGGTCAAACGGATATCAACTGCGTTTTTTAAAATAGGAACCCCCATTTTCTCTTACATATTCGTGTAGTACGTAAAGAAATATGAATGTTTTAGTTGGACCACTTTTTTCGCTTTGTGATAGATGGCGCTGTAATAGTCACAAACATGGTATCACGTAACATTCCGCCAGTGCGGACGGTATCTGCTTCGTGATGCATTACCCGTGTTAAAATGGACCGTTTAGAAATTGCGGAAAAGGTCGATATCGTGTTGATGTATGACTATCGTGATCAAAATGCCCAATGAGTGTGTGCTATGTATGCTGCTCGGTATCCTCGGTATCCGGACCGTTCGCCGGATAGTTACGTTATTTAAGGAAACAGGAAGTGTTTAGACACATGTGAAACCTCAACCACGACCTGCAACAAATGATGATACCCAAGTAGGTGCTTTAGCTGCTATCTCGGCTAATCCGCACATTAGTAGCAGACAAACTGCGCGAGAATCGGAAATCTCAAGAACTTCGGTGTTGAGAATGCTACATCAACATCGATTGCACCCGTACCATATTTCTATGCAACAGGAATTGCATGGCGACGACTTTGAACGTCGTGTACAGTTCTGCCACTGGGCACAAGAGAAATTACGGGACGATGACAGATTTTTTGCACGCGTTCTATTTAGCGACGACCAACAGCGGTAACGTGAACCGGCATAATATGCATTATTGGGCAACGGAAAATCCACGATGGGTGCGACGAGTGGAACATCAGCGACCTTGGCAGGTTAATGTATGGTGCAGCATTATGGGAGGAAGGATAATTGGCCCCCATTTTATCGATGGCAATCTAAATGGTGCAATGTATGCTGATTTCCTACGCAATGTTCTACCGATGTTACTACAAGATGTTTCACTGCATGACAGAATGGCGATGTACTTCCAACATGATGGATGTCCGGCACATAGCTCGCGTGCGGTTCAAGCGGTATTGAATAGCATATTGCATGACAGGTGGATTGGTCATCGAAGCATCATACCATCGCCCGCACGTTCACCGGATCTGACGTCCCCGGATTTCTTTCTGTGGGGAAAGTAGAACCATATTTGCTATCGTGATCCACCGACAACGCCTGACAACATGCGTCACCGCATTGTCAATGTATGTGCGAACATTACGGAAGGCGAACTGTTGAGTGGAATGTCGTTACACGTATTGCCAGATGCATTGAGGTTGACGGACATCATTTGGAGCATTTATTGCATTAATGTGGTATTTACAAGTAATCTCGCTGTAACAGCATGCGTTCTCAAAAATGATAAGTTCACAAAGGTACATGTATCACATTGGAACAACCGAATAAAATGTTCAAACCTACCTACGTTCTGTAGTTTAATATAAAAAAACCTACCTGTTACCAGCTGTTGGTCTAAAATTGTGAACCATATGTTTGTGACTATTACAGCGCCCTCCATCACAAAGCGAAAAAAGTGGTCCAACTAAAACATTCTCATTTCTTTACGTACTACACTAATATGTAATAAAAATTGGGGTTCCTATTTTTTTAAAAAAAAAACGCAATTGATATCCGCTTGACCTATGGCAGCGCCATCTAGCGGGGCAACCATAGCACCATCTGGTTTCGCCCTTCAAGCTACACGAGTTTCGTTCTTTGTAATTGTTTCGTTTGGCACTTATTTCGTGAGATATTTGGCCCGGTCACTATCAATGGACCATCCTGTATACTCTACATCCTCGGCGAAGATCGCATTTCGGAATTTAGTGAGCAGCCCCTTCCGCTTAGCGCGCTGTCCATCTGCAACCGTGAGCCACTTCAAGCTTTCTATGAGATTTGTAACGCTCTCGCGATGGCTAAATGTAACAGTCACGAATCTTGTAATGTCCTGTAAATATGAACGTCCTGTATCTAGTCGTTCAAGATGTATTATGTAATACATACAACAGTAAAAGTCGTCTGGACGTAAGAATTTTATGTGCCACAACCAACTACTGTGAAGACAATGACACGTAAATACAGAAGACATGCCGATATGACGACGTATTAAATAAATGACGTATTATAGTAAATAAATACTAAATGTTGAAAAATCCAAAAGCTGTCACAAGGTTTTGTAGTTGGTAATTCATGTATTTGAGCAATTGTAATAAACATTTTTGGAACAGTGATTAAAATTTTTTAAAATTTACAAGAACATAGGTGACCGGTTCCGGTCATATCACACGGCCATCATCACACCCATGGCATCCTTCGAAGATGGTAGGTGGAGCTCTCTTCTCAGCTGCTGTGATGTCAACTGGTCTAATGTCATGTATCTGACATTCTTCATTCTGAATCTCACCCTCAGGTGCACCTCTTTAGCCGTCCGCTCAGCTCTCGTAAACGTCTTAGTACTGTGTCCAACAATGATGGATGTGGCACGAAATCTGTGCAAGATCTGACTGCTGTGTGATAGCCGTGAGTAACATACGAGAAGTGACACTGAATAGCCATCGAGTGATATTGATGCTCATCACACAACGAATGCTCACAGTGAATGCGGAAACTTCTCACAATACCCAACAGTTCGGGGAAGGGTGAGTAAATAAGTTGGCATTTGATACTGGCCCTCGTGTGGAAAATAGCTCTAGTGAGAAAAGTAACACTTTTTCAAAGTATTTAGCGTTGTTTCGATCATTTTAAGAGGTGGTAATTGTAAAAATACCAACCATCATCACAAGTAGGACACTACTGAAGACCAATGTTTGATTGGTTAACCGTTAGAGATTTCGTAGACTTTACTATGGACAGAAAAACAGCAAAACGGTATTATATTGCACGAAGCGAAGCACAAAAGCAAGAATTAAAGTCAAGCTGATGCAACGAGCAGAACAGCGTCATGTCGACAGAGAGGTTCCAATGCGGCCGAGCGGAATCACGCAGTGGTAAGGCAGTGGGGCAGTGGGTCCGTGCTCGCAAGAACGGTGGTTAAAAACCCCTCCCGATCATCATGATTTAGCTACACAGTTAATTTCAGTCAAAGATCTCATAAATGGTGCCCTTAGCCGATAGCTCGGCCAAAGCGAGTTAGGAGTCAACAGTTTCATTAGGTTCCTACTAGCGGCGCCTCAGATTACAGTGACGCAGATTTAAACCAGCAAATCGGCAGCCAAAGACGAGAAAAGAGGTGGGATAAGGAGAGGGGTGGGAGGGAGGGAGGGAGGGAGGGAGGGAGGGAGGTGAGGGAGAAGGAAGCGTCATGAAGCCCGAGTAGTAGGGAGAAGGGCGTGACTGAATAGCAAGCGGAAAGAGGAAGAAGCGTAGCCGAGTGGAGACAGGAGCGTTTCCTTTGCCGTTTGACAAAGAAAAGCAGTTTATCAATTTTTTAGAAAAACATTGAAAAGTCAAAATGGAATGGTTCGTTTTTTTTGTTTTTTTTTTTAACACAACTTAGTATTGAAACGTATGGCGGAGGTCAGCTTGTTCAGGAGACAGGGAACAGCAATAGAGAAGGAGTTTGCCGATGTTTTTGTTTTATGCTTGGCTATAGCTGGGATACTACGAGGGCGTGCTACAAAGTAATATCCCCGAATTTTTTATGTGAAAAACTCATAAAGCTTTTCAAATAGAACAAGCCTTATAAACATTCTACGTCCTTATTTTTCATTTCCATATATTCATTTCTCAACACATTCACCCTGACGACGAATAAATTTCTCCCAAGGACGGATCAGTTTCTTGACATCGTCATCACAGAACGTCTCACTTTGTTGTCGGAGCCAAAATCTCACCGCTGCTTGCACCGCCTCATCACTGTCAAAGTGAAGTCCTTGAAGGTGTTATATAACCCTTTGAGTACCAGTGGTTTCTGCTTGAAAGAACCGTTCTATTAATTATTTTTAAAGTAGCAGAGCCTTTAGCATGAAACCACAGAAGCTGTTGCATCTAGTGGCGCACAGCGGTACTTCTACGAATGTCATTGCATTTGCACTTACAGCGTTCAAAGCAACAGTCGGTGTATAGACAGTCCTACATGATTATAGGAAATTGTGACACGCCGTTCTTTTTTATAGTGGCCATTCTGAGGAAATCGTTATTACTGAAAGTAAGTATATCTAAAATTATTGTAACGATAATTTGAGATTGTACTACTGCTTTTGTCAGTGGTTTCGAAATGAAACGATTAGGGACGTATATAGTTTTGCACAAAATTTTTAAATTTTAGGGCTCTTTTGCTTGTTATTTAGGACTATAATTTGTTTTATGCAATATTATTTCACGAAAGTTTCGAGATGTGGGATTGTGTCTCTCAAAGTGCGAATTTGCTTTCAAAAATATTATATGAAGTGATGGGTGGATGAAGACTGCATTTCCTAGTAGATCGAAACTGAAACCACTTCCTTAAGACAACAGTTTCTTTACTTTTGCCAGTTTCTTCTAGAATGTTTACTTTCTCCCGATTTCTTCTTGCCTTCGTTGCTTGCTATTATAATAAAGATTAATTATCTGAGAAAATTTAAAACTGTATTTTTTTCATATTGATGGGACTGAAAGGGTGAAACTATGGAGAAGTATTAAAATCGGATATGGCCAAGTCGGGACTTTATGGAGAATGATCTGTGACAGTAAAATCAAGGAATAGGATTGTTTTAGTTGTCACACTGCTTGTGTGTGGTTTGGCACTGTCATGCTGAAGTCCATATGTGGATTAACTCTTCGAATTTGTGTTTTCAGTTTTCTGAGGGTCTCGCGATACCTTGCAGCGTTTATAGTGGTGGCTTAAGGTATGAATTCCAAATGCACCACACTCCCATCTATCACACAGTACTGCAATGATGGCCTGTGCACGCTCTCATGATACGCCACGCTTACCTGTGTCTGTGTTATCCGACGAACTTCTCTGATGAGTGCATCAACCCGAGTCCAATACGTCCGAGCACGAACAAGCCAATGTCGGACATTTCTGATATCGATACAATCATCAGCGTACACAGTATTCATTCTTCTATGTATTTCAAATGGAGGAATGTTTTCTGCGGTCAGAATGTCGATTACAGCTCGCTGTTTCTCACGCACCGACACATTTGACGTTACACACTGCACATTACACGCAGAGACCTCTAACGGCAGACGGTTGCAACTTGGGTCAGCGAAGCGAGAAAGTCGACCGAGTATTATGCATGACATGTAATTCCCCAACCGATGTTGGAAACAGAATAATGAATTCGGAGGCATTACTTTTCATCCCGCTGTCTTAGATAAGTGGCAATTTTTATCGCGACTTCGATGAGATGACAATGGACGGCGACCGCACGCCTTTTCATAGGACTGCACTATGAAGGTGTTAGTCACCTGTTAGAAACTTAATTTGCACGTCGATTTGTTTGGCCACGTCTCGCATCTTTTCAAATGTGGTAATGAACGGAGTCGGCCAATGGGAACAAAAGGTGCGTCTGGTTGGTTTCTGTGTGCTGATTGAACGACAAAGGTTGCGGCACTTCTCCTCTTTTTTTCTGCCTTGACAACACGCTACTAACAAACATCGCTTCAGACGTTTGTCTTGTGTGTGGAACATGGAAGCTCAGTTTGATGTAAATGATGACACCCAAGTAGCCGCGCCCAGTGCAGTGCTTTCAGACTAGGGTCTGACCATTTCGTCACTATTTCGCACTGACATGCGTACGGAAATTCCACGCGGTAAATGTGCGTCTTTTTTCACCCTTGTATCTGCTCTACAACACGTGGCGATTCAAATATTTTTCAGGGACTTCTAGGCAGCTCTTTCAACTTTAAAACGATGTTTCACGTACGAGGAGTGTTAATTTTGTGGCATGGCTCTATGGTACTGCATTGAAGTGGTACAAAGATAGTCCATTTAGAGTGTGTATTCGTACCCATCGTGGTTGATTGTAACCTTTCGGTCAATTGTATGGGACTTCAATTGATTTATTGATGTAAATTCATTATCTGATGACACTTTTCCTGATTTAACAACTCTACTTCGTGTAATGGCATTTGTGTTGGAATTTCAGAAATTGATCCCATGGGACAACGTATCTATTGAATGGACACGGCACTTTACTTAAGGGTCATACTGTACAAACGTGTTCCCTTACAGTTTAATTTTTGTAAGTGATTTTCGGCAGTTCAAGTAAATACGATGCCGTTCGAGTACTCCTAGATCATCCGACGGTGGACATGACACAGTTAGAAGTGGTAATTTTCGTAAATAAGAATTACACTCTCAGTTCATTAGGCGACGATAGCTGAGTGTCAGTAAGGTACATTACTAGCGCTAATGGACCTGTACTGTGCATTTTATCACAGTTCGTGTAGCGTCGACTTTGCAGTATCCGCTACATATTCAATGTTCGAATGGTATTACTACCAATAACTTTATCCCGTTCTTGCATGTTGCAGAAGCTTTGTCACCTCCTTATTACTAGTCAAACGCTAGGATCACGTTGTCCATAAATTATTTTTTCTGTTTGAGTGTATATATCAGCGCAAGAACAGTGGCTGTGAACAATTGTGGTTAATACAAAACGGAGAGGTAACTTGCCGCAGGTGTGGTATTGGGTTACGCGGACACTGCGGACCAGGTGATGACAACAGAGTGTGGTAGTCATGTAACTTGTCTGGCTGCATATTGCCACTGTCGTGTTTGATTACGTCACGTTAGAGGAGATTCGGCAGAACGAGTGATTTCACGGCTACACGTTTCACGTTCTATGGGAATATGTTTTAGAACTTCCGGAGGGCAAATGGCCTTTGCAGGGAAGTGTTTTTACAGGTTTTTTTAAACCTTCCGAAGACAGTTCGATCTGCAACTTGCTGTAGCCGATTAATAAATTATACGAAGTTCCCTTAAGTTGTGCGGCCAGCTGCTCATGTCACGATAGATCGAGCTCAATCTCCGACGCAAGCAGTTGTCTCCTGTTCAAAGGAACCCGCGGCATTAACTTTAATAAATTTAAGGATACCGGAGAAAACTTAAATCTTGATAGCCAGACGCATACCTGAACTCCGAACCTCCGAAAAGTGAGCCAGATGTCATAAACAACGGGCCAAATCGGTCGGCCGTCCTGCACAATTCAGTAAGACAAAAAAACTGGTGTAAAGCGGCACGCACAAGGCGCGCCACCAAAGTGGATCCCATGCAGATGAGGTGATTATGTTTTCAGATGTGAGAAATTCGTCTCTGACACCAAGTGTGCTGCTTCAGGTTCTAGATTAGGACTGACTATGAATGAAGGTAGGATGTAATACGACAGCAGAACACCTGCATAAGGCAGATAAACGAAATCACAAAGTCAATAGGCTACTGGAAGTTTATGAGCGTGCTCGTGCATGCGATTATGACAATTTCGGTGAGTCCCGCTTAACATCGACGCTCAGACGAGAGAAAACTGTTCGCTGCACCAGAGGCACACATGTAGTCAGGCGTCTCCTACTGCGCTCTAAAATATGCGAGCTGCGACCACACCTGATTTCTAAATAAGAAGTGTGAAGACTCGAAGGGCGTGCAGCATTTTAAGTTAAATAAATTGTACCTGACGGAACAATGAAAGTGTTTAAACCGTTGTTTTTATAACATTGTTTGGCGTGTTGCTTGGCAAGCATAATATCACAGTAGCTCTTCTTGAATGGACGTCAAAAACGTTGGCAAAGGAACATACATCTAATGTCGACTGACTCCCCGTGCTATCAAAACTTTGCCCATGACACATCATCTCGATTAGCATGTTGACTGTTTTCCGTTGTTGCTTTGTAGAACAACTTCATATCTACAAATGAAAACATATTGTGGATGTCCACCGCACTAACATATTTAGTGATCCCAGAATGTATGATTTTCCGAAACTGCATAAACAATGTGCACCAATCCGTCGTAACGTCGTATTTTAACTTCCTAGTCGACCGGAGTGCCCGAGCGGTTATAGGCGCTACAGTCTGGAACCGCGCGACGGTCGCAGGTTCGAATCCTACCTCGGGCATTGATGTGTGTGATGTCCTTAGGTTAGTTAGGTTTAAGTAGTTCTAAGTTCTTGGGGACTGATGACCTCAGCAGTTATGTCCCGTAGTGCTCAGAGCCATCTGAACCATTAACTTCCTATTTGTTTTCTAACACGCCTTCAGTGTTCTGTTCGCTCCAGACGGACTCGGCATCGAGCGAGATTGCACAAAACTGGAATAATGTTTACGGATTGATTACAAATTTAATTCTTTTCTTATATTTGTGTACCGTATACCAAGCACGAAGAAGCGCGTCAGATGGTGCTTCAACACGATAGCACAGTTCATCACGAGTAGTGACTGGCGTATTGTGACGAGCCAGTTGCTCGGCCACCATTGACCAGACGTTTTCAATTGGTGAGAGATCTGGAGAATGTGCTGGCCAGGGCAGCAGTCGAACATTTTCTATATCCAGAAAAGCCCGCACAGGACCTGCAACATGCGGTTGTGCATTATCCTGCTGAAATGTAGGGTTTCGGAAGGATCGAATGAAGGGTGGAGTCACGGGTCGTAACACATCTGAAATATAACGTCCACTGTTCAAAGTGCCGTCAATGCCAACAAGAGGTGACCGAGACGTGTAACCAATGGCACCCCATACCATCACGCCGGGTGACCCGCCAGTATGGCAATGACGAATACACGCTTCCAATGTGCGTTCACGGCGATGTCGCCAAACACGGATGCCACCATCATGTTGCTGTAAACAGAACCTGGATTCATCCGGAAAATTACGTTTTGCTATTCGTGCACCCAGGTTCGTCGTTGAGTATACCATCGCAAGCGCTCCTGTCTGTGATGCAGGGTCAAGGGTAAGCGCAGCCGTGGTCTCCGAGCTGATAGTCCGTGCTGCTGCAAACGTCGTCGAACTGTTCGTGCTGATGGTTGTTGTCTTGTAAACGTCCCCATCTGTTGACTCAGGGATCGATATGTGGCTGCACGATCTGTTACAGCCATGCGGATAAGGTGCCTGTCATCTCGACTGTTAGTGATACGAGGCCGTTGGGATCCAACACTGCGTTCCGTATTACCCTCCTGAACCCACCGATTCCATATTCTACTAACAGTCATTGGATGTCGACCAACGCGAGCAGCAATGTCGCGATACGATAAACTGCAATCGCGATAGGCTACATTCCGATCTTTATCAAAGCCAAAAACGTGATGGTACGCATTTCTCCTCCTTACACGAGGCATCACAACAACGCTTCACCAGGCGACGCCGGTCAACTGCTGTTTGTGTATGAAAAATCGGTTGGAAACTTTCCTCATATCAGCACGTTGTAGGTGTCGGCACCGGCGCCAACCTTGTGTGAATTCTCTGAAAAGCTAATCATTTGCATATCACAGCATCTTCTTCCTGTCGGTTAAATTTCGCGTCTGTAGGACGTCATCATCGTGGTGTAGCAATTTTAATGCCCAGTAGTGTATCTAACTGATTAAGATTACAATATCACAAATTAAATTAAGCGCAAGATAAGCCATTGCGAATGCGAAATGCAGTTACATTAACAACAGGTGTAACTGCCAGACTGTTGAATGCAAGGACGTAAAGGCGCATGCATCGTGTGGTGCGGGTGCCGGATGTCAGTTTGTAGGATGGAGTTCCATGCCTGTTGCACCTGGTCGATCGATACGGCGACGGTTAATGCTGTTCGCTAATGACGCTGAAGTTGTCAATCGATAACGTCCCATATGTGCTCGTTTGGATGCAGATGTGGTGATCGAACAGGCCGAAATAACATTTCGGCACTGTGTAGAGCATGTTGGGTTACACAGCGGTATGTGAGAGAGCGTTATCCTGTTGGAAAACACCCACTGGAATGCTGTTAATGAGTGGCAGCACAACAGGTCAAATCACCGGACTGACGCACAGATTTTCAGGCAGGGAGCGTGGTACAGCCACTAGAGTGCTCCTGCCCTCATACGAAGTAGCACCACAGACCACAAGTCGAGGTGTCGGTCCACTGTGTCCAGCACGCAGTCAGGTTGGCTGCAGGCCCTCGACGTGTCTCCCTCTAACCAACACACAGCCGTCACTGGCCGTTCTTTCATCAGAAAACACCACACACCTCCACCCTGTCCTCCATCACGGAAGCTACAAATTGCGGTCGTTTGAGGCCAGTGGAATGCAAGCTACATGCCGTTTGGCTCGGAGCTGTCGTCGAAGTGACTGATTTGTAACAGTTCGTCGTGCCACTGCCGTGCTAACCGGTGCTCAAATTCCTACCGCAGGCGGAGTGCGATGCGCCACACCCATTCGCAGAACGCGACGGTGTTCCCTCTTGGTAGCGCCATGTGACTGTCTGGAGCCCGGTCTTCTTGCGTAAGTACCCTCCCGTGACCACCGCTCCAACCAATCATGTGCAGTGGCTACACTGTCAAGTCGTTCTGCAATACGAGGTGAATTCAAGTTCTAAGGCCTCCGATTTTTTTTCTCCGGACTGGAAAGAGATAGAAACATGCGCATTATTTTAAAATGAGGCCGCGTTCATTGTCAATACGTCCCAGAGATGGCAGCACCGTACGGCAGATGGAATTTTACCGCCAGCGGCGAGGATGACAACTGTTTCAAATACTTAAAATGGCGACGTTTTCCTTACTTGAACAGCGTGCAATCATTCGTTTTCTGAATTTGCGTGGTGTGAAACCAATTGAAATTCATCGACAGTTGAAGGAGACATGTGGTGATGGAGTTATGGATGTGTCGAAAGTGCGTTCGTGGGTGCGACAGTTTAATGAAGGCAGGACATCGTGTGCCAACAAACCGAAACAACCTCGGGCTCGCACAAGCCGGTCTGACGACATGATCGAGAAAGTGGAGAGAATTGTTTTGGGGGATCGCCGAATGACTGTTGAACAGATCGCCTCCAGAGTTGGCATTTCCGTGGGTTCTGTGCACACAATCCTGCATGACGACCCGAAAATGCGAAAAGTGTCATCCAGGTGGGTGCCACGAATGCTGATGGACGACCACACGGCTGCCCGTGTGGCATGTTGCCGAGCAATGTTGACGCGCAGCGACAGCATGAATGGGACTTTCTTTTCTTCGGTTGTGACAGTGGATGAGACGTGGATGCCATTTTTCAATCCAGAAACAAAGCGCCAGTCAGCTCAATGGAAGCACACAGATTCACCGCCACCAAAAAAATTTCGGGTAACCGCCAGTGCTGAAAAAATGATGGTGTCCATGTTCTGGGACAGCGAGGGCGTAATCCTTACCCATTGCGTTCCAAAGAGCACTACGGTAACAGGTGCATCCTACGAAAATGTTTTGAAGAACAAATACCTTCCTGCACTGCAACAAAAACGTCCGGGAAGGGCTGCGCGTGTGCTGTTTCACCAAGACAACGCACCCGCACATCGAGCTAACGTTACGCAACAGTTTCTTCGTGATAACAACTTTGAAGTGATTCCTCATGCTCCCTACTCACCTGACCTGGCTCCTAGTGACTTTTGGCTTTTTCCAACAATGAAAGACACTCTCCGTGGCCGCACATTCACCAGCCGAGCTGCTATTGCCTCAGCGATTTTCCAGTGGTCAAAACAGACTCCTAAAGAAGCCTTCGCCGCTGCCATGGAATCATGGCGTCAGCGTTGTGAAAAATGTGTACGTCTGCAGGGCGATTACGCCGAGAAGTAACGCCAGTTTCATCGATTTCGGGTGAGTAGTTAATTAGAAAAAAAAATCGGAGGCCTTAGAACTTGAATGCACCTCGTATCGCGGAAGGAACATCCAGCTTCTCCTAGCCCTATTACACGACTTCGTTCAAACTCAGTGAGACGTTCATACGGTGCCTTTGTTGCCTTAAGCCCATTCTTGATTAACATCAGCTCACCACGTCCGATTTCTAAGGTAACTAATTCTCACGACAGTTACAGCTTGCACTTAAAGGCAACATGATTTGCATCTTCACAGTGGCGCTACCAGTATCACTCTTATGCGACTGGCGCAAAATTTCGATGCAGAAACAGGCCTACCAACTTTCGTTTATGTTGCATAACGCCTTGTAGCGATTTTTTCTGCGCCAGTTTATATGCGCCACGTTAGACGTCTGTCTAACGTCATGGCTAGGTACTGAGCAGACGATGCTCAGTTCAGGGCTGTTCTCCTGATGATGCCAGGTCGCAGAGCTGGTGGCACCTCTCTCTTTGTTGATAGCTAGACCCCATTTCCTCGACCAGTGCCGAGTTTATATATCGCCATCTGAAGTCTCCGTTGCAATATCGGTAATAAAAACACTCTTGATGCGCGAGATTGTCTCATCAGCGTATAATTCTCTAGCTTCATCCGTAGTGTTTGGAGGTGTGCGATTGCACGACGTATATAAAGATTGGCCCAATCGCCGACTCTGGCGGTACACCAGCGGCGATGGATCGACGTTATGACACTCCGTCGGCAGCACATACTTTGAGAGTACGTCGATTCAAGTAACTGCACAGATGTCTCCTGTGTGGTAAAGGGACTCCATGTGTTAGCATCTTATACTATAGTCTCTCATGCCACACGGAGTCGAACGCTCTGGTGACACTGAGGAGCAGGGCTCCTAACAAGTGTTGGTCGATGTCCTACACTGTATCCTACACCAAATGGAGTACTTGTTGAGTTCTGCAACGCCCTTTCTCGAATATGATCTGGACATCATGTGTTGAGTTTCCACGTGATCGGGGAGGCGTCACAGGAAGAGATGTTGGAACACGGCAGATACTTCAGAGAATAGGCTTTTCAGTCAGTAACTTTGGGGGAGAGCAGGTATCTTTCCCAGGATTGGCTATCACCACTGTGTGCTACTATCTTCTGGTCTTATGTCAAACTAGTAAGTCGATCGAAACAGCATATCCAGACACTCCGGGATGATGATGGCATTGAAACAGAGGATAACATGCGTAAAGCTGAAATACTAAACACCTTTCTCCAAAGCTGTTTCACAGAGGAAGACAGCACTGCAGTTCCTTCTCTAAATCACCACACAAACGAAAAAATGGCTGACATCGAAATAAGTGTCCAAGAAATAGAAAATCAACTGAAATCACTCAACAGAGGAAAGTCCACTGGACCTGACGTGATACCAAGTCGATTCTACACAGAGTACGCGAAAGAACTTGCCCCCCTTCTAAGAGCCATGTACCGCAAGTCTCTAGAGGAACGGAAGGTTCCAAATGATTGGAAAAGAGCACAGGTAGTCCCAGTCTTCAAGAAGGGTCGTCGAGCAGATGCGCAAAACTATAGGCCTATACCTCTGACATCGATCTGTTGCAGAATTATAGAACATGTTTTTAACTCGTGTATCATGTCGTTTTTGGAAACCCAGAATCTACTCTGTAGGAAACAACATGGATTCCGGAAACAGCGATCGTGTGAGACCCAACTCGCTTTATTTGTTCATGAGACCCAGAAAATATTAGATTCAGGCTCCCAGGGAGATGCCATTTTCCTTGACTTCCGGAAGGCGTTCGATACAGTTCCGCAATGTCGCCTGATAAACAAAGTAAGAGCCTACGGAATATCAGACCAGCTGTGTGGCTGGATTGAAGAGTTTTTAGCAAAGAGAACACAGCATGTTGTTCTCAATGGAGAGACGTCTACAGACGTTAAAGTAACCTGTGGCGTGCCACAGCGGAGTGTTATGGGACTATTGCTTTTCACAATATATATAAATGACCTAGTAGATAGTGTCGGAAGTCCCATGCGGCTTTTCGCGGATGATGCTGTAGCATGCAGCATTAGAAAATTGTAGCGAAATGCAGGAAGAACTGCAGCGGATAGGCAGTTGGTGCAGGGAGTGGCAACTGACCCTTAACACAGACAAATGTAATGTATTGCGAATACATAGAATGAAAAAACCCTTATTGTATGATTATATGATAGCGGAACAAACACTGGTAGCAGTTACTACCGTAAAATATCTGGGAGTATGGGTACGGAACGATTTGAAGTGGAATGATCATATAAAATTAATTGTTGGTAAGGCGGGTGCCTAGTTGAGATTGATTGGGAGAGTCCTTAGAAAATGTAGTCCATCAACAAAGGAGGTGGCTTACAAAACACTCGTTCGACCTATACTTGAGTATTGCTCACCAGTGTGGGATCTGTAGCAGGTCGGGTTGTCAGAGGAGATAGAGAAGATCCAAAGAAGAGCGGCGCGTTTCGTCACAGGGTTATTTGGGAAGCGTGATAGCGTTACGGAGATGTTTAGCAAACTCAAGTGGCAGACTCTGCAAGAGAGACGCTCTGCATCGCGGTGTAGCTTGCTGTCCAGGTTTCGACAGGATGCGATCCTGGATGAGGTATCGAATATATTGCTTCCCCCTACGTATACCTCCCGAGGAGATCACGAATGTAAAATTAGAGAGATTCGAGAGCGCACGGACGCTTTCAGACAGTCGTTCTTCCCGCGAATCATACGCGGCTGGAACAGGAAAGGGAGGTAACGACAGTGGCACGTGAAGTGCCCTCCACCACACATCGTTGGGTGGCTTGCGCAGTATAAATGTAGATGTAGATGTAGACTATCGCCACTTGCTCTCATACTGCAGGGTAGCTGGCAGTCCTCGCTACTCCATTGGAAAGGATCGCCAAGTGGACAACAACTTTCGCTGGCAGACAGAGGAGCACCTGCTGGAGGCGGTGTCCGCCGCTGCAGGCTCTCTTGGTGCCCAGCGGTGAGGCTGCTGCCAGTCAGACTGAACACAGAGCGCTCTTAAATCGTCCGGCGGGGCAATCGTGCGCTCTAGAGTGGTACTGTAACACTCGTTGCTAAGTTACAACATTAGGGATATAATAGAAGGCAGGCTACTGTCGATAGTGAGCTAACGTACGGCCCAGAGACCCAGACAGGAATGCAGTAAGCAGAGTGAAATGGCTGGAGGTTGCAGTGGTTAGAGGTGGAGAGCCTTCCACAGGTAGGCAACCTTCGAGAGCTGCGTGAAACGAGTAGCGAGAAAGTGGACCGACTTCTGTAGAGTCCCCATTTTCATTAGGCTGCGTGAGGGTTGGTAAAGGCAGGTAGCCAACCACGGTCGGCCAGCGGGCAGCAGGCAGCGGCCACGCTCGCCAGTAGTCTGGGAATTCGCGCTGCGAGGTTAGGCCCTCTCGCTGACAAGTGCTTCAGTCTAGCTGGGGGGAGGGGGGAGGGGGTGGATGTGACGTAACGGCTCTCCACAGTTCTGAGAGACAAGATTTCCACGCCTAAACCGCACCAGGAAATCAGCGAGCAGCTATGAATTAATGTAACTGAGACTGAATAATAATAACATACAAAGCAATGCAGTGGTAATAGTTACTGCAGATCGAAACAATGCTGAGTGCGATATGGAATTAGGAAATTTGTGACCTAAACGATAAGGAAACAGTACCAAAAGCAAGCATCTACATCTACATCTACATCCATACTCCGCAAGCCACCTGACGGTGTGTGGCGGAGGGTACCTTCAGTACCTCTATCGGTTCTCCCTTCTATTCCAGTCTCGTATTGTTCGTGGAAAGAAGGATTGTCGGTATGCCTCTGTGTGGGCTCTAATCTCTCTGATTTTATCCTCATGGTCTCTTCGCGAGATATACGTAGGAGGGAGCAATATACTGCTTGACTCTTCGGTGAAGGTATGTTCTCGAAACTTTGACGAAAGCCCGTACCGAGCTACTGAGCGTCTCTCCTGCAGTCTTCCACTGGAGTTTATCTATCATCTCCGTAACGCTTTCGCGATTACTAAATGATCCTGTAACGAAGCGCGCTGCTCTCCGTTGGATCTTCTCTATGTCTTGTATCAACCCTATCTGGTACGGATCCCACACTGCTGAGCAGTATTCAAGCAGTGGGCGAACAAGCGTACTGTAACCTACTTCCTTTGTTTTCGGATTGCATTTCCTTAGGATTCTTCCAATGAATCTCAGTCTGGCATCTGCTTTACCGACAATCAACTTTATATGATCATTCCATTTTAAATCACTCCTAATGCGTACTCCCAGATAATTTATGGTATTAACTGCTTCCAGTTGCTGACCTGCTATTTTGTAGCTAAATGATAAAGGATCTATCTTTCTGTGTATTCGCAGCACATTACACTTGTCTACATTGAGATTCAGTTGCCATTCCCTGCACCATGCGTCAATTCGCTGCAGATCCTCCTGCATTTCAGTACAATTTTCCATTGTTACAACCTCTCGATACACCACAGCATCATCTGCAAAAAGCCTCAGTGAACTTCCGATGTCATCCACCAGGTCATTTATGTATATTGTGAATAGCAACGGTCCTATGACACCCCCCTGCGGCACACCTGAAATTACTCTTACTTCGGAAGACTTCTCTCCATTGAGAATAACATGCTGCGTCCTCTTATCTAGGAACTCCTCAATCCAATCACACAATTGGTCTGATAGTCCATATGCTCTTACTTTGTTCAATAAACGACTGTGGAGAACTGCAGCGTAGGAAGACAAGCGTTCTGAGATTATAACTCGCTTCTTGGTGGAGTACTATTCTAGTGAAACACTTTTTCTGTCCTCAAATATGTTGCAGCCACATGTAGTAAGTATTGCTTCACGCAGTGGAGAATGGCGAAACAGAGGCACGCCGGCGACCGAGGCGTACCGAAGTAGACAGGCACAGATAACCTTGCTGACAGCAGCAGTCTACCAACCGGCTGACGCAAGGTCGCAAACAGACCGAGCGCCGAGCAAAGCCTGGAGAGTGCTGACAAGAGAACCTCCCCATCGCACCCCCCTCAGATTTAGTTATAAGTTGGCACAGTGGATAGGCCTTGAAAAACTGAACACAGATCAATCGAGAAAACAGGAAGAAGTTGTGTGGAACTATGAAAAAAATTAGTACAATATACAAACTGAGTAGTCCACCCGAAGATAGGCAACATCAAGGACAATGGGAGTGAAGGAGGGCCGTGGTCCCGTGGTTAGCGTGAGCAGCTTCGGAACGAGAGGTCCTAGGTTCAAGTCTTCCCTCGAGCGAAAAGTTTAATTTTTTATTTTCAGTTTATGTGACAAACTCTTACGTTTTCATCACTTTTTTGGGAGTGATTATCACATCCACAAGAAAACCTAAATCGGGCAAGGTAGAAGAATCTTTTTACCCATTCGCTAAGTGTACAAGTTCGGTGGGTCGACAACATATTCCTGTCATGTGACGCACACGCCGTCACCAGTGTCGTTTAGAATATGTCAGATGTGTTTTCCTGTGGAGGAATCGGTTGACCTACGACCTTGCGATCAAACGTTTTCGGTTCCCATTGGAGAGGCACGTCCTTTCGTCTACAAATCGCACGGTTTTGCGGTGCAGTCGCAAAACACAGACACTAAACTTACTACAGTGAACAGAGACGTCAATGAACGAACGGACAGATCATAACTTTGCGAAAATAAAGAAAGAAAACTTTTCACTCGAGGGAAGATTTGAACCAAGGACCTCTCGTTCTGCAGCTACTCACGCTAACCACGGGACCATGGCGCTCCTGAGCTCACTTACACCTTGATGTTGCCTATCTTGCACATGGACTACTTACTTTGTGTATTTTACTACTTTTTTTTCATAGTTCCACTCAACTTCTTCTTGTTTTCTCGATTGATCTGTGTTCAGTTTTTCAAGGCCTATCCACTGTGCCAACTTATAACTAAATCTGAGGGGGGTGCGATGAGGAGGTTCCCTTGTGAGTAAGGGGAAGTGAGGCCGGCACGCTAAGTTACGCTGCAATATACTGTAGAAGAAATAACAAAAAGCTACCACCGAGGGTAAAAAACGCCCTCCTGCCGGATGTAAATAGTGGAGCGCAGGCAGCAACAGACAGAAGCCATTAGTTCGGATCTGAGGAAGGACGTGGTCCGTGTCCGAATGTTCAATCTTAGTAGGTGACCATTCCAGAAGTCTGTTCCAGCTCGCAGGAGTCATCCGTTCGTCGCCAGATGTCAACTTCAGCTCTGGAGGTCGGCCCGACTTCGGTCGGCACCACGGATGACTGACTACAGCGAGAACTTCCAGCAGGACCGGCCGCAGCGCGGTCGCGGTCAGAGGCGCCGCCGGGGACTGACGCCCGGACTTCACAGCAACCCGGCCCCACGGCTCGAGGTCCGTCCACGACGGGACCTCGCGGACACCGCGACTGACGGCTTCCCAGCCGCCGGTGCTGCAGGCGTCGGCAGCTGGACTCACGGCGACGCGGCCCCGTGGGCGTGCCCGTACCGGGGCGCCGAGCGGCGACCAGTTCATCCCAGCCACAGGGCATCCTGGCTTCAGCGGAGCACTGGTGGCCTGAGGCCCCCGAGTGCGATCAGCGGCGCGCTTTGCGCGCATTGTCGGGGAATCTACACAGCAGCAGCCAGGCGGAGGGATCCGCAGGGCTGGGCAGCGACGGCGAGGGAGAAATTGTAAAGAAAGTTCAATAAATAATTGTAAAACTCCACGCCGTCTCAGTCTTTGGCGCAGCCACTGTGTCTGCTGCTAACAAGTGGTGCAGAAGTCGTAACAAATACTATGGTGACAAGTGCATTGGTTTGTTGCCTATCGCGGAACTTCTCTGAACAGATAGAGGGGTAGTATGTACAGGGCTATTACAAATGATTGAAGCGATTTCATAAATTCACTGTAGCTCCATTCATTGACATATGGTCACGACACACTACAGATACGTAGAAAAACTCATAAAGTTTTGTTCGGCTGAAGCCCCACTTCAGGTTTCTGCCGCCAGAGCGCTCGAGAGCGCAGCGAGACAAAATGGCGACAGGAGCCGAGAAAGCGTATGTCGTGCTTGAAATGCACTCACATCAGTCAGTCATAACAGTGCAACGGCACTTCAGGACGAAGTTCAACAAAGATCCACCAACTGCTAACTCCATTCGGCGATGGTATGCGCAGTTTAAAGCTTCTGGATGCCTCTGTAAGGGGAAATCGACAGGTCTGCCTGCAGTGAGCGAAGAAACGGTTGAACGCGTGCGGGCAAGTTTCACGTGTAGCCCGCGGAAGTCGACGAATAAAGCAAGCAGGGAGTTAAACGTACCACAGCCGACGGTTTGGAAAATCTTACGGAAAAGGCTAAAGCAGAAGCCTTACCGTTTACAATTGCTACAAGCCCTGACACCCGACGACAAAGTCAAATGCTTTGAATTTTCGGCGCGGTTGCAACAGCTCATGGAAGAGGATGCGTTCAGTGCGAAACTTGTTTTCAGTGATGAAGCAACATTTTTTCTTAATGGTGAAGTGAACAGACACAATGTGCGAATCTGGGCGGTAGAGAATCCTCACGCATTCGTGCAGCAAATTCGCAATTCACCGAAAGTTAACGTGTTTTGTGCAATCTCACGGTTTAAAGTTTACGGCCCCTTTTTCTTCTGCGAAAAAAACGTTACAGGACACGTGTATCTGGACATGCTGGAAATTTGGCTCATGCCACAACTGGAGACCGACAGCGGCGACTTCATCTTTCAACAGGATGGTGCTCCACCGCACTTCCATCATGATGTTCGGCATTTCTTAAACAGGAGTTTGGAAAACCGGTGGATCGGTCGTGGTGGAGATCATGATCAACAATTCATGGCATGGCCTCGACGCTCTCCCGACTTAACCCCATGCGATTTCTTTCTGTGGGGTTATATGAAAGATTCAGTGTTTAAACCTCCTCTACCAAGAAACGTGCCAGAACTGCGAGCTCGCATCAACGATACTTTCGAACTCATTGATGGGGACATGCTGCGCCGAGTGTGGGAGGAACTTGATTATCGGCTTGATGTGTGCCGAATCACTAAAGGGGCACATATCGAACATTTGTGAATGCCTAAAAAAACTTTTTGAGTTTTTGTATGTGTGTGCAAAGCATTGTGAAAATATCTCAAATAATAAAGTTATTGTAGAGCTGTGAAATCGCTTCAATCATTTGTAATAACCCTGTATATCATGGTAACTTTTTAACGAAGATAGAACTTTTTTCTGTTACTGATCATTTTTCCTTTTCAACCTTCATTGTAACATTCGTTTTACTTATGTATGTAGTTAGCTCCACCAGTTACTATGCAAACAAAGCCTTGTGCCTCGAATACGTGTACTGCACTGAAGCAGCGATGATTTAATGCAAGGGTGCAAAGATAGCAACCTGTGGGCTGCCTGTGGCCCACAGGTGATGTGAGGGCGGCCTGCTCGTCACCATTCACCCTTCTAATTTCTAATTTCATTCCCTCCGAAGAAGAATGGAGCGCGCCCTTGTATAACTTAGTTCTTTTGAGCCATGTTTATCTGGAATTGGGGCAGGATAACCAAAATTCGAAACAATAGCGTTTTTCTCGACGAATCATTTTTTATCTTGTGGCCCTTTCGTAGTCACTGAAGGAGGTTTATGGTCCACGCTACCAGCAAGTCTCTACACCCCTGACTTAGTGTGCTGAGAGCACAACCAAAAAGCCAAGAGCGGAGTCACAGAGAGGCACCTGCAGAGTGCCAGCAGGAGTGTCATGGAGGCGAACTTGTTGAATACTAGCAGCAGTGTGATGGAGAGGCACTTCCAGAAGCCTGCAGCAGTGTTCCGATGAGGCCTGTGCAGAACGCCATGGAGAGACACTTGCAGAATGCCAGCAACTGTGTCATGGAGAGACCCTCTCAGAAAAACAAACTGCATTGTCGAGCACACACATATATTGTCATAGAGAGGCTCTGGCAGGATGCCAGGAGCAGTGTCATGGAGAGACAGTTTCAGAAATACTTAATTTTGTCGATCTCAAATATGATACGTGCCTCTGTGTGCTTACAATGCAATGTATGTATCATAGAAATGACGCTAGATTATTTTACAGGTAGTTTTTTCTTGGATTAATGATAAATATCCATTTTAGCAATTAACATGAGTGATTATCTTAACTAGTGCAGCAGTGACTGCCTAGCGTTGGCCAAATAGTAATTAAATTATTTTAAATGTTACAAAGATTATATGGTATCTTATAATAAGAAGTAAGATCACATATCTTACACTGTTAATAGATTGACATGTTGATTCTCCATTTTAGCATCAATAAAGCAAGAAATATACCAATTACCTTGACATGGTTACTAAACTGTGAAAGTTGTCTCTCATGTTTGCCAGCTGCCATACATCCGATTTCTTACATATTGACTATTAGCGAGTAATTTTTGCTGTTATCTCTGAACTCACGGGTCGACCTCTGTAGTCTGCTGTCGACGATCTTAGAGGTGAGTGTGGTCTCAGCCAATGAACAACAGGGGCACTCAGAGGCAAGAAATGCTTTGCAAGTTCTTGTAAGGTGGCAGAATAAATGGTCAGATTTGCACCTTACATGAGACTTCCACACATCACAACGAGAAGGTGAAGATGACACCTAACGTAATTCGGCGGTTATGAGAACATTTGTCTATCAGTATGTAATGCAAAAAGGGTTGACAGCCAATTGGTGGTAATTAACACACCGTTCCTATAGAATGCATGTCTTTGAGCAGAAGGTGGAACAGGGAGCATGAGTCACTTTTGGTTTTGAAAAGCCAGCAACACAACGGCGTACTGCAGCCGCACTGTGGGAGTTACGACGGAAACCACTTAAAGGGGTGGCAGGAGGAAGGTCAGCGACCCCGGGCCAGGTGATTCAAGCCAAAGGACGCGTGTAGCGGCAACTGTGCAAAAGGGAAAGAAAAGAGCTTTAGAAAGCTGTGTTTCGGAATTCCGACGGGATACGAACAAAAGGAAGTGACGCATTTTTGTACAGCGAGTGCAGCACATGGAAAGGTCAATGACCTTAAGGCGTCTAGAAAAGGCACAAAACGTCCGATTGCGGAAAACGCACTAGGAAGGAGAAAAATACTGAAGTTTCGATGCAGTTTGATAGAAGGGACATTGCGATTGGTAGAGAGAGTTTCTACAAAAGAAGAGGAATGCTCCTATTGGTCGAAAAAAGCCGTGGCGTGAAAAAGGAACCCAAGTGAATGGAGGCAGTTCTGCCATGAGTAGGACAATAGAGAAATTTTTTGAGGGACTCTTCTCTGAACTGGCGTCAAGTGCAGAAAGGAGCCTCTAACGCTCTGTACGGCGCAGAGAAAAAACTTGTGTGGTCACTGCATTCACAGCGACTGCACTTCAGCTAGAAATTAGCTGTAGGAACGTTTAGCTCCAATTGTGGAGAAACGAGCCAGCCGAATTAGTTAACTGTTCTTGCAAGAACTGAGAGGGCACTATAATATGCACACTGCTCCAACCATGCGCGTGTATAACACCACATGATAAGACTAGGGCTGAGTACATATTTTCTTGCATATCGAGAAACATAAGGAAAGTTTCTGCTGGAAAGTTCAGCAAAGGCCAGATTAATTTTATAGGAATTCCAGCGGGAGAGATTGGCCTTGCAGACAGCATCACATCGCAGCTTAAGGTAAATACTGCGTGCAGAGGCGTAAACCTTGTTGGTTCACCAGCTTGCGACCACTGGAAACTGGAGCGGCCTTGGGTAATCTTGCGCTCAAATTTGTCACTTAACTAACCACCTACTGTAGACTTCATTGTAGTCCTAATTAGAACCGAACTTTGAATCGGAATCGAATGATTTTCGTAGTACTGACCAACATCATAAGGTATGCGTAGGAGTAATTTTGTAAAGGAACTTCCAATTAAACTTTCATAATATTGTGTTTGGGATTAATATTCTTTCAGAGAGCTAATATTTCACAGTGTTGTGTATAAAAATATTTCATTTTTTGATGTTGGCAAGATGCGTTATCCATTGCGCTGTTTTTATGTTGGTGAGTTGAAAACTGTGTAAAAGCTGTAATTTTGTGAGAAAAACTGTGACATTAAACTTGTCACTTTACCTTACACAGTTGTTCTCAGCTCTAAAATAAGGAAAAAACAAACCGCACCTTACAGTCTGAATGAGGACAAAGTGTTCCTGATGATTCTATTCTATTGAAGGCTGTGCTTACGATGTGTTATAGTGTGCTATTAGAAGTGGCAGCGTTTAAATATGTTGAGAAAGAGAGAGAGGGAGGTGTGCACAGAAGCAGAAGTGGGTTACCAGTAGTGAAGTGCTAAGTGCTATGGAAACTTTGAAGCTCCTCTCGTGCAACCGTTTTCGACAAAAAGGTAACATATTTTAGAACCGTATGTTTGCTCACCCAAATTGGACTGGAGAAATTTCTGTGACAGTATAATTGAATATATAGCAGTATGGGACTCTAAGGCGTCCAAGTGGGACAGATTCCATTCTCCATATGAGATATCTTCAATTCGGATCGGGTTTTGTAAGACATTATTTAATTCATCAAATAGGTTTTGCATACTATATACGTTTTAAAACGTGCGTTATGGAGCCTTCCATTGTGTGGCTGTGCGTGGGACACCGCGTGTCTCAAGTGCCCTGTGTAAAGTGATTGTATTCTTGCAAGATGGTAGTAGTGAATAACCATGACGCCTTGCACTGATGCTTCCCGTAAGAGCAAACAAATAACTATTCTCAGACCTTCGACTGGATCAATAGTTGAACCAGGCAGGAAGCATTCTATTGTGTTACTTAAATATTTTCAGATCACAGAACGTAAGTTTGTCTTGGTATCTTCAGGAGAGCAACTATTTTGCCATTTTTATACTACGTCTGTGATAGTGTGGCGTTACCAGGTCACTAAATTAAAGTTTCTTAAGTTTATGAGTGAATAATTGCGTGGTTATGGGTACACAGGTCAAAACCCAATGTTGTTTGTGATACTCAAACTTGAATTCAGTGAAGACAAAGCTAGTGACCAATAGAAAAATATTTAAAATGCTAAATAACATTACTTTGTGTTGAAGTACTGTGGCAAACCATACCTGAGAATCGATATCTTAATATTATTTTGTGTGGGGTTTATTCGTTGCGAAAAAAGGGCAGCTTCTTCGTGGAATCTGATGACCATTGTAAGTAGCGGCATAGACACACATATAATAAAATTTTACAGACAATATACAACTGTGACGCTCGGTAGGAGAACAGAGAATTAAGGTATCTTGTTTATTTTTACATTCATGTTTTTACCAGGGCTGTATTATATAATCTGTATAAGTAAATTAAATAAATTAAAAACATTTTGTTCAGCAGCTCTATCTGATACTATAGGATTTTATTTCGTATATGAGCTTATGGAAATAAATTATATTTCTTCGAGTTGCTTCATTCTTTTGCTTTTGACAGGTAGGTGAAATATTTGTAGGCTGTTGTGCTATGTCTGGCACTTCATGTTCATGTTCATATTCAGCAGCATGTGTTTGATTACGTATTTTAAACAAAGAACGTCCATGTGCTCGCAGAATCGTAAACTGAAATTTCTATCTGTTTGGGGGATGTATATATTTGGTTATCAGTTGCAGATGAGCTCTTATACCCTTGATAAACTGCAGCGACTGCTGTTGTTCTCAAATACGGACGGTTTTGAACTTTATTTTGTCATTTGTGTAAAAACTTAATCTCACATTTGTTCATCAGTTAGCTACCTTATATGAAAAGTTTCATAAATATGGCTTGCTCACATATTTTTCAGTTACCTACACTAATGGAAAAAATTTCCAACGCCAAGAAGCAGTTGTGCGAGATAAACGAAAGATGGATGGTGTGTTTCTGCATCTGGAAGAAGACGTCTATTCAGATTTCATGCCCACAACAAATTCTGTATTTTTCAACCAAAATTGGCTGAGACAAACAAAACGTGTTTCGTTACTTATTGAACGCCTCTTGTAGTTAGGTTGTAGACGCTACTTGAGCGTAAGGGTGAAAGGTAATTAGTTAGCTGTAAGTGTACGTTACATAATTATAGGTTCAGAAATTCATTTCTATTGTGCTAAATTTTAATTTCTTTATCTGTTTTACTGATTTGCTATGACTGTTGATTTTCACAGTGATTTCATTCTGAATCACTAACTCACCAACTGTTTTCTTAGAATGGAAAGAACTGCTTTTACTAACTAACTTCGCAGATTTCGAAAATATATAAGACTCTGGTAATTTGAATGAAATGCCCTCCTAAGGTTACACAGTCCAGCACTCGTACCGTTAATGACATAAATTTGGGTATAGCCTGTATCACAGTACTACTTCAAAATACCCGTGCTGTTTCTTTGAAAAAAGAAAAAGAACCCGTGGGAGTTGCATCAAGTTTTTAGTCGTTCAAGATGTAGCACCCTCTACACATTGCTGTTTGGAAATCTGCAAGTTTCTAACTTGCCTGTTTCTCCTTTCATTCACGAATTCGAGTCATCTGTTTGTAAAATTTTAGCTTTTACTCTGTGTTACTTACATGTGGGGCACAGATTGATTATCAGGACATCATATTACAACCGAGAAAATTAATTGCGGTATCTGACCATTGTTCTTGAAAAACTATGCATCCCTGAGGGTTATTCCTAACATAAAAAAGAACGAGCTGTTTTCACGGCGAAGTCCTGTCAATAAAAAATTGGATATGCGTCTGAACATCCACACGTTCATTGGCGATGTCTACGCTGACTTGACAGGACTTCAACATTTGAAAGATGTTTCAGGATATATAGGTTAGTCAGTACTTTTAAGGTGAAGAAAATTCATAGGAATGAATTGTAACGTGACCTCTTCCACCTTTCTGCAAGTAAAATACTCATCTGGGCAGATTTGAATACCAAATCATAATCTGCTGTATTCAGTTATAGAATTTTCATAATGAGGCGACAGTCTGACTGTTATAAATGTAATGAATGTAAATGTATTTTGTCTAACCATAAATGTAAGAGTTAAGGGGCATCTCTGTATTAATCATAGATGATAGAAGCAATCCGTGACCTAGTATTCAAATTGTCATCCAAGGGCGTTTTGTTTTTCTTCATGAAAATGTAAGCAACAGCACTCCTTTTCTGACACTGCAGTACACTGTCGATGGTGTGAACATTAGAAAAAATATTGATTTAAGGAGAGACACCGGTGAAATTTCAACGAGGTCGCAAAAAAATCGTAGGGAACTGAAAATTTGTTTCATAACATGTCTTGGCATGCTGAATTCAGAAAATTCAAATTTGCAAGTTCTGCCGCCACCCATCCTGGATCAGAAATAGTTATAAATACACACATCAAAAAAAGTTTTGCATCACCCCGGTTCCCAATACTCCTAAAGATAGACGTTGACTGTGGATATTGTATCCCTTTGACTGTTCAGGGATGTCACTAAACCCGCCCAAAGATGTATACTGGCGAGGCATTCGTCTTCATGGACGACAATTCGCGCCCCCATCGTTCACATCTCATGAATGACTTCCTTCAAGATAACATCGCTCGACTAGAGTGGTCAGCAAGTTCTCCCAACCCAATCGAACATCCTTGGGATAGACTGAAAAGGGCTGTTTATGGACGACGTGACCCACCAACCACTCTGAGGGATCTACGCTGAATCACCGTTAAGGAGTGGGGCAATGTGGACCATCAGTACCTTGATGAACTTGTGGATAGTATGCCACGACGAATACAGGCATGCATTAATGCAAGAGAATGTGCTACTGGGTATTAGAGGTACCGGTGTGTACAGCAATCTGGACCACCACCTCTGAAAGTCTCGGTGTATGGTGGTACAACATGTAATGTGTGGTTTCCATGAGGAATGAAGAAAGCGGAAATGATGTTTGTGTTGATCTCTATTCCAGTTTTCTGTACAGGCTCCGGGACTCTCGGAACCGAGGTGATGCAAAACTTTTTTTTATGTATGTATTTACTCTCCAGTTCACAATTGAGTCCGTCGCGAACACAAATCCACATGTCTGGAACTTGCAAATAAATGTAAACAGTAGTTTACATTCATTTATTTACGTCGATTCCGGACGCACACATACAATCTTCACATACGCGATTACGAATTTTTGTACAGATTATGCACATATAGAGACATAGTCATAGCAAATTAATGTTACAATTAAATTTCTGCACCCTATATATCTATCTTGTGGTACAAAACTAACTGTACTTTTTTTTTAATCAAAATGATCAAAATCGCTACAATAAAGGAAATGCTACTCCTCTGTCAATTTTAAACATTTCTTGTGAATACATTCCGTGACAAACTAGACTCCACGTATGGATCTGAAAAAAAATATTGATTTTTTCAAAACTCAAAAATCAAAAAGTATGAAAAAATTTGTTTAGCAAACTAGATTTACCCAGTGAAGATAAGTTATGAAACAAGTTTTCAGCTCCCTACGATTTTTTTTTTTTTTTTGCGACTGTGTTGAAATTTCACCAGTATCTCCCGTTAAGTAAGTTTTTCTCTTTGTCTACTGCACATATTCCGAAATACTAAAGGTATGCTAGTTTTCACTTTTCCCACAGACAAACATAACTATACACGCTCTTTCGTCCATGGTGGTGTCATCTGCCGTAAAAGTACTAGTGCTAGAAATAGTACCAGCGGTGGCTAATTTTCAGATGTACGTTTTTTATGCGGCTGATATATTTTTATGATATTATATATATCAGGTGAAGATCCAGATCGTATGGACACGACAGCAGTACTAAAGTAACAACGACTTTAAAATTCAGTTCCTTAAAAATGAACGTCATCCATTAAATTCAAGATCAAAGACAATCAGATTGTCGTGAAGCTGTATTAAAGATGTTACTGAAAGTTCTGTTTTAACATATTACAGCTCATGTTGTGGATGAAATGAATTTTCATATCTATCGCACTGTGCTTCATCAATCTGATTTAATTGTGGCCAGTAATATACAAATTTGTAATCCAAGAAGTGATGGAATTTTCGGGAAGTCTTGTTGGTAAAACAACAGAAAAGAACAGTTTTCTTAATCAGTGTTATCACCACTGCTGTAACCCAAAAATTTTTACATTCCTCTGGACGATTCATCATTCACTAAAATTCTGTCTACCTTATAACAACATTTGGTAATCAGAGCAGATTTAAATTTTCTCAAATCATAGAACTTGTCCACCAGTGTAAGAGATGGATAACGTTTAGCCCATTATCGCGGGAAATGCTAGGGAGAAATAAATGAAAATATGTATGGATATAGTTTACTCTTCGACAATCATTTTTCAAAAGAAGAGTTCAAACACCACTGAGTAGCACGAGTAATGGCCAAGAGGCCAATGTGGTCTACATCACAGGTTGCGAAATGGCTGTCAAAACATGCCTAGTACAGAGCATAGCCGCCTCGGACAGACACACAATGAGTGGCCGTACTGTTAAACTAAAGAGTTCAGGGGAGCCTGTGGAAGTCGCACACATTGCTTCTCCAGAGCGGCTTATGGCTCCTGAGTGATTCTCGGTGTGGAGGTGGCGCGTTGCAACTACCCCCTCTTGCCACTCTCTCCCCCCCACCCTCCCCGTCGGCCGCGGTGGTCTCGCGGTTCTAGGCGCGCAGTCCGGAACCGCGCGACTGCTACGGTCGCAGGTTCCAATCCTGCCTCGGGCATGGATGTGTGTGATGTCCTTGGGTTGGTTGGGTTTAAGTAGTTCTAAGTTCTAGGGGACTGATGACCACAGCTGTTAAGTCCCATAGTGCTCAGAGCCATTTCAACCATTTTCTCCCCCCCCCCCCCTCCCCCACCACCGCCACGAGAGCATCCCAAGCACTTTCTATAGGACTCAGGTCAGGAGATTTAGCTGGCCAAGCCACACTGTAAATATCCTCGCTTCGCAGATTTTCATTACGCAGTTGGGTTCTAAATGCTCTTGCGTTGTCGTCCATAGAGTGAACAAAACACCTGAAAGGTCGCAGATAGGGGTCTAAGATCTCCAGCCTGTATCTCTGGGCATTCAAGTAACCACACCACCGTATCTATCTTGGCCACAAGAATGCGTTCACTATGCTCTTTATAGTAGCTTACCCGCATTCCTATTTTCTTATTCATTATTAAACCTACTCCTGCATTACCCCTATTTGATTTTGTATTTATAACCCTGTACGTCCGCATCTATATCTACATCTAATATATACTACGCAACCCACTGCACGGTGCGTGGGGGAGGGTACCTTGTCATTTCATTTCCTGTTACACTCGCAAACAGAGCGAGGAAAGTGAGACCTGAGTTTCTCCTGGCGTATACAACTTTCAAATAACTTCCGGGAATTCAGCCAGGTAACACTTTCAGCGACCGCCGATATTTCGGCGGGAGAACACCCCACCATTTTCAAGGCAAACTGCAACGGACAGGCGGCGTACATGCAAATTTAAAACCTCGGTCCTCGGACTGAAGCAGGAAAGATAACACACACACTGAACACTAGTGCCACCAAAGATGACCAAAGTCAGAGCTATCGATAGTGATACTATGAATTCGCAGGTGAGGTAGCATTGATTCTGTCCCTCTGTTTTTTGACAAGGGGGAGAGCCGCATTCCAAACAGACTTTAAACAGAAACCTCCATCCCTGTTAACGAGGTTGCTCGCTAATTTACTCTCAACTGCCTCCCTAATAACACTGTCCCAATAGCTGGACGTGCATGCCAATATCTCGGTGTTGTTACATAACATTAGGTGACCAGTATCCAAGCAATGTTCGGCAATAGCACGTGTTGCTCGAATCTACCGGTAACAGACCTAGCAGCCTGCCTCTGAAATGGTTCCATGGATTCCTTCAATGCGAGCGAGGAAAGAACGACTTTCTATATGCCTCCGTATGAGTCTTAATTTCCGGTATGTTATCGTCGTGGTCCTTGCGCGCTATGTATGTTGGCGGCAATAGAATCGTTTGGCAGTCAGCTTCAAATGTCGGTGCTCTAAATATTTGAGTTCCAGAAGCATGTCCGTAACACTCACGTGTTGCTCGAGCCTGCCAGTAACAGATCTAGCAGCCTGCCTCTGAAATAGTTCCATGGTTTCCTTCAATGCGACCTGGTATGGATCCCAAACACTCAAGCAGTAGTAACAATATGTCGCACCAGCGTCCTATATGCTATCTCCTTTACAGGGGAACCACTCTTTCCTAAAATTAGAAGACAAAAAAGTACAAAAGTTCAAAAAATGTCCGACAGATGGTGCTTCATCTGACCAGAATAGCAATAATTAGCATATCAAAGAAAGACAAAGCAAAGATGGTTCTTTACAGGAAATGCTCAATATGTCCACCATCATTCCTCAACAGTAGCTGTAGTCGAGGAATAATGTTGTCAACAGCACTTGCGACTTCAGGTAACCCCAAAGCCAATAATCTGAGGTCTGGGGACCCGGAAGGCCAAGCATGAAGAAAGTGGCGGCTGAGCACACGATCATCACCAAACGACGCGCGCAAGAGATCTTTCACGCGTCTAGCAATATGGGGTGGAGCGCCACCCTGCATACACATCGTACTTTCCAGCAGGTGTTTATCAGCCAGGCTGGGGATGATGCGATTCTGTAACATGTCGGCGTACCTCTCACCCGTCACGGTAGCAGTTACAAAACCGGAATCACGCATTTCCTCGAAGAAAAAAGGTCCGATAACGTTAAATCCAACCCATACCGCGACTTTCTCGTCGTGCAGTGGAGTTTCCACGACAGTTCTAGGATTTTCGGTAGCCCAAATTCTGCAGTTGTGGGCGTTGACAGACCCACGGAGCGTGAAATGAGCTTCGTCGGTCCACAACACGTTACTCAACCAATCGTCAGCTTCCGCCATCTTTGAAATACCCACACCGCAAATGCCCTCCGCTTCACTAAATCGCCAGGTAACAGTTCATGATGCAGATGGATTTTGTACGGATAGCATCGGAGGGTACGTCTAAGTGCCAACCAAACAATAGCGTCTGGAATGCCGGTGCGACGTGCATAGACGAACCCACCACAGTCTCCATTTCTTCCTGAACTGTCTCAGCAGCATTACGCCTTGTGCTCGGTCGGCCACCACGGGATCTATGATCTAAACAACCCGTGCCTTCGAACTTCGAAATCATTCTCGCCACAGCTGCATTTGTCAACGGACGGCCGGCCGGGGTAGCCGAGCGGTTCTAGGCGCTTCAGTCCGGAACCGCGTGACCGCTACGGTCGCAGGTTCGAATCCTGCCTCGGACATGGATGTGTGTGATGTCCTTAGGTTAGTTAGGTTTAAGTGTAAGTAGGCTGTTTAAGTTTTTTTATTGGTAACGCCACATAGCGCTCTATATGAAAATCACTGACAGTACTGTGTGCGGTCTGAGGCTGGTCGGCATTGTTGCAATAGGCGCTAATGTAGTGTTGGGCAGTTGGCTGTTAACAGCGCGTAGCGTTGCGCAGTTGGAGGTGAGCCGCCAGCAGTGGTGGATGTGGGGAGAGAGATGGCGGAGTTTTGAGAGCGGACGATCTGGACGTGTGTCCATCAGAAAGAGTAAACTTGTAATATGGATATCATGGACTGGTATATATATTATGACTTTTGAACACTATTAAGGTAAATGCATTGTTTCTTCTCTGTCAAAATCTTTCATTTGCTAACTATGCCTATCAGTAGTTAGTGCCTTCAGTAGTTTTTATTTACCTGGCAGTATTGGCGCTCGCTGTACTGCAGTAGTTCGAGTAATGAAGATTTTTGTGAGGTAAGTGATTCATGAAAGGTATAGGTTAATGTTAGTCAGGGCCATTCTTTTGTAGGGATTACTGAAAGTCAGATTGCGTTGCGCTAAAAAATATTGTGTGTCAGTTTAAGCACAGTCATGTATAATTTTTCTAAGGGGACGTTTCATAAGTAGTTCTAAGTTCTAGGGGACTGATGACCTTAAATGTTAAGTCCCATAGTGCTCCGAGCCATTTGAACCATTTGTCAACGGGCCTTTACCCGTTCGGATCCCCTTCCTATGGCGATCGTAACGCTGAACTATCACGTTCCCCATTCTGATAATACAGCTTCACTAAAAACGCCTTTCAGGTAACGTCAACATGCTGCATCTGCTGGCGCATCTGATTCTCTCTCTCATTAGAGCTCCTTTTATACACGATTGTCATGCGCAGTCACTGACGTTTTGCTGTCCATCGCCATCTGTCGGACATTTTGTGAACTTTGTTTTTTTTTTGTTCTAGTAATACCCCATGTCATTCCAAGCATGTGTGTCAATTTTTACCTCTCTATCTACATTATTCCGTGGTTTATTCAGTTTTCAAATTTATACTGACTTTTTTATCACCCAGTATATAATGTGAGAAAAGTTGAGTTTCGCACTAGAAATGCTTCCTAAAACCACGCTGATTCGTGCACATAAGCTTCTCAGTTTCAAGAAAGTTTATTGTATTCGAACTGGGAATATGTTCAAGGATTCTGCAGCAAACAGAAATTAGGGATATTGGGTGTATTCTTTTACCCTTCATATATACAGGTGTCAGCTGTGCTTTTTTCCAGTCGCTTGGGACTTTGCGCTGGGCGAGAGATTCATAATAAATGCAAGCTAGGTAAGGGGCCAATGCCGTGCTCTCAGTAAAAGAGAACTGGGAATCCATCCAGACCTGGTGACTTACTTGCTTTCGAATTTTTCAGTTGTTTCTCTACGCCAGGTATCCTTATTGCAATGCCGTTCATACGGGAGTCTGAACAATGGTCAAATGACGCGTCCCTTTCCCTGATGACGCGGGGTTGGTATCGTGTCCCACGTTCACTCCATATAAGTGTCGCAGAGAATCAGGTTGTAGACTGAATCTGGACTCGTACATGAACAGAACATTAGCCCATTGAAACTGTGTCCACTCTCTGTATCGTATGCACCATCATAAACGGCCTCTTTTGTGCGAGACGGTGAGAGGGTTGCACGCGGCCGACTTTCTGTCGCACAGCCCTACTTCATGGAGCTTTCTGGCAACTGTCTTCCAGAAACTGATGTTCCCGTGGCAGCAGCGAGGACACGAGAGAGTTGCGTCGCTGCAGAAGACGTCCTCTGGCGCTTGGCTGAAAGCACCAATTACCGGTCGTCATTCGCCGTTGTGGCTCTCGGGTGACCTTGTCCTGGTCTTCTAGTCACTGTTACACTGGCTTTAAACTGCCTCCATATATTCGAGATGTCAACTGGTATTACATCCAGTTCTCTTGCAACCTGAGCTTGGGACTGCTCTGCCTCAAGCGTACTGACGATTCTCCAGCTCATATTGTTGTCTAAGCGATAATGTGCACTCATTTCACCTAAACAAACAGAAAGAAAACATTACTCACTGAAGGCAACAACACTTGCTGCTATATTGCGGAGTTGACGTCGCTGCGCAGACTTACATACTCGTACCACGCACTGGCTTTCGGACGCCTGCACGAATACGTAATCTTATCTCAGCAACGCGAGAGCCACATTGTTTTTATATGACACCATGCGGTCCCAATTTTGTGTGGTTTTTTGGAGAAATGCGAAAGAAATGCTACTCGTCTCGTAATTTTGTCCACTAATGTAGTTTCAAAGCCGGCCGGGGTGGCCGATCAGTTCTAGGCGCTTCAGTCAGGAACCGCGCGACTGCTACGGTCGCAGATTCGAATCCTGTCTCGGGCATGAATGTGTCTGATGTCCTTAGGTTAGTTAGGTTTAAGTAGTTCTAAGATCTAGGGGACTGATGACCTCAGATGTTAAGTCCCATAGCGCTCAAAACCATTTCAACCATATTTTTTTCTTTTTTTTGTAGTTTCAACGTGGTCCCTGACAGCAAGTTTCTTTTTCTTAATTAACTTAGTATTAGTATTAACTGACTTTGGAAGCTTTTATAGACTACTACATTTACTATACCTCTGTGATTCGAGATGAATTGGAGGAGTACTGTTAACAGCGGGTAATAAGAAAGAAGGCAGACGTAAGGATTTAACAGCCCGTCGACTTTGAGGTTGTCAGAGACAGAACACCATCTCGGACTGGGGAAGGACGGAACGAAAAAAGGACGTGCGACTTTCAGAGAACTGGCCTGCCATTTCCCTTAAGTGGTTTGGGAAAATCTCACAAAACCTAAATCTACGTTACTATGCGGAGATCTGAACCGCCGAGCTCCCGAATACCTGTCGATTTTCTGACTTCGTAGCAGTGGTACATGCGAAGCTACATTCGTAGCAAACGTTGACGCAGGAGGATCGTACAAACATACCGCCGTTTGAGTCTCGTACAGATTCCCGAATCGAGGACATAGTGATAGACATCCCTGGGGTTGTGAAGCAGCTGAATGGGTTGAAAATAAATAAATCGCCAGGTCCTGATGGGATTCCAATTCGGTTTTACAGAGAGTACTCTACTGCATTGGCTCCTTACTTAGCTTGCATTTATCGCGAATCTCTTGCCAACGTAAAGTCCCGAGAGACTGGAAAAAAGCGCAGGTGACGCCTGTATATAAGAAGGGTGGAAGGACTGATCCTAAAAATTACAGACCAATATCCTTAACATTGGTTTGTTGCAGGATTTTCGAACATATTCTCATTTCGAATATAATGAATTTCCTTGAGACAGAGAAGTTGCTGTCCATGCATCAGCACGGCTTTAGAAAACATCGCTCCTGCGAAATGCAACTTGCCCTTTTTTCACATGATATCTTGCGAACCTTGGATGAAGGGTATCAGACGGATGCCATATTCCTTGACTTCCGGAAAGCGTTTGACTCGGTGCCCCACTGCAGACTCCTAACTAAGGTACGAGCATATGGAATTGGTTCCCAAATATGTGAGTGGTTCGAAGACTTCTAAAGTAATAGAACCCAGTACGTTGTCCTCGATGGTGAGTGTTCATCGGACATGAGGGTATCATCTGGAGTGCCCCAGGGAAGTGTGGTAGGTCCGCTGTTGTTTTCGATCTACATAAATGATCTTTTGGATAGGGTGGATAGCAATGTGCGGCTGTTTGCTGATGATGCTGTGTTGTACGGGAAGGTGTCGTCGTTGAGTGACTGTAGGGGGATACAAGATGACTTTGACAGGATTTGTGATTCATGTAAAGAAATGCAGCTAACTCTAAATATAGATAAACGTAAATTAATGCAGATGAATAGGAGAAAGAATCCCGTAATATTTGAATACTTGATTAGTAGTGTAGCGCTTGACACAGTCACGTCGATTAAATATTTGGGCGTAACATTGCAGAGCGATATGAAGTGGGACAAGCATGTAATGGCAGGGGAAGGCAGATAGTCGTCTTCGGTTCATTGGTAGAATTTTGGGAAGATGTGGTTCATCTGTAAAGGAGACCGCTTATAAAACACTAATACGACCTATTCTTGAGTACTGCTCGAGCGTTTGGGATCCCTATCAGGTCGGATTGAGGGAGGACATAGAAGCAATCTACATCTACATCTACATCTACATCCATACTCCGCAAGCCACCTGACGGTGTGTGGCGGAGGGTACCTTCAGTACCTCTATCGGTTCTCCCTTCTATTCCAGTCTCGTATTGTTCGCGGAAAGAAGGATTGTCGGTATGCCTCTGTGTGGGCTCTAATCTCTCTGATTTTATCCTCATGGTCTCTTCGCGAGATATACGTAGGAGGGAGCAATATACTGCTTGACTCTTCGGTGAAGGTATGTTCTCGAAACTTTGACAAAAGCCCGTACCGAGCTACTGAGCGTCTCTCCTGCAGAGTCTTCCACTGGAGTTTATCTATCATCTCCGTAACGCTTTCGCTATTACTAAATGATCCTGTAACGAAGCGCGCTGCTCTCCGTTGGATCTTCTCTATGTCTTGTATCAACCCTATCTGGTACGGATCCCACACTGCTGAGCAGTATTCAAGCAGTGGGCGAACAAGCGTACTGTAACCTACTTCCTTTGTTTTCGGATTGCATTTCCCTAGGATTCTTCCAATGAATCTCAGTCTGGCATCTGCTTTACCGACAATCAACATTATATGATCATTCCATTTTAAATCACTCCTAATGCGTACTCCCAGATAATTTATGGTATTAACTGCTTCCAGTTGCTGATCTGCTATTTTGTAGCTAAATGATAAAGGATCTATCTTTCTGTGTATTCGCAGCACATTACACTTGTCTACATTGAGATTCAGTTGCCATTCCCTGCACCATGCGTCAATTCGCTGCAGATCCTCCTGCATTTCAGTACAATTTTCCATTGTTACAACCTCTCGATACACCACAGCATCATCTGCAAAAAGCCTCAGTGAACTTCCGATGTCATCCACCAGGTCATTTATGTATATTGTGAATAGCAACGGTCCTATGACACTCCCCTGCGGCACACCTGAAATTACTCTTACTTCGGAAGACTTCTCTCCATTGAGAATAACATGCTGCGTCCTGTTATCTAGGAACTCCTCAATCCAATCACACAATTGGTCTGATAGTCCATATGCTCTTACTTTTTTCAATAAACGACTGTGGGGAACTGTATCGAACGCCTTGCGGAAGTCAAGAAACACGGCATCTACCTGTGAACCCGTGTCTATGGCCCTCTGAGTTTCGTGGACGAATAGCGCGAGCTGGGTTTCACATGACCGTCTTTTTCGAAACCCATGCTGATTCCTACAGAGTAGATTTCTAGTCTCCAGAAAAGTCATTATACTCGAACACAATACGTGTTCCAAAATTCTACAACTGATCGACGTTAGAGATATAGGTCTATAGTTCTGCACATCTGTTCGACGTCCCTTCTTGAAAACGGTGATGACCTGTGCCCTTTTCCAATCCTTTGGAACGCTACGCTCTTCTAGAGACCTACGGTACACCGCTGCAAGAAGGGGGGCAAGTTCCTTCGCGTACTCTGTGTAAAATTGAACTGGTATCCCATCAGGTCCAGAGGCCTTTCCTCTTTTGAGCGATTTTAATTGTTTCTCTATCCCTCTGTCGTCTATTTCGATATCTACCATTTTGTCATCTGTGCGACAATCTAGAGAAGGAACTACAGTGCAATCTTCCTCTGTGAAACAACTTTGGAAAAAGACATTTAGTATTTCGGCCTTTAGTCTGTCATCCTCTGTTTCAGTACCATTTTGGTCACAGAGTGTCTGGACATTTTGTTTTGATCCACCTACCGCTTTGACATAAGACCAAAATTTCTTAGGATTTTCTGCCAAGTCAGTACATAGAACTTTACTTTCGAATTCATTGAACGCCTCTCGCATAGCCCTCCTCACACTACATTTCGCTTCGCGTAATTTTTGTTTGTCTGCAAGGCTTTGGCTATGTTTATGTTTGCTGTGAAGTTCCCTTTGCTTCCGCAGCAGTTTTCTAACTCGGTTGTTGAACCACGGTGGCTCTTTTCCATCTCTTACGATCTTGCTTGGCACATACTCATCTAACGCATATTGTACGATGGTTTTGAACTTTGTCCACTGATCCTCAACACTATCAGTACTTGAGACAAAACTTTTGTGTTGAGCCAACAGGTACTCTGAAATCTGCTTTTTGTCACTTTTTCTAAACAGAAAAATCTTCCTACCCTTTTTAATATTCCTTTTTACGGCTGAAATCATCGATGCCGTAACCGCTTTATGATCACTGATTCCCTGTTCTGCGTTAACTTTTTCGAATAGTTCTGGTCTGTTTGTCACCAGAAGGTCTAATATGTTATCGCCACGAGTCGGTTCTCTGTTTAACTGCTCAAGGTAGTTTTCAGATAAAGCACTTAAAAAAATTTCACTGGATTCTTTGTCCCTGCCACCCGTTATGAACGTCTGAGTCTCCCAGTCTATATCCGGCAAATTAAAATCTCCACCCAGAACTATAACATGGTGGGGAAATCTACTCGAAATATTTTCCAAATTATCCTTCAGGTGCTCAGCCACAACAGCTGCTGAGCCAGGGGGCCTATAGAGACATCCAATTACCATGTCTGAGCCTGCTTTAACCGCGACCTTCACCCAAATCATTTCACATTTCGGATCTCCGTCAATTTCCTTCGATACTATTGCACTTCTTACCGCTATAAACACGCCTCCCCCTTCACTGTTCAGCCTGTCTCTGCGGTATACATTCCAATCTGAGTTTAGGATTTCGTTACTGTTTACGTCTGGTTTCAGCCAACTTTCTGTCCCTAGTACTATATGGGCGTTGTGATCTTTTATTAATGAGAGCAGTTCTGGGACCTTTCTATAGACGCTCCTGCAGTTTACTATTAGCACATTAATATTGTTATTCCCTGTTGCATTTTGCCTACTCCTATCTTGCCGCGTCTCAGGAGGCGGGCTGTTAGATTTGTTACTGGTAGGTTTGATCATCACGCGAGTGTTACGGAAATGCTTCAGGAACTAGGATGGGAGTCTCTAGACGAAAGGAGGCGTTCTTTTCGTGAATCGCTACTGAGGAAATTTGGGGAACAAGCATTTGAGGCTGACTGCAGTACAATTTTACTGCCGCCAACTTATATTTCGCAGAAAGACCACAAAGATAAGAGAAATTAGGGCTCGTATAGAGGCATACAGGCAGTCATTTTTCCCTCGTTCTGTTTGGGAGTGGAACAGGGAGAGAAGATGCTAGTTGTGGTACGAGGTACCCTCCGCCACGCACCGTTTGATGGATTGCGGAGTATGTATGTAGATGCAGAAGTAGAAATTGAGTAACTCGGATGTCCACATAAAATCACGCCTCGTCAAGTAGTCTCCGAGAGAATACCTTAACGCAGACATCGGCACCTCCGGTGAACCGGGGGGGCCGTGACCACTTAAGCTCGGACGCCGCTTCGTCACGTGACGTGACGGCAGCGCTCCTGGTGCATAAAATCGAAACTTTTTTTTTTTCAGTCGTCAGTCTTCTGACTGGTACGGTGAGACACGCCCACAAACTCCTCTCCTCTGCCAACCTTCCCATCTCAGATTAGCAATTGCAGCCTATGTCCTCAGTTATTTGCTGGATGTGTTCCAGTCCCTATCTCCTCTACAGCTCCCTCTAGTGCCTTGGAAGTCATTCCATGGAGTCCTCTCCCTTATTCTTCTTGTCAGTGTTCTCCATATACTCTTTTTCTCGCCGATTCTTCGGAGAACTTCCTCATTCCTTATCTCATCCGTCTATCTAATTTTGAATATTCGTCAGTAACACCACATCTAAAATGCTTCGATTCTGTTCTTTTCCGGTTTTCCCACAGACTATGTTCACTGCCATACAATTCTGTGCTCCAGACGTACATTCCCACAAATTTATTCCTCAAATTAAGGACTATGTTTGACTTTAAAGACATTTGTTATAGCCAAGATCGTGTTCAAATCTATTTTTGATTGACCTGTTTCGATGTTCAAAGCTTCAAAAACGTTTTTGGTTTTACGTCATGTCACATTGGGCTTTCGTTACTCATGCTTCGTTAACATTTTAGTGAAGAGTATATCGCACATTCCACACAGATTTGTCAAAAATAAAATTACAAACATGTCTGACATAAGTAAAAATATATCCAATGAAAGTGTATCTTGTGAAAACTGGTATGTTTACATATCTAGTTCTCCTTTGATGCTTGTCAGTTCTTAAAATCTGCAATATATAATATATTACACATATATGACGAGTAAAGCATATCTTGGAACATACTCAATTGAAATATATAGTGAAACTGTGTAACAGCTTTGTTTGATACGTTGTTATATATTTCCTCCTTTGATCGATTATATTAAGTACACTCCTGGAAATGGAAAAAAGAACACATTGACACCGGTGTGTCAGACCCACCATACTTGCTCCGGACACTGCGAGAGGGCTGTACAAGCAATGATCACACGCACGGCACAGCGGACACACCAGGAACCGCGGTGTTGGCCGTCGAATGGCGCTAGCTGCGCAGCATTTGTGCACCGCCGCCGTCAGTGTCAGCCAGTTTGCCGTGGCATACGGAGCTCCATCGCAGTCTTTAACACTGGTAGCATGCCGCGACAGCGTGGACGTGAACCGTATGTGCAGTTGACGGACTTTGAGCGAGGGCGTATAGTGGGCATGCGGGAGGCCGGGTGGACGTGCCAATGATGGTCGTATGCGTGTTTGGCGCCGTGCATGTGAGCGCCACAATCAGGACTCCATACGACCGAGGCACACAGGGCCAACACCCGGCATCATGGTGTGGGGAGCGATCTCCTACACTGGCCGTACACCACTGGTGATCGTCGAGGGGACACTGAATAGTGCACGGTACATCCAAACCGTCATCGAACCCATCGTTCTACCATTCCTAGACCGGCAAGGGAACTTGCTGTTCCAACAGGACAATGCACGTCCGCATGTATCCCGTGCCACCCAACGTGCTCTAGAAGGTGTAAGTCAACTACCCTGGCCAGCAAGATCTCCGGATCTGTTCCCCATTGAGCTTGTTTGGGACTGGATGAAGCGTCGTCTCACGCGGTCTGCACGTCCAGCACGAACGCTGGTCCAACTGAGGTGCCAGGTGGAAATGGCATGGCAAGCCGTTCCACAGGACTACATCCAGCATCTCTACGATCGTCTCCATGGGAGAATAGCAGCCTGCATTGCTGCGAAAGGTGGATATACACTGTACTAGTGCCGACATTGTGCATGCTCTGTTGCCTGTGTCTATGTGCCTGTGGTTCTGTCAGTGTGATCATGTGATGTATCTGACCCCAGGAATGTGTCAATAAAGTTTCCCCTTCCTGGGACAATGAATTCACGGCGTTCTTATTTCAATTTCCAGGAGTGTATTTTATGTGTTATTCGAAGATTCTACTGGCCTTGTCTTTTTGACAATTTCATGCTTTTCTCGTTTTTTCATCTCTTAAAGTTACCCATTCGTCTTATATCGTATTCCTTCCCCTATTTGACCCAATCGTTTCAAAAAAAAATCCTGTGAAACATTCAACAACTTCTGATTCTTTCAATTTGTCCAGGTATTATCTCCTTCATTTATCTTTCTGTAATTTCTTTAGTTTTAATCTCCATTTTGTAACCAATAAATTGTCAGAGTCTTCATCTGTAATTTAATATGTTTTGCAGTTTAAAATCTGTGTTCAAACACTCTGTCTTACCATTACATAAATTATGTGAAACCTTGTGGCGTCTCCAGGTCTTTACCAAGTATACAGATCTTTTTCGTCTTACATAAATCAAATGTTCGTAATGATTCAATTATGCTCAGTGCAAAATTCTCCCAAGCGGTTTCCCCATTCATTCATTTCCCCCAGTCTTTGTTCTCATACTATTTTTCCTTCTTTTTCCTAACATTAAATTCCAGTCTGCTGTCATAACACCTGAATCATTTCCCTTATTTCATTAAACATTTTTTCAAGCTCTACATCAACTGCAAAGCTAGTAGATATAAAAAAAATTGTAGTACTATAGCGGCTTTTGGCTTCGTGTCTATCATGGCTACGATAATAAGTTCAATTTGCTGTTCATAGTAGCGTATCCGAATTCCAATTTTTTAATTTATTATTAGACCAGTCCTGATTACTCCTATTTCATCTTGTGTTGATAGCCCTGTACTCACCTGTTCTACCTGCCACCTGTAATATTAGTATCTGTTTCGATAGCTTAAATAAACTTATATTCTAATCTAACCATGCAGGCTCATAAAAGCCATACAATTTGTGTAAAAATTTCTTAGGTCGTCGCTGAGCAGCGACCACCTGATAGTTCAAAGAATATCTTACGCACCACGGCGCAGAATACGAATATCGATAGCGATATTTTGTGTTTCTTATTTTTTGACAGCTGAAGAATTGTAATCCTATTCTGTTACCACAGTCCTGATATATTTTTTAAAGGCGGCGGAGGCGTATACGGCGTGGTCCGCAATTACTAATTAGTTATTATAAAATATTACTATTGTGCAGTGCTATGTAAGAATTTATGTCTGCAGCTAAGATGAAATATCCAAAATGTTAAAGGACTTTATTTAAAGAAACAGCCAGCAAGATATAAAATTGAAATGTACGGATCCTATTGTTACCAATACTAACGTAATTAAATAGGTTATTGCGCTCACAAATGCTGTAGTGCCTGCTTATTACTTAAAGTATTTCAGTGCTGTCCATCTCCTACTAATGGCAACAGAAATAACGGAGTTTTTATATTTTTCACACAGCTACCAGGGACCGACTGCATGTCGGCAAACGTCGTAGTTAAGGCAGAAGGCGCATTGCCATTTACCTTGTCTGTGATTTAAATCCAATTTCTTTTAACGTGTGGTGCAGTATAGAAAAGAAAATTTACAGCTCTGTCTGGTCCCTTAGGTTTCTCTGTTCGTAGTTGCTATGTCTCATATCCGGTCGTGGTAGAACATGATCACGACGCAAATAAATTAAGTGGCAATGCACTGTGTTCTTGATCTTGAGAACGCTATGCCTTTTGCAAACGATTTCAGGTGAAATATAAACTATCACATACTGTACTTAAGTTTTTGAAAAGTCTTTGCTCTTCCCACCAAGAAGTGGTGCAGACCGCACAACAGATTTCTGACTCTTCACAAAAGAATAATAATTTAATCAAAATATAATTTTTTTTAAGAAGAAACATCACACACTGCACTTCACTCTTTCCCACTATAGCGTATTTTATTGATTCATTTCCGTTTTTAAATTGTCTAACCTACTCTACTATCCGTTTATTGGATCTACCATACCATACTTCGACCCATGAACGCCGGTTTTATTTTTTCTTATGACATACGCTTCGCCCACAACTCCAATTGCGGAATTATTTTACTTCCTGAATATTTTAATCGAAATTATATCGTCAAAATTAAGCCATACAGTACGGTAGCGTGCCCTAGGGTAAAACAACAACTAACGTTTCCTCTCGCTTTCAGCCGTTCGCAGTACTAACATAGTAAGCCCTTGCTGGACAATGTTCTCGTCTTTGTTTTTCGGCCTCTTTCCTCCACAGTTGCGGATATACACGTTGTATACGTTAATTACTGTCTTTTGCAACCGCAATGAAAGTTTTATTAAGACCAGAAGCGTTTCGCTTTATTCTAAAACATCTTCTATGGTCACTGTAACGATATGATTTTTTCTCTTAGAATTTTTTTTCCTTTGACCACGCACAGTTCGCGTGCTTTACTTGCTACTACAAACAGGTTTTTTATTGTTTCCTTAATTCATCTTTTTCTTTCACGTATATGTGTCGGGCTCTTGCACAAAATACTTTCATCGCACTAAATATATTCACGTGTCTGTGTTGAGAAGTATCGCTGTCCTCCCGCCATTTCGTGTTATGTTTTGGTATTGCGAGATGCCTTCATATTTTGTTTGTTCTGGTAGTGATAGGAGCGTCTACTATCGCTCTGTCGTATTTATATAGAGGGGGGGGGGGGGTGAGGGGGTGAGAGAGAGAGAGAGGGAGAGGGGGGGTGAGAGAGAGAGTGTACATTTTTAAAGTGGGGGTGATTATCTTTGTGTGTGTGTGTGTGTGTGTGTGTGTGTGTGTGTGTGTGTGTGAAGGGAGGTAACGTGTCTTAGCTAACATGCGTGCAAACTTGCAAACCATTGCTTTACAGTGGTGGATGACCTGGGGTGAGGATACTGCTCAATTCGTGATATTATTTTGTCATGTCTAGAGGGGCTGTACTTTCTCAACAATATGTTTTATTAGTTTCAACAGCCTGTGGTTGCCGATGTTTATCTGTTCATTTATTACGTGTTTCTTCTCCTTAAATGTATTTTGAATTTGAAAGTTTTCTTGTACGTTTATGTGATGTTTCTTGTTACTGAATATGACTGTTTTCACGGCCTTTTGTATTGTGGTTTGGTGATTGTTTTCTTGCCAGAGGTGTTCTGCAAACCACACGCTATTTAAACTGTTAAAACATGTTGTGGAAAAAGAACATGGACACCACAAAATAATATTACAATCTGGGCATTATCCCCACCACTGTACTGTAGTAAAGCAATAACTTGCACACACAACAGCTGGACATGTGAGCTCAAATGTACAAACTCTCACGCACTCTCTCTCTCTCTCTCTCTCTCTCTCTCTCTCTCTCTCTTATCGGAAAATATAACCACTCGCAGTGCGACAGCAGCCGATCCCACGAGTACCAAAACAAACAAAAGACGAACGTACCCCGCAACAGCAAAACAAAACAGACTAAATGGCAAGAGGACAGGAATACTGCTCAACACAGATACGGGAATGTATTTAGTGCAGTAAAAGAGCTGTGCGCTAAGACCCAACACATACACGTGGGAGAAAAAGAAGAATGAAATAAACAAGAAAAAAACGTGAGTAACAAAAAGAATGAAAATTGTTCATAGCACTAAGTAAAGCATGCGAACTGTACATGATCGTAGCAAACAAAACTGTAAGAGGAAAGATCATATTTTTACAGTGATCACTGAAGATACTTTAGGTTAATGCGAGACGCATCTGGTCTTGCTAAGACTTTGGTTACAGTCGCAAAAGACAGCAATTAACCTATACAACTTGGATAATGTAACACGACCAAATCAATAATCATCTGGGCTGTTGTCCCTGCAACTACTGAAATGGCTGCTGCCCTGTCCTGTCCACAGGTGCTTCTCCATTGCAGTTGCTCCTACTGTATGGATGCCTGTATCGCTGAAGCACGCAAGCTCCCCCACCTCAGCAATTCCCACAGTTTGTAAGGTCAAGTTATAAAGCACTGAAAAATATGAGATGCGTACAAGAGGCATGTAACAAGGACTCTGCACTTACTTGTCAACTGCGTTCTCTCTTTAATGCACCAGACAATATAATCGATGGCAAGCTAGAACAGCTCAGAAATTTACAGTATAGGTAAAGCACTGAGAAATATTTCATAATGATAAACAACGGCTTATTTTAGGCGCACTGTCGTCAACAATAAGCATTTACGTATGTCCATGGTTTGGTCATTTTTACCATCTGCTCATCCTGCCCATATCGTACAACACAATTTGATCGTTTTCAATAGAAATCCGAATACGTCACCGCATCGCCTGATTAACACTTAATATGCGAGCTGTATTCGAAAAAAGACCGGAAGTTTGAAATATCGCGTCAACCAGTACAAGGCTGCGACTACTGAACTTATGTAGCTTCAGGTATAGACAACTGACTGCCATTATCATTGTTTGGCGATGACTTTTAGTTGCCACGATGTCTACAGTCTGAAGTGGGCTGCTTATCGGATTAGTGACAAAGCGAGTATCTAAGAGCTTGAATTACAACTTTGTGTGTTGTGAAATTTAGCTACAAAATGCAAAACTGTTGTGGCTATGATTCATGAACGAAGGGGCAACAATTGTGTGAGCAAACGCACATCAGGATGATGTTGGTGCCTTTTTTATTTTTTTTTATTTTTCATTAGCGTTCAAGTGTCTATCGGGAATTTGTACCACCTGGTCAGATGGGAACGAGGCAGGTCTACGAGAGAATTTTAGCATACTTGAAGAATGCTGGACTGTGGAGAAAAGATGGGTTTAGTTAGCATAATGACAAGACGCCGACTGGTGCGGCTCCTTGTCCACAGCTGTCTAGCGAAACATCAGACCCTCATTGTGTTTCAACCACCCTATTTTCTGGACCTAGCTAGAGTGGGCTTTTTTCTGTTTCCCAAATTTGAAACCACGTTGAAAGAACATTGTTACCAAATCATAGAGGTGATTGAAGCTCACTTTTGTTTTAAATTTCCTTAGTGAGTCAGCTGTCTCCCTCCCTCCTCCTCTCACTTTCTTATGATCCCTCTATTGTGTCCTGTTATCATAGCTCGATCACTAACAGATCATGCAAGCAAATGGGAAAAAAGCTAGCCTTCTCGCAGTTCCCTGATGAGCCAGTTGATTGCGGCACTGAATGGCATCCACGAATCTGTGAGTTGCGTAGTTTTGTAAAATAAATATTGATAGTTGTACAAAGACTTTAAGCCCATTCTGTATTTTTATTGCAAAGGCTCTAGTAAAGTGCAGAGCGTCGGTAAAGAATATCTCCTGCAAGAGGCTATTACGACTAATTTCAGAGAACGGCTGCAGCTTCAGAACTCCTTGCTGTAAGAGAATTCGAAAAACTTCGTAAACGCGTTCGTATGCTCATAAATGTTTAGTGCACTCATAGACAGGAAACTTAAATGGGAGCTTTCAGGGGAAATGCGTTTTTTTTCCTCACGGAACACAGTTGAGTAAGTAAAGTGAATTGATGTCAGAATTTTAAACGTACTAGGCAAATTCGGAAATCCGAAAAGGGATGTGTAGCGGCTCAATTTAGGTATGGTGGAGATCAGTGAAGTGAAATGGGAAGCCGAAAAGGATTTATGGTCTGGTGAATCCACGGTACTATCAGCTACAACGGGAATGGAGTCCGATATGAATAGGAAGGTTGGAGAGAGAGTGAGATATTGTAAATAGTTGAGTAACAGAGTTGTTCTAATCAGAATGGTTCAGGTATAGATGCCGACGTCGGAAGCAGAACGTGAAGAGACAGAGAAAGTATGTGATGATACTGAACAGGTATTTCAGTTCGTATGGGGAGATGATAATCTAATAATCGCTGGAGGTTGGAAAGCAGTATTAGAGGAAGAAATAGAAGAAAGCAAAAAAATGGTTCAAATGGCTCTGAGCACTATGGGACTTAACTTCTGAGGTCATCAGTCCCCTAGAACTTAGAACTGCTTAAACCTAACTAACGTAAGGACATCACACACATCCACGCCCAAGGCAGGATTCTATCATGCGACTGTTGCGCTCGCGTGGTTCCAGACTGTACCTCCTAGAATCGCTCGGCCACCACCGGCCAGCAGAAAGAGTTACGGGAGTATATGGGCTTGTTAGTATGAACGAGACAGTAGAAAGAATAATTGAGTTCTGCAATAAATTTCAAATAGTAAGAGCTGATACTGTATTCAAAAATCACAAGAGGGGGATGTATACTTGGAAAAGGCCCAGAGACACGGGAAAATTCCAGCTGGATTACATCATGGTAACACAGAGTCTGCGAAAAGAAATATTGGATTGTAAGATGTACCCAGAAGCAGCTATAGACTCGAATCACAATTTAGTAATGATGGAAAGTAGATTGATGTGTAAGAGAATCGTCTGGAAAAAACAATGTAGAAAAATTTTGGATACTATCGTACTGAGGAATGACGACATGCCACTGTTCTCTAAGGCTGTAGATACCACGGTAATGACTACCACAGTAGGTATCCCAGTTAACTAGGAATGCACATCTCTGTAAACGGCAGTCAAAAGTTGGACTGACACACCTAAGTACTGCGAAGATAACTGTGAAGAAGTCCTGCATAACACAAGAAGTCAGGTAATCGACGGAAGAAGGAAATGCAAGGAAAGATACAGCAGTGTAGTGTCGGACATCCGTTTGTCCGTTGCAGTGCACCACCTCGACGTAGCACGGATTCAACAAGCGTTGGAAGTCCCCTGCAGAAATATTGAGACGTGCATAATTGCGAAAATGTTGCCGCGCAAAATTTCGTGCGCTAACTGGCCTCTCGGTTATGTCCCATAAATGTTTGATGGTATTAATGTCAGGCGATCTTGGTGGACAGATTATTCGCTCAAATTGTCCACAACCGATCGCAAACAATTGTGGACCGGTGATATGGTGCATTTTTATCAATATGAATTCCGTCGTTGTTTGGGGACACGAATGGCTGGAAATGGTCTGCAAGTAGCCGAAAATAACTACTTCCAGTCAATGATCGGTTCAATTGGACCGTAGGACCCAGTGCATTCCATAAAATCGCAGCATTCACTATTATGTAAACACCACCAGCTTGCACGGTGCCTTTTTGACATCTTGGGTCCGTGGCTTCGTGGGGTCTGCACCAAACTCGAACACTACCATCAGCTCCTACTAACTGAAATCGGGACTCGTGTGACCGGGCCACGCTTTTCCAGTCTCCTAGAGTCCTACCGGTACGGTCAGGAGCCCAGGAGAGACACGCTGTCGTGCTATTTGCAAGGGCACCCGCGCCGGTTGCCTGCTGCCGTAGCCCAGTAACGCCACATCTCGCCGCACTGTCCTAACGGATGTCTTCGTCGGACGTCCAACATTGATTTCTGCCGTTATTTCACGCAGCGTTACTTGTCTGTTAGCACTGACAACTATACGCAAACGGTGCTGGTCTCTGTCGTTAAGTGAAGGCCGTCGGCCACTGCGTTGATCGTGGTGAGATGTAATGGCTGAAATGTGATGTTCTCGGCACACTATTGACACTGTGGATCTCGGAATACTGAACTCCCTAACGATTTTCGAAATGGGATGTCCCATGTGTTTAGCGTCAACAATCATTCCGCGTTCAAAGTCTGTTAGTTCCTGTCATACGACCTGACTCGTGGCGGACTCCTTTTCACATTAATAAGCTGAGTACAAACGGCATCTCCGCCAGCGCAATGCCCTGTAATATCTCGTGTACACGATACTACCGCCATCTGTAAACTCGCATATCGCATATCCCGTGACTTTTGTTACTTCGGTATAAGACACACAGGAACGAAATAAATAGGAATCGCAGATTAGCCAAGACGAAAAAGTTGCAGAAAAAATGTGAAGAAATCGAAAAGAAATAATCGGCGGAAGGAATGACTCAATACACAGAAAAGGTGAAAAAATCTTCCGTGAAATTAACAGCTATGGCGTCAACATAAAGTGTGCAGAGGGAATGCCATTTTTAAACGCAGACGGCACAGCGGACAGGTTCAGAATGTACACAGAACGCCTCTAAGTGGGGCAAGAATTAGGTGACGACGTGATAGAAGAAGAAAGTTTGGCTCTGAGCACTATGGGACTCAACTGCTGAGGTCATCAGTCGCCTAGAACTTAGAACTACTTAAACCTAACTAATCTAAGGACATCACACACATCCATGCCCGAGGCAGGATTCGAACCTGCGACCGTAGCAGTCGCGCGGTTCTAGACTGTAGCGCCTAGAACCCCTCGGCCACCGCGGCCGGCTAGAAGAAGAAAGGAAAGTCGATGTGGAAGACAGAGATGTGGAAGACAGAGTATCCAGTAGTACAGAAAGACATTATCAGAACTTTGGAGGACTTGCTACAAAATAAGACGGAAGTGACAGATAAGACACCTCCGGAATCTCTAAAACCATTGGCGTAAGAGGCAGTCAAACGGCTACGCACTTAGATTTATAGAATCTGTATGACTGACAATATACCATTCGACTTTCTGAAAAAAAGAATCCAGAAGAAGGGAGCGGGAGATAAGTACGAGAACAGTCGCTCAAACAGTTAAAGCTAATGCATCGAAGCTTGTGAGAAGAGTAATAAACGGAAGAACGAATAAGGAAATTGATAATCTATTACACGACAACCACCGTTTCCTTAGGAATGGTGAAAACACCAAAATAGCCGTTCTGACACAGTACTTGACAATGGGAGCAGTACTAAGGAAAAATCGAAATATGTCCATTCCATTTTTAGACGTAGAAAAAGAGGAGCACAAGCTCGGATTGTTTTGAGGAAAGGGAACTAAGTCGGCAGTGCCCTTTCAATGTTACCACCCCGGCATTTGTCCAGAGTGATTTAGGGAAATCACAGAAAACCTAGATCTGAATGGCCGGACGGGGATTTGAAGAATCGTCCATTCGAATGCGAGTCCAGTTTACTGACCACTGCGCCACGTCATCGGTGCAAGAACTAAGAGGCAACAATAACAACGCAAGACCAAGAACAGAATGGTCTAGTTGAAAGCCCACACATACTGATCGTCACCTACATAAAGATTCAAACCACCACCCTAGACAAAAAAGAGGTGTAATGAAAACTTTGATAGACACGGCGTACAAACTTTGTGAACCTGTTTATTTAAAAGATGAGATTGAACATCTACGATCAACTTTCGTGAAGAATGGCCATTCAAGCAAGGATATAGATCGAACACTTCGCTCTAGGCAGAGAATCAGGAGCAACGACGAACAACAGTCGCCCAAGGGAAAAGTTTTTCTTCCGTTCATTAGGAAAGTCACAGATCGCATTGGGAAAGTTTTAGGCAAGTATGGGGTGGAAACTACTTTCAGACCGACTAGGAAAATAAAAGAATTTTTAAGGTCGGCAAAAGATGCACGACACCCTTTGGCTATACCGGGGGTATATAAAATTCCTTGTAGTTGTGGACAGGTTTACATCGGTACCACAAAGAGAAGTGCGAACACCCGTCTTGTTGAACATAAGAGGAATTGCCGCCTGGGTCACGCGGATAAATCGGCCGTAGCGGAACATGTTTACCAGGAATGTGATCATGAAATAAAATTCAGCGAGACAAGCGTCATATCAAAAACCTCGCATTATTATGCACGCTTGTATAGAGAGGCTATCGAGATTGATAAACATCGTAATAATTTTAACAGGAAAGACGAAGGTGTTAAACTGGATAAAATTTGGATGTCAGCGTTGCACGGCAAGCGTGACGATCGATTACTTTCAATCGAGAATGTTGACATCACCAGAGACAATCTCATAGCCGACGCCACGTGATCGACTGTTGCGCCCTCTGTACTGCTTATATAATCAGCGCTTCCTCGAGTTCTCTTCGCAGTTCGCCGTTTTACCTCCGAGGATGTCTCCCGCAGTCGGAGACGAAACGTCAGGAGAGAGTTTTATACTTCGACCACGGCCTATCAGCCCGGAAGTTTTAAGTGAAGACTGCAGGATCTGTTGAACGGAATGACCATTCTAAGCAGTATAGAATATGGATTGAGAGTGGACCGAAGGAAGACGGAATTAGTGAAGAGTGGCGGAAATGAGATTAGCGACAAAGTTAACATAAAAATTGGGGACCATGAAATAGAGGAAGTGCAGGAATTCTGGTACGTTGGAAGTAAAATTACACATAACGGACGACGCAAGGAGGCCATGGAAAACAGACCAGCACAGGCTAGGGGACTGGACAACATTGGCCTTAATTTGAGGAATAAATTTTTGAGAATTTGGAGCGCAGCACTGCATGATAGTGAATAAAGGGCTGTGGAAATACTGGGACGGAGGAGAATCAAAGCTTTTGTGCTATAGAAGAAGAATGTGGAAGTTCCCGCCGTACTAGCGAAGAAAGGAACGTGTGCAAAACAGATGATGACGGTACAGGATGATAGCACATGTGTTACAGTCATCACAGAATAACCTTCATGATAGTAGAGGGAGCTTTACTGGGTAAAACTGCAGGGGAAGCAGAGGTTAGAATACTTGCCACAAATCATTTAGGACGTGGGGTGCAAGTAGTGCTCTGAGACTGAGATGAAGAGGTTGGCGCAAGAGAGAAGTTCGTGGCGGGTCCCATGAAACTCGTCAGAAGACTCAGGCCTAAAAAGAGCATATGCAATATTTCAAATACTTCCGTAATATCTTTTGTGGGGATCATGAGAACAGGACGATTACTTAGACACACGGACACTTTTCTCTTGATCCATACGTAAATGAAATGGGACAGAGTTTCGTTGATAATGGTACGTAGTAACCTCCTCTATAGACGATAGAGTTGCTTATGCAGGATATGTCGATGTGACGTGTTTCGGCACACATCATAAGGTGGCTTGCGGAGTATGGATGTATATGTAGAATGACAATCCCTACAGCTGTCGCAGCATGCAACTGACAAGTGATTTGATCGTTGGTAATTGCGGGGAAAAGATGGAATTTGTCAGACGTTTATAGTGGTTGAGAGGTCACCATTCCTGCATCTCGATCGATACGAGAACAAATGCAATCTCTAGGAGGTGTTACTCCACGGACTTGAGCATCTCAGATCTCTACCATGAGTTTTACGGGTTCTTGTTTTCGAGCGCATGCCGGCGGGGAAGCCGTTAACGTGGAGGCGTCAGACGTGCTCGGGCGCCAACTCCCGGTCGTAAAAAGCCAAGAGGTGTACTCAGCCTTACGGTCTCATTTCGGAAGAACAGGTAGCAGTAATTCACACGTAGGGAATGCAGTCCAAGTTTGAAGTATTCATTAAAATTGAAGTATTATTCGAATCTGGCGACATGATTATATTATATCTTTCAACAAAGGATATACGAGGTGCAATCAAATAACGAACGGAAAGGAGCTGCTGAACGAAAACCGCTGAAAGGATAGTAATTCCACTGCCTGCGAAAGAAGATGTGGTCCCTATAAGAGTGTTTGGATAAAAAACTTGAAAGAAGTTTATTGTTAATGAAATAAAGATCCACGCAACGGACACCAAGTGAAGAAGCTACTCCTTATGTTTCTGATCCAGACTGCCATAAAAATGCGAAGGAACTGTTAATCAGAACTCAGGGAGTAGTTGTAGTCTAATTCACAATCGATTTATTGATCTTAACCATGTCAAGACAACAAAATTATTAAAGAAACATCATACAAAAAATATTTATTTAACAAAAGCCTTACTGAAATGGGATCTATGGTGGACAAAGTGATGTGCTGGGGATCAACACACGATACTAACCAGAAAACTACCCGCTCTATCTCACCTCATACATCTGAATCCTGGTTATGGCATCAAACTATGCCACGACCAAGCATCTACATTCTACCGTACAAACAAAAAAAAGGAAAAATATGGTTCGAAAGAACAGGGTGCTGAGAAATAGATATTATAGCCCTATGTTACAGCAGTGAATACTTTACCGTCCTGCTGGTCAAGGCGGCACGTCACGATGCGTTCGGCGACTGAAGTCATGGACGGCGGCAATCTCTTATTAAATGTGCGTTCCCAAAAAATGCAAGTTAGGTTAATTCAGAACGCAGATACTTCCCTACAAGCCTCTGAGACCTCCACGGATTCCAGTGTGCAGGTGGACCCGTTTGCTGGTCTGCCAAATCAATTTCACTCCCTGCCACGATTGTGCGTGTCGGAATTCGTCAAATGTTTAGACGGCCGACTCAAGACAAATAAGTACATGCACGCATCACTCGTTGTGACCATGATTATATAAGCAGTACCTCTGATGGTTCAAAAGGTGACTGGCCCAGGCTAAAAGTCGTACCCTAGCAAAGAACACAAGTCTCACCATTTAGGTAGAGACCTGCAGCTCTTTACCAGCGAAGCGCCAGTACAAGAGACTTGTACAAGAGTGACCATCTCCCTTTCTCTGTGTTGCCTCCTCAGCTCTGTTCCAAAAGCACATTTCTCTTTTTCACTTCCCCCGATTTCACACAAGCCAATCACGAGATGGAGCCTGGTCTTTGCACTGCAAATCGATTTGACCAATCAGAGACTTAAAGTTAATTGGCAGAAAATGGAAAAAAATTCAGCTTCACAGCCTCTTTCCCACACGTTTGCTGTGTCTTTTGCTAACACAATACAGGGTGGAAGCACAGCCTTCCATAAACAGCTTGTTATCTCCCCTGTTGCGTCCATTTCAAAGTTTGCAAAGAATGGCCATAAACTCGCATTGACAAAACATATTTTGAAACAGAGTCTGGACGTCTGGGCCCCAGTTTCCCTGTCGCACAGACATTTGCAGAACGTTTACACTTCTTTTGGCGGCTTGATCGCTAACAAGGCCTGCAATGCGCTGTCGGCGACTTTTCGGCGCTAGGCTGTATACCTGGACATCTGGCGCCAAAGCTTAATGTGTTTCTGCACAATGCGACCGTGGGACGGGCGGTCTGGAAATGTCTCCTCACCGTTCTCCAGAAAAAACGCGCTTTGTCGTCCTACCAATGCCGTGCTTTTACTGCATTCGTTGAAGTTGGCACCATGTTCCTTTGAATGCAGGTAAAGCTTCCCGTAGTCCTTTCCCTAGAGCACGCAAACAAGACCATAAACTGCTGCCCACCATTTCATCACAACGTGTGAAGTCACATCGCCGTAGATCGTATTCCCTACACCGAACAGAAGTGAGAGTGCCCTGCAATCACTCAAACTTGCCGTTAAAAGCAGCTACTCTCGTAACTCCATGCTTCACAAGCCGGCATGAGCAAGAGTGTTAGCCCAGGCATACTTGAGGGTATGTACTTTAAACGTTCGCAAGAAACAGGACTGAAAAAGCAGCCTTGTGGCTGTTCGAACTTCAATAGTGTATGAGCATGTGTACCAAAATAGCGACGCTTGTGCAAGCATTCATCAGTGGTTTGACTTAATTTTTATTTGGTCCTCTTACATTACATTCTGCTCAAAGGTTGTATTGTAATGCAGGACTAATCAAAGAACACAATATTACATGGAGAAGAAGGGACACAGCACTATTGTGACACAGTTTCCATAGCGTCTCTGTGGAGAACACTTAATATGGGAATAATACGTGGTTTTGTTTGTTTAACCACTCTTTACTCCACATATCACGGTCCCACTTATGTGTGTGTGTGTGTGTGTGTGTGTGTTTTTTTTTTTGTCGTAACAGAACTAAAGAGGCTGCCAAAGCCAGTGCACGATCATGTGAGCTCGACATTTTCCGTAAACAAACTGGTGCTTGTACAAGCATGCTTCATCCGTGTGGAGGCGCGAGGAATTTGAGCGTGCTTGCGCAAGCACGCTTGGGCATGAATGCTAGCCAAGCAAGCATGCAGTTTCGTGTGTAACCACCTTAAAGGGACACGGACACACAACCACGTGACCACAGAGCGAGCAGGCTGACACCTCGACTGGCCACTGCAGTCTGACGCGCTGAGAACAGTGATAAGGACAAAGGGGTGCAGAGCGTTTTCTGACAGCGGAAGGAGTTCGCGTGACGAAAGTTCATCTAAGAATGGCACAAGTGTATGGAGAACACTGCAAGGGTCAAGGCGTGGCGCAAGTGATTCACGGAAGGACGGATGTCATAGGCCGATGATGGACGCTCTGGAACACCACACCACGTTACCGAAGGCATTTTCAAACAAGTAGTTGCCGTTCACTATTCAAGAGTTACAGGGGCAGTCACTGGCGCAGAGGTTGGATTGAGCGTCGGATGTGTTCACATCTACATAGATACTTCGCAAGCCACCGTACGGTGCGTGGCGGCGGGTACCCTGTGCCACTACTATTTTAATTCGTGTTCCACTCGCAAATAGAGCGAGGGAAAAATACTACCTGTATGCCTTCGTATCAGACCTAATTTCTAATATCTCGTATCTCATATCACGCCATCATTAAGAACACACTGCAGTTTCACAAAGTGTGCGCCCAATGGGTGCCTCACAGTCTTCAACCAGCACAGGAAGCATGCTGAATGGGATTCTCTGCTGAACTTCTGGAGTGCTATGCCAACGACTGGAGTCAGTTCCTGCTGCGACTGGTTACTGGAGACTAGAAATGGTGTCACCACTTCGAATACAAGTCAAAACGACAGCGTCCAGAGGGAACATGCAGAGTCGCCGTTAACCAAAACTTCCGGCCGGTGTGGGCGTGCGTTTAAAGGCGCTTCAGTCTGGAACCGCGTGACCGCTACGGTCGCAGGTTCGAATCCTGCCCCGGGCATGGATGTGTCTGATGTCCTTAGGTTAGTTAGGTTTAAGTAGTTCTAAGTTCTAGGCGACTGATGACCTTAGAAGTTAAGTCGCATAGTGCTCAGAGCCATTTGTTAACCAAAACGCACCACACACTATTGCTCTTCTCTTTGAAACCTCCATTTCTCTGTTTGCAGCACTCTTTGGAGGGTGTATGCGTGCACGTTCTCGCTCTCTCGTCTCGTTCATGTGCACCAACGTCTCTCTAGGGCCGAGTTTGGGACCTAAGCGTTCTTACAGCGAACGCACTTTCTTCCGGTGGCAATGACGTTACGATTCTTTCAGAGACGTTCATTTTACTGCCTCCAGCTCGTTACTTTTTGAATACCTCCTTACCAACTAGGCTTGCCAAACAGACCGTAGTCGATTTTTGCCCTCGAAATCACTGTCCTCCATCTTCCTCGGTCCATGTAGTCTTCTCCAGCTACTCACATCTTCCACATTCTGATCCCGCCAGCCCACCTCAACCGTGGTCTTCCCCCCGGTCTGCTGCCCCTGATGTCTTCTTCCACTACCTGCCTGGTGATCTGGCCTTCTTGCAGCATTACGTGCCCGTACCACTTTAATCTCCTCTCTCCAACTACTGAGGTGGACTGGCGGAATCAGAGAGGAAATGTGTAAAATCTGACTATTTGGAGAAGACTACATAGACCGAGGAAGATGGAGGACAGTGAGTGCGAGGGCAAAAACCGACTACGGTTTGTTGGTAAGGAAGTATTCAAAAAGTTACGAGCTGGAGGCAGTAAAATGAACGCCTCCGAAACAATCGTAACGTCATTGCCACCGGAAGAACGTGCTTTCGCTGTAAGAACGCTTAGTTCCCAGACTCGCCGCTAGAGAAACATGGGTGCGCATGAACGAGACGAGAGGGCGAGAAAGTGCACGCATAGACCCTCCAAAGACTGCTGCAAACAGAGAAATGGAGGTTTCAAAGAGAAGAGCAGTAGTGTGTGGTGCGTTTTAGGTAACGGCGACTCTGCATGCTCCCTCTGGACGCTTTCGTTTTGTTTCGGATTCGAAGTACAACTTCTACAATTTGCGGTTTTTCCTTCTCCAGTCGCCCCCACCCTTCACTCGCCTAGAAATCTGTCTCAGAACTCTATTCTCAAATACCACGAATTTTCTTTCTATATTTTGTGTCATGGTCCAGGCCTCTGCTCCGTACATCACGACGTGTTGTATTACAGTCCCGTAAATCCCAATCTTCGTGGATTTTGATAGTCATCCTTCCCTCTGCTCACAGCGAGGTAACTGATCTTATCCATAGTCCTCTTCAGGCCTGCTCTCGTTGCCTCTTCAATTAACGCTCTTGCATCTGGAACAGATCTTGCTCATTCTGTGCTATTACAACAAGCAAAACGAGGATAATGGAATGTAGTCCAATTAAGTCGGGTGATGCTGAGGGAATTAGATTAGGAAATGAGACACTTAAAGTAGTAAAGGAGTTTTGCTATTTAGGCAGTAAAATAACCGATGATGGTCGAAGTAGAGAGGATATAAAATGTAGACTGGCAATGGCAAGGAAAGCGTTTCTCAAGAAGAGGAATTTGTTAACATCGAGTATAGATTTAAGTGTCAGGAAGTCGTTTCTGAAAGTATTTGTATGGAGTGTAGCCATGTATGGAAGTGAAACATGGACGATAACTAGTTTGGACAAGAAGAGAATAGAAGCTTTCGAAATGTGGTGCTACAGAAGAATGCTGAAGATAAGGTGGGTAGATCACGTAACTAATGAGGAGGTATTGAATAGGATTGGGGAGAAGAGAAGTTTGTGGCACAACTTGACTAGAAGAAGGGATCGGTTGGTAGGACATGTTTTGAGGCATCAAGGGATCACAAATTTAGCATTGGAGGGCAGTGTGGAGGGTAAAAATCGTAGAGGGAGACCAAGAGATGAATACACTAAGCAGATTCAGAAGGATGTAGGTTGCAGTAGATACTGGGAGATGAAGAAGCTTGCACAGGATAGAGTAGCATGGAGAGCTGCATCAAACCAGTCTCAGGACTGAAGACCACAACAACAACAACAACAACAACTACATCATCCGCATAAGCCAAAGCGTTGATCTTTCCAGCCAGCAGTATTCCTGTTCCCAGGCTTGTTACCTTTCTCAATGCTCTTTCCAGAACCAGATTAAATAAAAGGGGGGGAAGGACAGTCTGCAGTCTTCACCTTGAATTTCTATAACGTCTTTCCATTTGCTTTCACGACACATGTTGTCCCTTGCATACACACTTGTGTTAGTTTTATTACTTGTTTAGGAACCTACGCCCACCACTTCTCGTCATATTGCTTGCCTATTCACACTATCACGCCCTTTTTGAAGGACCACAAAGAAAAGAGTCGACATATCTTCGAAATTTCCAGCTTTTTGATAGCATTTGCCTTATTGTATATATTTCTTTGAACACACATTATAATAAACATATTGTGGTATCTCAATCTATTGTGCATAAAGAACTTCACCCAGCTTATCATTAAATAATACTGGTGGTGAAACAATACACCATCGACACGGAGAAGTCTAAACCTGCACTAAAAGAAGCAATGAGGTAGCAGACTTATATGGTGTAGGTTACTGAGTTTCTGGTAACAAAGTCAACATCAACCAGTTCCAGTTATGAGACATACATTAAAATTTATTATTAACTACGTAAAGTATATCATCTCAATGAGTCCTGTCAGTAATAACATAGTAGTAAGGGACACTTGCATGACTTTGGAGATTTTATTTATTAAAGCTTAAACAGTAAGTTACAAAACTATTTAAACAACGCCGCCCTCAACTGCTGTATATAGTCCCTGGTAACTAATTTAAAAGAATATAAATTCCGAGGAAAATAAACACACTGTGTTTAAAAAACATAACATCTGCAAGTGGTACAAATCAGGAATCCGGTTTCCTAATTGGTACTGCATGAATCGTACCACCTTTATACACTACATCCCTGAGATTAGAGATATGTGCTACTTTATGTTTAACGAAATGTTACGTATTTTAGTTGTTACCTCACTATTTGCGAGCATTCCAATACGATTTATTCACTTCTTTCTCCACCCATGCCAACTTTTCATGAATCCACATTATGCAATTCATTCTCTGATCATTTTTTATATCCGATCTTCCTCGCACAACGCGCCATGCCATTCCTCTGTTTTACGAATTAGTTTCTGTGGTGAATTCGCCGCAGAGGCTCCAAAACACTTCCTGTAGTTCCAGATTTCCCTTCCTTTGCTTCGGTTATCTCTTATTTCTGCGAGGACCGCTCGTCAACCGAAAGGATCCATGGCCATGCCCTGACGTTTTGTTTGGAGGTTCCAGCATTTCCGAAGGACTCGCTAATATTTCTTGGATGAACTCCTTCAGTCTACTTTTTGCCCGTATGAATTCTTGTAATTTGAAATTATGGTGGGGTCTGTTTCGTTCTGTAATTTCGAACGCTAGCTTTCTGAAGTCCGAAGTGCTTCAACGGTAAGAATTCGCTCTTACAATTCGTTTTCAAGTTCGCTGGAAAAGACATTACAGCGGCCAAATATTTTTATACCTGCGTTTGCATTTTCTTTTTCTTTTCCGCATGTACCTTAATTGATAGCTGAGACACATTGTATACGGATGCACATTTATTTAATCCGTCATATCCTTTTAGATTTACTGTTGAATTTAAACGCAGTTCATCTGAGTTCCACTTCCTATAACGCCTTTCTGTTGACGTACTGTGATACAAAATAATTATTTAATTAATAACTTACCACTTAATTTCTAATCATTATGTTGCACTAATAACGCTAAAATTGCTTATTAAAGCTCACTATACGGCCAACTTTCTTAAATTCTACCGGTTCAATATCAGAAACGTCGCCATTTCTTCTTTGTAAATTCTCTACAGAAAAACCACAACGAATACAGATTCTTCACTGTCTGAAAACTAAGGTTATTTGATGAGTGTTCATCCATAAATAAAATATTATGTTGTTACTTACGTTTGTAAGAGTAGTTCTCTTGCCACGAAAAGTTAGATTAAAACTACAAAACAATCTTTCAAATAACTTCCGGGAATTCAGCCAGGTAACACTTTCAGCGACCGCCGATATTTCGGCGGGAGAACACCCCGCCATTTTCAAGGCAAACTGCAACGGACAGGCGGTGTACATGCAAATTTAATACCTCTGTTCTCGGACCGAAGCAGGAAAGATAACACACACACACACACACACACACACACACACACACACACACACACACACTGAACACTAGTGCCACCAAAGATGACCAAAGTCAGAGCTATCGATAGTGAGACTATGAATTCGCAGATGAGGCAACATTGACTCTGTTCCTCTGTTTTTTGACAAGGGAGAGAGCCGGATTCCAAACAGAGTTTAAACAGAAACCTCCATCCCTGTTAACGAGGTTGCTCGCTAATTTAATCTCAACTGCCTCCCGAATCACACTGTCCCAATAGCTGGACGTGCATGCCAATATCTCGGTGTTATTATATAACATGGGGTGACCAGTATCCAAGCAATGTTCGGCAATAGCAGATCTATTTGGCTGCTGTAATCGTGTGTGCCGTTTATGCTCAGTACATCTGTCCTCCACGGTCCTGATAGTTTGACCAATATATGCCATGCCGCAGCTACAAGGGACACGATATACACCCGCCTTACGCAGTCCAAGATCATCCTTAACGGAACTCAAAAGTGCTCTAATTTTAGATGGAGGTCGGAAAACACATTTCACATCGTATTTCCGTAAAATACGACCGATCTTATTGGACGTGTTTCCTACGTAAGGCAAGAAGGCAGTAGACTTAGGTGTTGACTCAGAATTATCATCAATCACCTGATGTACAGTTGGTCGATAGCGCAACGCACGTTCAATCTGTCTATCACTGTAACCATTTTGACGAAATGTAACTTCAAGATGGGACAGCTCAGCTGGCAAAGTCTCAGCGTCAGAAACGACATGTGCCCTGTGTACCAAGGTACGAAGTACCCCTTCACGCTGAGCCGAATGGTGACAACTATTAGCTTGTAAGTACAAGTCGGTGTGAGTACGTTTCCTGTAGACTGCATGTCCCAAAGATCCATCATCCTTCCTCCTAACCAACACGTCGAGAAAGGGAAGGCAACCATCCTCTTCCACCTCCATCGTAAAACGAATGCTCGGGTGGATCGAATTCAGATGTTCTAGAAAGACATTCAAATTCTCCCTACCGTGAGGGAGAACCTTCCAAAGGTTCATAAGGAAGGGGTTCCTTTCCGTCCTATAGTGAGTAACATCGGCGCCCCGACATATCGTGTATCCAAGCATCTTGCTTCTCTGTTGAGTCCACAAGTAGGATGGTGTGAACATCATATCAGGAACTCAGCTGATTTTTTACGTCATTTGGAGGGACTGAGGCTGAATGACTCTGATATTTTAGTGAGTTTCGATGTGGTCTCTCTCTTCACTCGTGTTCCTCTGTCTGATTCGTTGCGGTTAATTGAAGCCAGGTTTGGTGCTGATTTAACTAATCTCTTTAGGCATGTGTTGACATCCACTTACTTTTTATTTAATGACCAGTATTACGAGCAGACAGATGGAGTTGCGATGGGTAGTCCGTTGTCTCCTGTAATCGCAAATTTGTTTATGGAAGACTTCGAGGAACGTGCATTGGAGTCGGCGCCTTTAAAACCCGCCTGTTTCTATAGATACGTTGACGATACCTTCGTTGTTTGGCCTCACGGTAGGGAGAATTTGAATGTCTTTCTAGAACATCTGAACTCGATCCACCCGAACATTCGTTTACGATGGAGGTGGAAGAGGATGGTTGCCTTCCCTTTCTCGACGTGTTGGTTAGGAGGAAGGATGATGGATCTTTGGGACATGCAGTCTACAGGAAACGTACTCACACCGACTTGTACTTACAAGCTAATAGTTGTCACCATTCGGCTCAGCGTGAAGGGGTACTTCGTACCTTGGTACACAGGGCACATGTCGTTTCTGACGCTGAGACTTTGCCAGCTGAGCTGTCCCATCTTGAAGTTACATTTCGTCAAAATGGTTACAGTGATAGACAGATTGAACGTGCGTTGCGCTATCGACCAACTGTACATCAGGTGATTGATGATAATTCTGAGTCAACACCTAAGTCTACTGCCTTCTTGCCTTACGTAGGAAACACGTCCAATAAGATCGGTCGTATTTTACGGAAATACGATGTGAAATGTGTTTTCCGACCTCCATCTAAAATTAGAGCACTTTTGAGTTCCGTTAAGGATGATCTTGGACTGCGTAAGGCGGGTGTATATCGTGTCCCTTGTAGCTGCGGCATGGCATATATTGGTCAAACTATCAGGACCGTGGAGGACAGATGTACTGAGCATAAACGGCACACACGATTACAGCAGCCAAATAGATCTGCTATTGCCGAACATTGCTTGGATACTGGTCACCCCATGTTATATAATAACACCGAGATATTGGCATGCACGTCCAGTTATTGGGACAGTGTGATTCGGGAGGCAGTTGAGATTAAATTAGCGAGCAACCTCGTTAACAGGGATGGAGGTTTCTGTTTAAACTCTGTTTGGAATCCGGCTCTCTCCCTTGTCAAAAAACAGAGGAACAGAGTCAATGTTGCCTCATCTGCGAATTCATAGTCTCACTATCGATAGCTCTGACTTTGGTCATCTTTGGTGGCACTAGTGTTCAGTGTGTGTGTGTGTGTGTGTGTGTGTGTGTGTGTGTGTGTGTGTGTGTGTGCGTTCGTGTTATCTTTCCTGCTTCGGTCCGAGAACCGAGGTATTAAATTTGCATGTACACCGCCTGTCCGTTGCAGTTTGCCTTGAAAATGGCGGGGTGTTCTCCCGCCGAAATATCGGCGGTCGCTGAAAGTGTTACCTGGCTGAATTCCCGGAAGTTATTTGAAAGTTGTATACGCCAGGAGAAACTCAGGTCTTACAAAACAATCGTTGTTGCCTCTGATGACCTGTTTCTCAACAGACAGAGCTCATAGCTGACAACATGGCTCCGAGAAGCATGTAGTAGCTGATGCTAATAGCACGAAATGAGGTGCGAATTTTATAGTAGGGGCCCGGCACCTCTCCCCTAGTAAGTGCATTGGCGAAGTGGGTGTTATTTCGGCATTTGCGTTTAGCGATGAGCCTGTAGCGGTACAACACTAAGCACCAACTGTTTCGAGAAAAGTTGGTGACGAGGTGACTCTGGCGGTCTTTGTTCACATTCTCCAACTTTGTGAACGATGTAGCTAAGAACGACCCTAAAGGTCCCGAATAATGACGACGCCAGGAGAAAGGGAACTCGCTTTATTCACTCGGAGCACACGAGGCAGAGTGACGTAATCGGGAAACCGCTTGACGTCCAGTGTACCAGTGCTGGACTTCTCCGTGCAGAACGGCCTCTAGCTATACGTAGCCATTTTACTCGTGCGTATTTTCAAATGTTATCTCGATTCCTCCCTCCCCCCCCCGCCCCCCGTCTTCTCCCCAACACCCCAAAGTCCCTGCCCCTATCAGGTCTCGCTCATGGTCTTGATATCTCGGAACAACCCTTCTTTATTTACTATCAGTTGGCCTGGCTACATATTCTGCTCTCCTTAATCACGTTTTGATTATAGTCATAATCATATAACCTTATTTTTAGGGTTGCGTACTTTAGTTGGTAAAAACGGAACTCTCGTAAGATCAATTCGTTGTCCATCTGTCTGTCCGCCTGGTAAGACTCCTTCTTGTCAGGAACTGTTTGAGGTATCAAACCGAAATTTTATATCAATTACTAAGGTCTACGGTCCCTTGGCGGTGTAAAATGTTAAGCTTCTGAGTAAATGGAATCGAAAGATACTGCCATTTATGCGACATATTTTGATACAAACTCACTCATCAAAATCTCTTGATGACCTGCCTACATACGTAATTACGTCTGTACGGAACCCTCACTACAAGGTAAACCGTACAGAAATGGACGTATGCAACCACTGACTGTAAACTCCGTTTCAAGCATTTTGGAATCATTGTTCTGAATGGTCGATTTTCTTAACTGAAAACAGTTCTGACTGTTTTTGTTATTCTGTTAATTTCTTTTGTCTTTTTATGTTTTTTTTTGTTTTTTGCTTGGAGGAATGCTTGTTTCACATATAAAACCATATTATTTTCCTGCAGGGCACTTATACTTTAATAACTTCTTTTCCGCCTCTAATTGGAAATCTCGTCTTTCATAATAGCACCGGTCATTTTCGTGTAATTACTCCCTTCAGTTTCACAGTTAATTAGAGGCGCAGTCGCTTGTTTGAACCGATGGAGCAAATTCGACATCATACTAAGCTAATCTAAGTTACTCAAGTATATGAAATTTTTCGATGCAAGGGTTAGATTAATTTATTGTAAATCTTCATCGAGTTTAGCAAATGTCATGGCATAAATGACGTTTTTGTCGTGTGTAATGTTAAAGACCGAATCCAAGGACACTTACCTTGAACATTCTGTCGACCATTTGGCGTTAGTATGGCGAGCAGACACAGGGTTCTGCGTACAGTAGACTGAACAGACTGGGCTGCTCCACAACAGAGGTAACACTTGGACGCAGCGTTTGGTCTGTGACGAGTGCGACAGTCGACTGTTTGGTCACAATAGTTACAAGCAATGACGAAACCTTAGGTACAGAACAGATATTAAACGGATACAGAATTAATCCAAACAATTGAGAAGTAGAACTGAAGAGATATTAAAAACACCACTATGCACAGTAACAATGGAAAAGGTGATAGTGCTTAAAGCAAACTATAACTTCATTTGACACCTATGACAGTGAAGCCATTATGTGAAACATATCAGGACCGGCAGTTGTAATCTTAGAGAAGGATCATAAGCCATTAGTAACATAGTTACGAAACACGCATTGTTTCTGAAAATATAAAAGAGTTACTGTTTGCAGGTAATAAAATCACAGGCGAGCTGGGTTAACTTATCTGCAACTATTTGCAATGAAATAGCACATAGACCAGTGGTTACACAAAACTGTATCATCACTACGTTGATAATGGGATGCTGCTTATCATGCAATCAATTGTGAAGTAATTGCATATTGTGCAACTGAACATGACTGTACCATGCAGAGTGATAATGACTATGGAATAAAAGCCGTTACAACAAACAATGTCTTGTCATTGGACATATAAAAGAAGTGAAAGTAATCGAACAGGGTAGTTTTTGCGTGTTGGTAACTAATTAAAAGTAAACTGAGCTAAATTTGCTTTATATCTTTACAGTAAAGGAACAGATGCCAAAGCTTACACAGAGTTGTACTGACGAATACAGATAAAGCAGTGTGTAATTAGTTATACAAATTATGAAGTAATTGTACACAACATAGGAAAAAATGTAAATTTGTTCACTCAAAGTGACTGTGAGTAATGAACAAAAGCGACTACACGAAAACGTACTGTCACTGAACATGTGGAATGCTAAAATAATTCTACGCGATAGTTTCAGCCGTCGACTGACAATTAAGATCTAGCTTTGTTAAACTTGCTGCTATTACGTATAAGTACAGAACTATTAAAGGACAGAAACCATTATACAATTAATCCAAACAATTGAGAAACGGACACGAACAAACGTATGTAATACAACTGTGCACAATTACAAGGGAACACGTAACAGTGCTTATTGCAAACTGCATCGTCATGTGACACGTATGGCGGTAAGTAATTAACTATAAAATACAATTACAAAGTAATGAATTGTGATTGTTCTGTGAGATCTTAATTACCTTCCCTGAAATTTTATGCCATTACTTTGTAACTATATTTTATTGTTAATTACCGCCATACGTCTCACATGACGATGCAGTTTGCAGTAAGCACTGTTACGTGTTCCCTTGTTATTATGCACAGTTGCATTACATACATTTGTTCGTATCCGTTTCTCAACTGTTTTGGATTAATTGTATAATGGTTTCTGCCCTTTAACAGTTCTGTGCTTGTACATAATAGCAGCAAGTTTAACACAGATACATCTTAATTGTCAGTCGACGGCTGAAACTATTCCATAGGATTGTTTTAGCCTTCCGCATGTTCGGTGACGATACGTTTTCTTGTAATCGCTTTTATTCATTATTAATGGGCACTTCATGTGAGCGCATTGTTACGGCGTAACGTCAAGCGCCGGCGCACCAGTGGGGAACGACAGAGAAGAGAGGGCTGTGAAGAAGGCGTCGGCCAGTAGCACGCTGACCGACCGCTCTCCAGGACGACAACGCGACAGGAGCGGCCCCTATGTGGAGAGGGCCTAAGCGCCGCACCCGACCGGTAGTCGAATAGTAGCTTCAAGACTAACGACTTGGATGGAAGCGTCAACGCTGGTTACTTTACTTGTAAAGCTTATATAACACGGACTTGGGAATCGTTTTACTGAAGAGATTTCTTATTTTGTCTGTCGCCCTTTGCTTGCGACACCACTGTGTAACACAAAGTTAAGTATAGTATTTTTTTATTTTGTAATAAAACTCATTAACACGACTTGCTTGAATGTTGTCTAGCGATCCGAGAAAGCAGGCTTCCTAGACATCGCACATTTGACACTAGGCTGGATTTAACATTTGGCATGACTGTTAGTACGAAACAGCTAGCTCGTAGACACTGTACTTGGCGGGGTATGGGCACCGAAATACAAAAGATGGCGTCGAATTGTCATGCATGTGCAGAAAAACAGTCCGCTCCGCCACAAAAATTCCCAGCTTGGCCTAAGTCGCAGTGACCATGGCATCGTGTGGCCTTAGACATTGCAGGACCTTTTTGGAACACTGACTGGTTGATTGGGATAGACTCTTAATAGCAAGTTTCCTTTTGCTGTGCCAATGAACTCGACAACGTCACGTAGCACGATGCAGGCGTTCATTTTTTGCCTCGAAGCTTTCCCTAAAGTCATAGTCTCGGACAACGGATCTTAGTTCACCTCAAATGAATTAGAAACATTCTGTGAACGCAATGGCATACAGCATCTAACTAGTGCACCGTTCCATCCACAGTCCAATGGCGAAGCGGAACGTTTTGTCAGAATCTTCAAGCAGCAGATGGTTAAACTTCGCACCACACACACCAGGGTTCAAGCATTGCAAGTGTTTCTCGCCTCTTATCGTTCGCATCCACGAGATGGACCATCGCCAGCAGAGCTGCTTCACGGCTGCCGCCATCGGACACTGCTCCACCCTCCTGAGCATCCGGCGCCGAAGGAAGGCCCCAAGTATCGCTCCTCTCCTCACGGTATCGTGCTTTTCAGGGTTTTTAGCAGCAGCAGACTGTTTGCTGGAGGCGAGATCCTTCTTCGACTTGGTAATGTATGTATCTCATTTCAGGCCCAGACGGATTCCAGCGCCGACATCACAATCCGCCACTTTCATGTGCAGGGTTATCCTTCTGTATCTCTTACCCCAGATTCACGGTTTCCAAGTACGGCGCGATCACAGAGGCCGCCAGAGGGTAACATCACGGCACCACGGGACGACCCCATGGAGACGCTGCCTTCGCCTCCTCCGCCTTCTCTCGTCCTGCCGATGGAGCTGGACTCGCTAGCAGCCGACGCCTTCTACATCTTGTTTTCCGGGGGACGTTTCCACCAGAGCGAAGGCAAAGTATCGCTGGAAGTGTAACGTGCCTCGCAGCCGCAGTTTCCAGCGCATCGCAGTGTCCACGCTCCTGCCTCCTGCACGCTCCTGCCTCCCCTCCTATTGCCTTGCTCCTTATACGACGACGGTCCGTCGCCTTGTGTGGGGGGGGGGGAAGGGAGGGGAGGGAGAGGGGGGAAGGGGGGAGGGGGGAGGGGGGGAGGATGTCACGGCGTAAAGTGAAGCACCGGCACGCCAGTTGGGAACGATAGGATAGAGAGGGCTGTGAGAAGATGTCAGCCAATCGCATACTGACCGAACTCTTTCCAGGACGACAACATGACAGCAGCAACCCCTATGTTGAAGAGGACATAAACGCCGTATCCGACTGGTCGCGGAGCAGTTGAAGAGTAGCTTCGAGACTAGCGACTTGGATAGAAGCGTCAACGCTCGTTACTTTACTCGTAGAACTTATGTAACATGGACTTGGGAATTCTTGTACTGAAGAGATTTCTTATATTGTCTGTTGCCCTTTGCTTGCGGCACCACTGTGTAACACAAAGTTAAATATTGTATTTTTTTAATTTTGTAATGTAATACGATTTGTTTGAATGTTGTCTAGCGATCGGAGAAAGCAGGTTTCCCAGACACCCCATGTTTGACGACTAGGCTGGATTTAGCAATTATGTTGTGTGCAACTACTGCATCATATATGTAGCTACTTATATAATGTTTTATCCGTCTGCTTCGGTGCAACCGTGTGTTAACTTTGGTTTCTTTTCGTTTACTATACAGACATGTATCAAATTCAGCGCAGCTGGCTTTTAGTTAGTCACTAACGCACAAAACTACCTAGTTCAGTCATTTTTCCTTCTTTTGTACGTTCAATTACAGGACATTGGTTGTTGCAACTGATTTTATTCTGTAATCATTATCACTTTGTATGATCATAATTACAGGTTCTGTTGTATAATACGTAACTAATTACTTCACAATCGACTGTGTAATAAGTTGTATGACCTTAACAACCTAATGATGATACAGCTTTGTGTAACTATGTTATATCTTCTCCTCCACAAGTCATTGCAGCTAACTTAATTGTAATTTTACTAACATCACACAATAACCATCAGTTTGGTTGCTTCAGCACTCTTTACGTTTTCAACGACAATGCATCTTTTCTAACTACATAATTAATGACTTACTATCGTTCTGTAACATCGTAATTATCGTTCCTGATATATTTCTCGTAACTGTTTTGCAACTGTACTTCGTAGTGATTGAGTTACAGTCATTGCTGTGAAGTGACTTTAGAGTCTTGTGTAAGCACTGTTCCCTTGTTACTGCGCATAATTGTGGTGTTGAGTTGCATTCGTTTCTTCTTCTCAGTTGTTTGGTTTACTTATGTACGCTTTAATATCAGTTCTGTACTTTTGTCACTGCCTCTAACGATTATGTTCACACAGTCGACTATCGCATTCCATGGAGTCCAAACACTACGTCTACATGTACTCGTACAAATAAGTTAGAGAAACGCAACTAAGTGACGTCATCGACAACCACCGACATTTCGATAGGTGACCCGCCTGTCACAACTGCAGCAATTAAGCACTGAGCAATGAATTTAAAACCTCGGCCTGTGGAGCAATTCCGGAAAGAGAAATCTCTTTCTCTCTCTCTCTCTCTCTCTCTCTCCGTCTCCGTCTCCGTCTCTCTCTCTCTCTCTCTCTCACTGTAAACACTATGATATGTGTGTGACTTCGTATGGGACCATGCTGAGGTCATCGGTCCCTAGACTTACACACTACTTAAACTAACTAACGCTAAGGACAACACACACACACACACACACACACACACACACACACACACACACACACATGCCCGAGGGAGGACTCGAACTTCCGGCGGGAGGGGCCGCGCTGTCCGTGACATGACGCCTCAAACCGCTCGGCCACTCCGCGCAGCTGTAAACACTATCGCCACCACGCAGCCAAAGATGACGATGACAGAATTTACCAGTACTGAAAATTACAAAATAACGGATGATTTGTTGCTGACACTGCCCCTCTCTTGTGTGGTGCCGGTAGTGTTTACTGTTTTCGGGTGCGTGCGTGTGCGTGTGTGTGTGTGTGTGTGTGTGTGTGTGTGTGTGGAGGCGCGCGCGCGCGCGCGCGTATATGTGTTATCTTTGTTTCTCTGCAAACCGAGGTTTTAAATTGCCTTGCTACAGTTCCGCCTTGAAAATGTCAGGGTGGTCGCCTGGCGAAACGTCGGTGGTTGTCGACGACGCCACCCAGCTCCATTCCCGCAAGTTATTTGAACAGTGTATAGGCCGGTAGAAACTCAGGTCTCGCTGTGTCCACATACTCACCTGTGACGTGAGCGGCCCTGTCTGGCCATTTTACTCTACGTAGCAAGCCGTGTCTGCTCGCCATACTTCCGCCAGGCGATCGGCAGTAGGTTTATGAGCAGTATTTTTGATTCCGCCTTTGACATTATATACAACCAGACAATTTGTGTCATCACTCTAGCGCAACTCGGTGAAGACGTAGTGCAAGGTTGTTAGAGTGAGTTCCCCATTTTACTCGTTAACATGCTGCAGCTTTACTCTGACCTCCTGTCTTGTTCAACGGCAGACAGCCTGACGATGTTCAAAGAACTAAACCGGTCGCAGCGCAATAAATGTGCAATATTATTGCTGAGTTGGTTTTTATTAGTAATAAATATCAACAGTGGGATTGTTGCGACATACACTGTCAAGGGGGGTTAGTTTAACTGACTTTAATTAACGACGGCTTCCACTAATGGCAGTCGCAAAATAAATGTAATACAATGACGTATGAGCGAAGTCACTTCGTCAGAGAACACTATTCAAATTACATAACTATGGGAGCTCTTTCACAATTACATGTCAATGAGCATTTTAATTCAACCGTTACTTCTTCAATAACTTTTCACTCTGCAGCAGTGTGCGCGCTATTTTGAAACATTCTGACAGATTAACACTGTGTGCCGTACCAGGACTCGAATCTGAAACCTTTCTCTATAGCGCTCCACCAACTGATCTATCCCAACACGACTCACGAGCCGCTCTCACAGCCGTACTTCCGATAGTATCTCTTTCCTACTTTCCAAACTTCACACTTTTCCTGCTTATCTTGCACGCCTAGCACTCGTAGCCAGGGGCTATAACTTTCTACGCTGCATCCAGTAGGAAACTATGCGAGAATGACAGTGCATCTCGGCCTACTCTTCTTCATCAGTAATCGTATTTATACAGCTCCGTATAACCGACACTGCCGGAAAAACGGAGCCGAGGCAGAACTGAGCTTGAGAGCGAAGAGTGAAGCGGGCCTTATTGGCGTCAGTGGCAATTACCACGAGTGGATCGAACAAATTAATTTAGCTTTCAAAGAGGACACACAGCGCATGCATTGTTGCGGAAATAGTTTCAGGACAGTCCTGCCATATTATCAAACATGTATGCATGTACGTATGTAAGCATGTATCTTCCACATCTCTTAAAGGACTGGATCAATTTCAACCTGACATGGTACAAATATCACCCACCGTCAGAAGACAACCACTGTGTGGCTAAAAACCATCTGTGGGCAATAACCACCTGCCTCCCAAGGAGCTGGGGGGGATACGTGAAAGAGCCCACGACGTGCAAATAATTAGACTACACTTGTAACACCATAGCTCTAATACTCTACTGATTTATTTTGCTTTTGTTTCATTTAACGTTCCATCGTTGAGCTTCTGTAAATATTGTTTGATTGAATCGATAACACAGAATTGTATACTCCTTTCTTTGTACAAACTTTGATGTCATGGTTTGGTTCCATGCAAAGTAGTGTATCTTTCATTTAAACTCTTTGTCCCATTTGGAGGGAACAAAACTTACTGTATATAATTGTAATTTTGTGTGAATAATTTTTGGTAGAAATGTCAATATGTGAAAATGTTCTGTCTTATTTAATGTGTTTGGTTGCTGTTATGTAAACTGCTGATCCTCACTTAGGGTTCGTAGTTATTGTGTATGTAAAAGTTGTTGTGGTTCCCCTCGGGAACGGAACTGTGTAGCGCGAGCAAATTGTGGTTGGCCTAGGTAGAAAAGGTGGAACTGATAGTCCGTCGGGGATAAGCTACGAGTCGAAGACGAGCTACGAGTCGAAGACGAGCTACGAGTCGGGGACGAGCTACGAGTCGGGGACGAGCTACGAGTCTGTGCACTGCCATGTAAATGTGGCATATTGTGCTGGTTCCGAGAGAGGCTTTGCCTGCTACTTTCCAATGCCTCGGATGGATGGATAAATAGCTGGAAATATTCTGGGATTGGTATCAATCATCGCCACCAAGAAATGACAGAGTCCAGCAATTCTACCTGCAATTCCACCTAACAACATGCTGTTGCCACCACATTGCGCAATCATTACATCGGAATACTACAATGATGTACAGTGAAGGATCAGCTTAATGGATGTGTTAGTGTGCTCAAATATAAGGTAATTTATATCTGAATTTATGTACCTACCCTGATTTTTCTCCTCATCATAACACCTCTCAGGTTCCTCTCCGTTTGAGCTAAAGTGATATCCGAGTGTCCTTACTAAAAGAACATTAAAGCCCAATATTTTACTCATTAATGCCTCTTCAACATAGTAAAAAGAAAGTTAAAGTTAATGTGGCAAGAGAGTGAGTTAAAGTCAATGATGCTTGCTGAAAATAATTTTCCTAGTAAAACTGCTTATTAATGTGTTGTTGCCAACTTCAAATTAAAAGTTCTTAAGAATGAGGCTTATAAAGTTTTGCTTAGTAAATGATCACATTACTGCTTGTAAATCGCAGAAGGTGAGTCAGTATCTTACATATATGTTAATTTTGTGTCTCACTGTAGTAAAAGTGGAAAACTGCAGTTGTGAAACGTTACTCGTGTTTGCTAAGTGTTTGTCTCTCTTGTGTATTAGAAGTGCATATTAATAGTAATGTTATAAAGACCATTCACTTTGTGTAAGCCCTGAAAGTAATAGTGTGTTTCGGTATCTGTTATAATTTTGCAAATAGTTAGTGCTGCTCTGTTAGTTTCCATCTTACCGTAAACATATGTGTGTGTCAGAGTTCACTGCACTCGCGTGTGACAAAGTATAGGTTGTGTTGATCCGTTATAGTTACTTATACCTACTTTCTTGAACGAGAATGTTAATCATTCTCTTGCCTAGTTAGGCTGGCGACCGTTTTCTTTATCAGTTAAGCAGTGCAGATAGGCAAAATTTTGTTTCTTACTGTTCAAATATTTACGTAATTCTGACTTTCACTTTCGATAAGCCACGTCCGTTAGGTACAACACGGTCAACATAAAATTCCTCTCAGAGGGTAACACTGCTCTGTTAGTTTATACCATAATTGCTTTAACAAAACAGTTTTATTTCACAACCTGTTTCCAGCTTTAAGGTTATGGTACAGCAGTAGCAGACGGTAGGAGTGTTATACACTGATCAGACAGAACATTGCAGACTAGCCGATTAACTGTTGGTATAAACCCGTCGAGGCGATAGCAGCCTCACCTGCCGATGAATGGCTCCCAATCATGCAAGGTGCATGTCGTGTCAGTGGGTAGAATGGGGAAGGCACGCCATCTAACTGTTTACGACCGAGGACAGATTGCTATGGCCTGGAGGATCGGGACGAGCGTTTCGGAAACTGCACAACTTGTTGGGTGTTCGAGGAGTGAGGTGGCGAGTGTCTTCAACACTTGGCGAAATCAAGGTGAAACCACGTCCAGACGTCGTGGGGTTGGGCGGCCACCCCTCAGTACAGATGTCGGGCGTCGTAGGCTGGGCAGGCTGGTAAAACAGGACAGGCGACGAACAGTGGCTGAATTATCATCAGACTTTAACGTTGGTCAGAGGATGAGTGTGTCTGAACACACGGTGCACCGAACACTCCCAATGATGGGTCGCCGCACCTGACGACCCATGCAAGTGCCATTGTTAGCGCCACGTCATCGGCAACTATGAAAGAAATGGCCACGTGACCATTGGCAATGGACGTGTGTGCAGTGGCAGAGCGTTACGTGGTCTGATGAATCCCGATATTTTCTTCATCATTCCGATGGAGGGCACGAATCCGTCGTCTTCCGAGGAAACAGTTCCTCGACTCCTGTGCTGTAGGATGGAGACAGGCTGGCGCCGGCTCTGTTGTGCTCTGGGGAACACTCACTTGGGCGTTGATTGGTCCAGTGAAACTCGTACGAGGCACCATGATGGCGAAGGAGTGTCGTACACTGGTTGCAGACCTTGTGCACCCATGTTTCCTGACAGCAGAGGCATTTTGCAAGAACATAATGCGCCGTGTCACAAGAACAAGAGTGTGATGGAGTGGTTCGAGGGCTGGGGTGAGTTCCAGTTGATGGACTGACCCCACCGACTCGCCAGACCTGAACCCAGTCGAACACATCTGGGACGTGACTGGTGTCACAGCTGATCGCCCCCCTCCCCGTAGTTTACAGGAATTCGGTGACGTGTGTGTGGAGATGTGGAGACAACTCCCTCCAGTGACCTACCGACGCCTCATTGCTTCCATGCCACGAAGAATCGCCGCTGTTGTCTGTGCCAAAGGTGGACATAATTAGGTAGATGGACATAATGTTCTGTCTGCTCAGTGTATATTCATCCAGTATTTGAGAGTGAGAGCACTTAATGACTTGCCACAAAGTTTAAATATAATGTCGAACTGTTTCCAACTGACATTCGCCACAATATGATGAAAGGAAAAACGTTTATCGCTTACTACATTTTTGCTGTTCATGCTATAAACTGTTGCTTCAGGCATGACGTTTTAATTCATTACTTCTTTACTACTTAGTCTGTTCACAACAAATTTTACAGAGACGATTACGTATACCACCGGATTTACCTGCAGAATTATATCATTTTGCGACTCGTAGCTCGGGAGATAAGACTTCATAAAAGGCAGAAAAATGAAACTTCACGAAACTGCAGGGCGAAATTCGCTAGAGGTACAAGTAAAATATGAATACAAATATTGAATACATATTAAATATATGTGACAGGTGGTTATTCTGGCAAAGCCTCGAGAAAAAATTTCCTCCTAAACCCTTGGATCGATTTTAATTAATTTGGTACATATGTTATCTCCTAATTTCAAAGTAAATACTGTGGGGGAAGGAAACAGCTGCCTTCTGTTGGGGATATAATGCGCAGAGAGAAGTGGGAGAAGATGAAGAGGTAGAGAGGTGAAGCAGGGAATAGAGATGGTGAGGGACAAATGGTCAGAGACAGAGAAGAGGAGGTGATGGACGGAGGGAGGGGGTGGAGGAGATAGACAAAGAGAGAGAGGAAGGAGCACGTGGACAGAAGTGGGAGGAGTTGGTGGAATGACAGAGAGAGCGGAGCAGATGAAAAGACAGACGGGCAAGAGGTACTGGACAGGGAGTTTGGATGTAGGAGTCGGACAGATAGAGACTAATAGAAGACTGGAATAAACACGTACCTGAACAACGCCCGGTACTCAGCTAGTACAGATATAAAGCTAAATGAGTTGAAGAAAACAAACTGAATGCAATTAGTACCGCAACGAGTCTGTCGTTCCAATGTACTCAGAAACTTTCTAGGTGTAATTAGGTCTCAGCCAGTATGTAGGAGAGGCACATGGCAGCAGACACCACAGCTACCGCCGCTCCTATGTAGGAGAGGAGTTCTCGCTGGCCGTGCTTCTCGCCCCCTCTTACACACGGTCCAGTGATATTAATGTGACCACGGCCTATGTTCGGCGTGAACGAACCACTCACAGACGGCAGGTGGCAACACTAGCAGTGGACGGCATGTAAAGCGTGTCGGGAAGGGGGAGGGGGGGGGGCGGAGTAAAGAGTGGAGTCGTTGTCATAATCCGGAAACGGAATGCTTTACCTACAGTCCTAAAGGACATATTCATTGGCTTTCGGACCAAGGGTGGAACCATTGCCGAAATGGCTAACTTCGTAAACAGATCGCTTGTCACCATAGCTACAGTATAGTGTGCATGACAGAATGCACTGTCCAAAATCGGCACTGCGCCAGCTGTGGCTCATCACGGGCCGTATATGACGGGGGTGAAACACAGCTGCAGAGATGCGTACATGCGAACAGATGTGGAACTGTCGACCAGTTGACCGTCCAGATGAACCAAGGGTCTGGCAACAATGTCTCCTCAACGACCGTTTAGCGAACGTCGCTGCATATGGCGGCTGGTTCATGCAGCCATGGTGACTGGTGTTCATCAGCGACAAAGACAGGGAAGTGCTCCTGGACCGCCACTGAGTGCAACAGGTCGCCTTATCAGATGAATCACGTTTTATGCTGCGTTACACCGACGGCCATTGACGTCTGAAAGAAAACAAAATGCAACGATCGTTGTAAGGGTCCAGGTCGATGGAGGGAGCGTTATGGTCTGGGGAATATTCTCCTGGCATTCCCTGGCTAATCAACATTTTATTCAGTACATCTAGCTTTGGGGACCATGTGCACCCCTACACGCAATTTGTTTTTTTCTTGGTACGAGGCACAGTGCAGCGCGCCACACAGTCGGCAGGGTGTGTGCGCGAATCCAAGACCACCAGGGTGAGTTCACCGCACTCCCCTGGACATCAGACTCCCCGAATTGACACCCAGTCGACAGTCTGTGGGGTGACCTCGATCGGGCTGTTCGTGCTACGGATCGTCGACCGAGAAATCTAATGCAGCCAGCCGTCACACTGGAGTCAATAAGGCTCCATTTTCCGCTCGGTACCTGCCTGTCAGGTTTGGAAGCGATTTGGATTCAAAAGCCGTGAAACGCGTGTCTCGTCCCTCTTCCGACCACAATTCTACATCTAAATCTACATATATACTCCGCAAGCCACCCAAAGGTGTGTGGCGGAGGGCACTTTACGTGCCACTGTCATTACCTCCCTTTGAAACGTCCCCTTAGAACAATTTATACATGACTGTGCTTAAACTGACACACAATACTTTTAGCGCAACGCAATCTGACTATCAAAGATCCCTGCAAAAGAATGGCCCTGAGTAACATTGAACTATACCTTTCAGAAATCACTTACCTCATAAAAATCTTCGTTACTCGTACTACTGCAATACAGCGAGCGCCACTACTGCCAGCTAAATAAAAGATTCAAACTACTTAAGGCACTAACTACTGATAGGGATAGTTAGCAAATGAAACATTTTAATAGAGAAGAAACAATGTATTTACCTTAATAGTCATAATATATATAGCAGTTCATGACAAACTACAAAACTCCACCATCTCTCTCCCCACATCCACCACTGCTGGCGGCTCACCTCCAACTGCGCAACGCTACGCGCTGTTCACATCCAAGGTACTGATTCTTGTGCAACATGTCTTCAAAATATTTCACAAGACTGGAAAATTCAGATTGTTCAAAGTGTTTCATCATCATGATGCTATGTTTTACTCGGTCTTGTGTAGCTTGTGACCAATATGCTGAGAGGAAGGCATGATAAAATTCTCCTTCACTGTGACAATCGTGAATGACCGATCGCATTCTTACAGCTGGTTCATTCTCCAAGTAGCCACACATCAATTCTAATCTGTGTTCTAATGACCAGTTGGGAGGAAAACAATGAGAGAATTGATGGAGCCACGCTTGTGGATGAATGTCGTTGGCAGAATTCTTAAACGTTTTGAATTTACGTGTAGTAATGAACAGCTTATAGTCAAAATCATCATGTCGGCGAGTCGCATGTCGGTCATTGTTACGTCGTTTCGGCGGTTCCATCTCAAAATTCGGTGTACCTTGCCAATTTCTTTCATAATTTCCGAAGTGTCCTGTGTTATTATTTTGTGGCTGTTCCGTATTTCCCTCTTCCCGTATTGGAGCGCGAGTATCCTCTGAAATACGTAATTCTTGTATTACCTGTGTCAGCTGATCTTGTACTTCCCGGATTTCTCTTTGGTGTTGCGTATTAATTTGATTCTGATTTTGTTTGAATTTCCTAATTTGTTCGCACTCTTCTGTGTCAGTGATGGCTACAGGTCTTGTGTCATTCAGATCATCATCTACCTTTGTAGAATAAGTTAGTGACCTGATCCGAAAGTTCGGCTACTTTCTCCGATAGTGAACACATTTCCTCAGTATGTCTTTCTACTGTGTCCTTTAAGTTTTCCTGAGTTTTTGCAAGTTGCGTAACCGAATCGGTAGATGCAACTGCGTCCATTTTAGCTTGCAAGGTCTCATGATTTTCATGAACAATGGTTTGCAGTTCTTTTATGGCTGCTTCGTGATTCTGTAATGCATTTTCATGCCGCGAAAAAATAGGTTGAAAATGCTCACAAATTTGTGTTTTTACGTCATTACAGACTTTTTGACATTTCGATTCTATTTTATGTAACTCAGTAGTTAAATCTTCACGCGTTTGTTCAAGTGTGGTGTGAAGATTTTGTTCCATTGCGTCTAGCTGTTGCTGTGTTTGTCTCTGATGTTGTTCCATTGTGTCTAACTTTTGAAGCTTTTGCTGTGTTTGTCTCTGATTTTGTTCCATTGTGTCTAACTTTTGAAGATTTTGTCCCATTGTGTCTAACTGTTGCCGTGTTTGTTTCTGATTTTGTTCCATTTTTTGCATTAATTGCAATAATAATGTATTAGTGTCTGGGACCTGTTTCTCTATGCTTTTTGGCAGTGCCTTTTCACCGGCAGCATTCACATTTTGACAAGCAGAAAATGTGTCTTGACTCATTTGAGAAAACGGTGAGGACCCAAAACCTAAGTCTACAGTATTTGCAATATTGTGTTCTGTCATTTCGGATTCCTGAGGCGAGCTGTTGCCGACCGTTCGATCAATAATGCTTCCCTGCTCACTACCTGTTTGACTGTCTACACCATTATTTGCCGCCCGCTCCATATCCCTATGCACAATTACCAAAATACTACTTCGAATGTCTGTTAATTCACTACCCAGTGGTGCTGATAAGCTACGCTCGTCGTCACTATTATTTCTCAGTTTACTTTGGAGCCGAGTGTTACGTTTTTCACACGCCATTATTGTCACAATATTTCACACGATAACACAGAAAAGCACAATTTGAATAGCAAAAATAAGAGAACACATTAACATAGTACTGAAAATAATATCTAGTTAATTGCAGCTGCGAAATACTTGGTGCAAATCTACATGCATGCCACAAATGTTTTACTGTACAACAATGAAAGGCTGCAACTACAAGGGAGATTCTCTCTACAATTACGCACTAGCAATAAACAAAATCTACACTAATTACACAAACTACAAGAAAAAATCAGAAGATTCCAGTGAGGTATCCTGGCAGGGTCGCCATATGAAACGTCCCCTTAGAACAATTTATACATGACTGTGCTTAAACTGACACACAATATTTTTAGCGCAACGCAATCTGACTATCAAAGATCCCTGCAAAAGAATTGCCCTGATTAACATTAAACTATACCTTTCAGAAATCACTTACCTCATAAAAATCTTCGTTACTCGAACTACTGCAATACAGCGAGCGCCACTACTGCCAGCTAAATAAAAGATTCAAACTACTGAAGGCACTAACTACTGATAGGCATAGTTAGCAAATGAAAGATTTTAATAGAGAAGAAACAATGTATTTACCTTAATAGTCATAATATATATAGCAGTTCATGACAAATTACAAAACTCCACCATCTCTCTCCCCACATCCACCACTGCTGGCGGCTCACCTCCAACTGCGCAACGCTACGCGCTGTTCACATCCAGCTGACGCTGCCTAACACTACAATGGCAGACAACAATGCAAACTAGCCACAGGCTGCACACTGCACAGCCAGTGATTTTCATACAGAGCGCTACGTAATGTTGCCAATAAGAAAATATAAACAGCCTACTTACACCTTTCCTGTTCCAGTCGCGTATGGTTCGCGGGAAGAACGACTGTCTGAAAGCCTCCGTGCGCGCTCGAATCTCTCTAATTTTACATTCGTGATCTCCTCGGGAGGTATAAGTAGGGAGAAGCAATATATTCGATACCTCATCCAGAAACGCACCCTCTCGAAAGCTGGCGAGCAAGCTACACCGCGATGCAGGGCGCCTCTCTTGCAGAGTCTGCCACTTGAGTTTCCTAAACATCTCCGTAACGCTATCACGGTTACCAAATAACCCTGTGACGAAACGCGCCGCTCTTCTTTGGATCTTCTCTATCTCTTCCGTCAACCCGATCTGGTACGGATCCCACACTGATGAGCAATACTCTGGCGTTGTGTTTCGTGACCACGCGTGTTACTCCATTGCCTGTAGACACAATGAACAGACTGTAGCCGGCCGCTGTGGCCGAGCTGTTCTAGGCGCTTCAGTCCGGTCGCAGGTTCGAATCTGCGCGAGCACGGATGTGTGTGATAACTTTAGGTTAGTTAGGTTCAAGTAGTTCTAAGTCTAGGGCACTGATGACCTCAGATGTTAAGTCCCATAGTGTTTAGAGCCATTTGAACCATTTGAACAGTCTGTAGACACACCAACAAATCCAGGAACTTCACACGCCGTATGGCCGTGGGCTACGCCATACACTCTGGCCTCATTTTGCCAGTATATCGTGTCCTCGCATTCACCCATGTTCACCTACAATGTATGTGTTCCGGCGTAATGACAAACGCCGGCTCGAAGGTGAAGAACGCAAGAGCAGACAAGGCTGTGAGACGACATCAGGCAACAGCTCGCTGACTAGGACCGCACCACAGCAGCAGCGGCCTCTATACGAAGAGAACATAAGCGCCGCTCTTGCCAGCCTCGGCCGGACAGTGGAAGACGCGCACTTCCATGGACATTGTATATACAAAGGGCACTGATTGTTTGCATGTCGCCAATCGCTTGTGACACGCTCTTGTAAATCAAAATTAAGTCTTGTCAATCTACTTTATTGTAATAAAAACTATTAATGTGATTTGCTTGAATTGTTGTATAGTTATCCGAGAAAAGCAGCATCCATTAAGCACCCTTTAATCTTTAAAATCAAAAACATCTAGTGGGTATGATGAAATACCAACAAAGTTAATTAAAGAATGTGATTCTGCGCTAAGTATCATATTAAGCTATCTGTGTAACCAGTCGTTTACCAGTGGAATATTTCCTGAATGGCTGAAATATGCTGAAGTTAAGCCACAGTTTAAGAAGGGAGATAAAGAAATAGCATCAAATTTCCGTACAATTTCACTGTTGCCAGCCTTCTCAAAAATTTTCGAAAAAGTGATGTACAGCCGGCTTTATAACCACCTTATCTCAAATAACATACCGTCAAAGTCACGGTTTGGATTTCTAAAAGGTTCTGATATTGAGGAGGCTATCTACACTTACAGTGAAAATGTGCTCAATTCATTACACAAAAAATTGCAGGCAACTGGTTTATTGTGTGATCTATCAAAGGCATTTGACTGTGTAAATCACAATATCCTTTTAAGTAAGTTAGAATATTAAAGTGTAACAGAAAATGCTGCAAAATGGTTCAAATCTTATATTTCTGGCAGGAAACAAATGGTGTTATTAGGAAAGAGACATGTATCAAGCTATCAGGCATCATCCAACTGGGAACTAATTACATGTGGGGTCCCACAAGGTTCCATTTTGGGGACCTTTCATCAGTAACATTACCAGATGCCAAGTTCGTTTTGTTTGCCGATGACATAAACATTGCAATAAATAGCAAATCAAGTGTAGTCTTAGAAAGATCAGCTAATAAAATATTTGTGGACGTTAATCACTGGTTTCTAGCCAATTCTGTGTCACTAAACTTTGAAAAAAAAACACACTACATGCAGTTCAGAACTTGTAAGGGGTGTCCCACGAGTATATGTCTAACATACGATGGCAAGAAGATAGAAGAAGTGGACAATGTTAAATTCTTGGGATTACAGCTTGATAATAAATTCTAACAGCTCAATTCATGGAATCAATACTAGAAATAAGAATAATCTTCACAAGGATTTAAAGTCACTTAGTCTTGTACAAAAAGGTGTACATTATTCAGGAACACACATTTTCAATAACTTGCCAGTAGCCATAAAAAGCTTAACAACCAATGAAATTCAGTTTAAGAGAAGCCAAAAGGATTTATTGGTGGCCAACTCCTTCTACTCCATTGATGAATTTCTCAGTAAAACCAACTGATTTATATATACATATATATATATCTTCTGCACAATTTCAGTGCAGTAATGTGTTCATTGTAAATGTGTGTGTGTGTGTGTGTGTGTTTGTGTGTGTGTAAGTACAATCTAACTTCAGCACCATTTCAGTGTAGTAATGTGTTCATTGTAAATAAGTATTATAGTAGTTGTATTACATGTTTATTACCTTATAAATAAATAAAAAAACTTTTTTATTTTAAATTCAGTGCATTAGTGTTTGTAAAATGACTCTTTCATACAGTGTTCATTACAAAATGACGATCATTCCACTTGGGACCTGTGGAATGGTACATTAGCTTATTTGTTTTAGCTGTAAATATTTGTCATGTATTGTTGTTTTTCTGACATGTTCCACATCCTGGAGGACCTCCTCACTACGGATCAATTCGAATGAAAGTAAATCTAATCTAATCTAATCTGAACCCTATAGGAGGCGAGTGGGCAGGACCCCACAGTCCGCTTGAAACGTCCCACTGATCGCAACAGCCTTATACTCGCACAGAGGCAGTGTGCGCGCGGTTACCACGTGACTTGTTCGCCGCGCCATCTGTAAAAGCTAAACGATTCATCTATTCGTCCACACTGCGATGACTGCTTTTTTCCGGTGAGCTTACTTATCTCTAGTACTTTAATTTACAAGTAGTAGACACAGAATAACTTGAGGAAGAGCTGAACTAGTTTCAGCCTCTGCCCTGAACCCTTTACAGGTATCGAGCTACAAGCAATATCTCTAAGGTAAAGCAATATTTAATAGCGCATGAGCATTGCTACGACTTGGCGACATTTGCTACTGTACTGTCAAATTAGCAAATTTGTAAATTATTTTTTACTGTACTGACAATTAATGATAAAGATTGTTCTGTGATCAAAGGAAAATCGAAATCAATGAAACAAACTCGTAAGATTATCCGACAGTTTTTACAGTGAAGTGTGGGGACCATAAATAATCTAAATCAACATAGCGAGATAGGAATTTCGGGCCTGCTCCTCCCATATACCGGCTGGTGTGCAAAGCTCAAGGACGAAAGCAAATCACACGTTTTATGTCACTGCCGAGTAACGAAGCTCGATGAAACTCGGACATTACACAGTAACAAATGCTACAGTATATTACTGAAGGCAACAAAGGAATATGCAAGGAGACAAACATAAACGACACTTTTAAGCAAAAACGACAGTTACACTGAAGTCACCGCGATTCATGATGGTCCCCTGGACATAACAAAAGGGAGGGGGGGGGGGACGTGGTGCTTAATAAGATGTGTGATCAGCACGGACGGCGTTATGTGCTCTGCAACGTGCTCCCATATTTGTCATAAGGTTGGTAAGGGGTTCTCGTGGTAGGACGTTCCATTCCCCCAGCAACGAAGTTGACAACTGCTGGCTGGAGGTTGGTGCACGTGGCTTTGCTGCAGTACGTCTTCCCAACGCATCCCACATCTGATCGATGCAAAGACCGCTGAAAATTTAGACTAGATAAATGACTCTCGCTGTAATCTTACAGTCAGCCTCTGCTATACTGCGCATACCGAGAAACGATGGCACTGGTATTCGCTATGTCAGAACCACTCTGTTGAGCTTGGCCATGAACTTTTACTTACTTTGTAATGCTTACTTAACTGGACCCCCACACACTATTTTTGGCGGAGTGTAGAGATGGAAAAAAAAATTTATTTTCTCCGTGTTGAGACAGCTGATGTTCCACAACTGTATATCCAGCTGCTGACACACTTCGTTTATACCAAGGCCGGTTTCGGTCTTGCACATCCTCGCCATTGCCATGTGGATCTGAAACTGTCATTGTTAATGCATTGTTGTTGTTGTGGCCTTCAATTCAAAGAATGCCTTGACTCAGCTCTACGCTGTTCTATACCGTGCAAGTATCTTCACCTCTGACTAATTACTCCAAACTACATACATTTCAACCTGCTTATCGTATTCATCCCTCCGTCTCGCTACACAATTTTTACCACCCACAATTCCTTCCACTACTTATTTGAGGACTTCCTGACGTCTCAGGATGTCTCGTACCAAACGGTCCCTTCTTTTAGTCAAGTTGTGATGCAAATTTCTTTTCTCCCCAGTTCTATTCGTCCGCCGCTCGTGGTCTCGCGGTAGCGTTCTCACTTCCCGAGAACGGGGTCCAGGTTTCGATTCCCGGTGGGTCATGGATTTTTCACCTGCCCCGAGATGACTGGTTGTTGTTGTGTCGTCTTCATCATCCATAGACAACGGCAAACCACCTCCATTAGAACCTTGCCTAGTATGGCGGTGCGGGTCTCCCGCATCGTTCCCCTACGCTCTGTCAAGAAGCATGGTACTTCATGTCCATTTTACAGTTCTGTTCAGTACCTCCTGATTAGTAATGTGATCTATCCATCAAATCTTGGAAATCTTCTGGAGCACGACATTTCATTCTTTTATTTCCTGAGCGGCTTGTCCTCCACGCTTCACCACTGTGCGAGGCTGCACTCCATACTAATACCTTCCGAAAAGACTTCCTAACATTTGAACTCATGTCGGATGTTAACGAACGTCTCTTCTTCAGAAACGCCTTTCTTGCCATTGTCAGTCTACCTTTTATATCGTCTCTACTTCGGCCATCGTCAGTTACTTTGCTGCCCAGATAGCGAAAGTCGTCTGTTACTTTTAGTCTCCCATCTCCTAATCTACTTCCCTCAGGATCTCCTGATTTAATTCGACTACATTTTAATATCTTTGTTTTTCTTTTGTTGACGTTCGTCTTACATCTTTTTTTCAAGACACTGTCCATTCTCTCCAACTACTCTTCCATGTCCTTTACTGCCTCTGGCAGAATTACAACGTTATCGGTAAACCTCAAGGTTATATTTCTGCTCCCTGAACTTTAATTTGTTTTCCAAATTTTTCTTTAGTTTGCTGTACTGCTTGCTCAGAATTGACACTGGACAACATCGGGGATAACCTATAACTCTGTTTCACTCTCTTCTCAAGCAATGATTCTCTTTGGTGACCTTCGACTCTGTACACATATCTGAATACAACTTCTTTCAAGGCTAAAGCATGCCAATACTTTTAATGTATCGAAATATACAATTTTTTATGATCGTGACACGTCTTCTTTTCGTATGACATCATTGAGCATGTGGGAATGTCACTTTTAAGTGCAACCGACTTTTAATTTCTCAATAATTTGGCGTTGCTTCACAATGTCATCATATACTGCACATATATAAACTTAGTTTTTCGTGTGCTATTATGAAAAACAGTAATATATACCGAGATTCAAATTAATTTTACAATTTCGTTAATCAGCGGAATTACAAGTACGATGAAAGAAACAAATATTAAGCTTTGAAACAGACAGTATTGAATTCGAAAAGTTTACTTCCTGTGGAGGGTAATAAAAAAAATATGTTTCTCTCAGGTGAAATTCAACAGATGCTAACAGAAAAAGTGCATTGTAACCATGAACTATTTCTAGTATTTCCACCTTAATACGTACCTATTTCTGGCGTGGACCATCTTCACAGGATACAAGACATCCTTATTAGACTTTTGTGGAACATGCTGTGTTCTTTTCTTATACCTATTATGACATTTTGGATTTTCTATCAGAGAGAAAAGAAAATTATCTGTATGTACATGTGATCTGTTTTTTCCTTGTATCCTGTGAATATGGTCCCCTACCGAAACCAGCAGATATTAAGAGACAAATAATAAAAGCAGCTGATGGTTAAAATGTGTTAAAAAAACAGGTTTAAAGAAGTGTCGTGTTGACTTCGTGGAGTAAGCTGTTCGCACTTCTTGGCGTCACATAGCAGCTATTCTAAGTGGATGGATAGAGTCTCACCAGATGGTAAATCCCACTTATTTCGTATGAGGAATATTCGCGTTCACTATCTCCGAAACAGTATTGTACAAATTAAGAGGGTATGTTCTCAAATGCGCAGTTGCTGAGTTTATGGCAGTTCTGGCAAGATATCTCTGTTCGGCGACAGCTTGTGGGTGGTGAGAAGTAGCGTGTCCCCTCGCACGATAGGCAACCCCGCCGTGCACCTGCCACAGCAGCAACCCGCTCCAGCCACTCGCTGGCACTGCCTCGGTCCTGAGGGCCACACCACGCAGACCGCGTCAGCACGTTTACTAACACACATTCTCTCACTGGAATTATAGCTACATGCTGACCATTTATATATCGGAATTTTTACTTTATTCCTTGTCTAATAAATGTAATTCAACCGAACACCAGTCATCTATGGAGGAGAAAGAACTGTTCAGCAGAAATGATTTAAATTTCATTGTAAAACCGTTTTCATGTACAATTGAGGTATTCTAATATTTTTATGGCAGCATACTTTACCCTTTTCTGTGTAACAGCAAGGTTGATTTTTAGGCAGTGTGGCATTTATGCCACATCACTGCCCACATCTGTTACTTTTTGTTCGTAAGTTTTAATGCACAGTATAGGCAGTGTGGCATTTATGCCACATCACTGCCCACATCTGTTACTTTTTGTTCGTATGTTTTAATGCACAGTATAGGAAAATTTTGTTAATGGGACACTATACGTGAAATTCGTTGAGATTTGACATATTCTGTTTTCTTCTCCATAATGTACTCTGGACTTTCCTGAACATTTTGGTACATAATACTTTAAAATCAGACACTTGTGAGACCTTCAAATAATGAATGTTGACTGGCGACTGTGAAATTTCGCGGCTACGCATATGCCACAGTTGAGCGGTCATATCTTGGAAACTACACAGTCTACAAGGTTGTGAATCGTTTTCTTTTTGTGCTACGTCTCAGAAGTTGGCGTTACAAATAAACAAATCAGTCCTTTGTTTCTGATACTAGTTCAAAGTAGTGTGATTATCGGCTATTTTTGTAGTGACCTAACTTATATTGCTTTTTATACGAAAATGAAATTACTAAGCGTAAAAGTAACTTCAAGAAAAGCAAATTTGTGGGTAACAGATATGTGACACCTGCATTTTCTTCTGAAGTACTTGAAAACACGTGTGATAGCAGTGAAGGAAACCGACGATAATATTTCACAAGTGGTCACGCCCCCTAGTGCATCGAAAATGAAAGTAACCTTAGAAACGGGTGACAGAGGTAAAAATAATGATATTATGGCAATCAAATCTATTTACAGACATTTGTCAAATCCTAAGCTACTAAAGAAGTGTTTACATGGGAAGACCCAGAATGTAAATGAGTCCTCCAATAATGTTGTGTGGTGCCGTGTGCCTAAAAAATGTATTTGTTGGCCTTATAACTAGAAAGTTAGCTGTGTTTGATGCTGTAATAACTTATCATGGTGGGTACTATGAAATAATGAAAGTTCTGGTGAAGTTAGAGGTAAGATTTGGACAGAACATAGCTAAAGAACTGCGGGAACTGGATGAGCTACGTGCACGTGAAGCAGAGTTAGCTGCTCAGCAAATGACAAAAGAAGAAAGAAGGACAAGGAGGAGGCAAGCACTGTGCTGTTGTGACACTGAAGACGACACAGACTATGGGCTAGGGCAGTTCTAATGCATAAAATACGCAGAAATGTAAGTCTGTGTGAGAATTTGTAATAAAAAAGTTTTAAACCTCAATATCTCTGAACTACATTTTTAGCAATAAATGACCCGTTTTCTAGAAAAGGACTCATGGTAGAGACATGAAATTTTCACAGCATGCCAAGTGTGAGATTCAACACATATGGAACTAGAATGGTTAAAATATCCTGAATTGTTTTGTTTTATTTTTAATTTACTTACAAAATTCCGTAAAAAATTGAGTGTTTACAAAAAAAAGATAACATGCCCCACAATTCAATTTTAGTAATAATTCTAGTTCAGTGTATCTAGAAAGGTGTATTGAATAATTACGGAAAATTTTAAGTTGGCGTCTCAAAAAGTTTCCAAGATAATGGGTCACAAAATTCGATAATTTAACATTGGTGACATAGGACATACAATGTCCCCTTAAAGGAGGCTAGATAGTAGGTAGGATCACATAGCAGCCTCATCGAACGACGCACCAGATGGTCACATAGCGTGAGAAACGCCGGGTGAGCAAGAGGCGTACCTTACTGGAGCAGAGAGAGAGAGAGAGACAGTGGACGATTCACCTGCCACGCTGAGCGCCAAGTAGCTAATCTTTTATTTTTTACATTTAATGTTTAAGTATTAATATACAGCTCCAAGCGTGCTGCTACCGGTACTTACACTGAGGACTTGTTAATACGAGTAATAATTTCAGCATCACTCAATTTATCAAGAAATGCTAATTACAAATTTTATTTCCTGCCTGTGCTTCTTGATGGAAAGGATGACCAATCACAAGTGCACCCCGAAAGGGCAAGCGCTAAACAGCGAAGATAGCTCACTAGTCTACTATCGGTTTCCGAGCAGATAACACCTGAATCCGTATATAAAATCTGATCCCATATAAAGACGGAACAGTCTGCTGAAAAATTGCCTCGGATGACGTACTTGCGCGATGTTAAGTTAATTCAAGTCAGCCTATGACTGATTTTCAAGATGGCAACACGGGAACTAGTGTGTGAAGAGCAACGTGGAGTAAAGGGGAATTAATTGTTAAATTTGCCTCGGAAAACATATTTGTGCAATCTCATATTGATTCTAAGATATTATGAAATATATTACTGTGACTTTTTCGGTGCTTGGGAAATAATGATTAATGAGCGGTAACCTTGTTAATGTTAACAATAGACTGGATGTCAGAATATTTTTCTTCACTTTCTGGTTTCTATATGTAGAAATAAATATCCATCGGCATCCTAATCCTAGTACTCGGTAATTTCAGTTTTAATAGCACTGAATTCTTTCCCATTTGCCACTTCGTTATGCATTGGTTACCGCATACATGGCAGAACCTGTGTCCAGGGACAAGGAAACCAACTGGGTCATCCCGCGAACATTATTTACTGAAAACCACCGTGTTTGTTAATGATGGCACATCTTTTTCATGGGAAATGTTATGTTCAGGGACGCGCTGTGTGGCATTTGAAGGTAATAATTTGCATTTTTGGGAATAATACTTGACATATCTTCACGATTACTTTACACTTGGCGTCCCTTCTGTGGAGAAAAATATCTTTAAAAAGCGGTTAATTTTAATTGCATGCATTAAAACCCTCAGTATATTTTGTAGTAGTATGCATTATCTGTGATCGTAATGTTTAATTGTGAATGATATTTTGAAATTGTGGATGGTTTTTATACCAAATATTCTAAGAGATTTAATGTGTTGCCAGGCCGTTCTTAGTACGAACAGTTTTTAAACATTGGCCTGCAATAGATTCGAAAATGGACACCAGTTATTAACACTACAGCAAGTTTATGTCCAGTGAATATTTCATGTCTATATCAGGAAAGGCCCCAAGAAATTATTCCATATGACAGTAACGACTTGACGTATGTAAAGTAAGCCAACTTTCTGATGCTTTGATCATGCAAACCAGCAAACACATGCAGAGTACACGCTGCTGCTCAAATGTTTTGGAAAATCGGTAACGTGTCGTACCTTATTCAAATTTTGATTAACATGCACACCCAAGGAAATTTAACCTTCAGTTTTCCCATTTCCTTTTCCTACTGTTACTGATCACGACGAATTCTGTCTCATACAGAATCCAGTAACCTGTGTAACGTTACGTTAAGTTATAGGCTATCTACTGAGAACTAGTCAGTATTATCATCTGAACATTTTATTTATTTGGTTCTGTTGTTCTTGCACCGTCAACTAAGAGCGCTATTTCTTTTTCATAATGTACAATGGAAGATTATTCATACACCGCACGGAAATAACAGGAACAGTTCTATTATTGAACCCTGAAGGAAATCAGCAGCAATTTGTCTCCTCTCAGAATAAGATCCGTCTTCAAAACTTCGTGAGCTACTTAACAGGACTGTTTGAAACTTCCTGGCAGATTAAAACTGTGTGCCGGACCGAGACTCGAACTCGGGACCTTTGCCTATCGCGGGCAAGTGCTCTACCAACTGAGCTGCCCAAGCACGACTCACGCGCCGTCCTCACAGCTTTAAATCCGCCAGTACCTCGTCTCCTAACTTCCAAACTTCACAGAAGCTCTCCTGCGAACCTTGCAGAACTAGCACTCCTGGAAGAAATTAGACACTGGACTCGCATTCGGGAGGACGACGGTTCAATCCCGCGTCCGGCCATCCTGATTTAGGTTTTCCGTGATTTCCCTAAATCGCTCCAGGCAAATGCCGGGATGGTTCCTTTGAAAAGGGCACGGCCGACTTCCTTCCCTAATCCGATGAGACCGATGACCTCGCTGTCTGGTCTCCTTCCCCAAAACAACCCAACCCAACCCAACCTGGAAGAAAGGATATTGCGGAGCCATGGCTTAGCCACAGCCTGGGAGATGTTTCTATTGACCGCGAAATGCAAAGGTCCCGAGTTCGAGTCTCGGTCCGGCACACAGTTTTAATTGGCCAGGAAGTTTTATATCAGCGCACACTCCGCTGTAGAGTGAAAATTTCATTCTAGAAACAGGAGTGTTTGCTTTCTGTCAGTATGCCACTCCGAAAGGATAGAGTGACTGGCATTGACGAATGCATTTTTACAGATCATAAAAAAAATGCTGATCGGTGAAATGTTCACTGGAACGGTCCTTCCGGAATTAAAGTGGTAAATGACTCAGAATTTCATATTTCCCCACATTTATACTACTTAATTTGTAATATCCTTAAACATACGGGACGGTCAGAAACGGTCTGTAAAGCTTGTAAGAGATGCAGAGTAGGTTTCCCCGAGAAATAATGGATAGGAAAATGTTCGACACTTCGCGCCGTTTCCGAATTAACAAGTTAGAAGATAGCTAGTGAGACCGTTGCGTGCGAAAGTTCAAAGAGCCCGCCGGGTGCAGTTGGTATCAGCTGTTCTCACACTGTAGACAACAGCGGACGAGACTGATGGGCCTTTGTCTCGGGTTCGATCGTTACTACCGTCCCACGTCCATTTTCTTCAGGAAACCGAACACAGAACACGTTTGGCGACATCCTCTCTGGAGGTCCGCTTGAATTTGCGCGCACAGTGGCTGGTTGGTTAACATCAATGATACTTTAACTCGCAAACGGCACAACGCATCGCATTTTTTCCTCAACAATTAGTTCCCAGCACATTCTTCCCAGCAACACCCTTACAAGCTTTTCAGACTATTTCTGACAATTCTGTATTACGTTTTTCGCTTTTTTAACAGTCGATCTACAATGCATAACACATTTAAAGTATCACTTTTTGAATTCGCCTAATTGTGTCCCATTGCGGCGCAGAAGTTTCAAATTCGACTCAAAGGTGCGTACGTCCTTCCTCTGTAATGATGCAAAAGCGTGTTGCTCTGCGACGTCACTCCCCGGCTCAACGATGCACCAAACACACCGCAGATCATAATCGACACGAAAAGGCCTCAAGAAGCGGCATAAAGAGGGTAAATGGAACCACCCCACACATTTCGTGGTCGAAAATGACAATTAGCTGAGCGGTGAGCACAGGACGAACGTTCTTGACAAAGTTTGTCACTGCTGACACCTCCAGACGTTTCAGCTCTCCTCTGTGGACATCGTGGGCCTGCATCCCCATTGGGCATGATCATACCGCTTTTGAGTGTAGCGTGATCGCTGTTTTTTGCTCTTATGTACGGGTTCGAATTACTACAGTCCGTTCAAAAACACTAGACGAAATTTGGACGTGACCTGAAGCAGAAAATGGTGCTGATGCGCTTTCAGTCTATCTGTTTGGCGCTCTCCTGTGTCGTGATCATGAAGGGTTGCGACATCGACTCACTCGTGAATAAAATGACAAAGGACCCTCCAAAGACACTCCACTTCGGGAACACGCTCAGTGGCACCTCCACACGTTTATAGAGAATTTTAAAAATGTGCTGTACAGAAACAACATGTAAAATAGTCCTAGGCGCCTGGGAGCAGGCAACCTTGTGACACCTCTGCGATTCCAGATACCTGTCCACAGGCTCCAAGGACTACTTTCAAGGTTGTTTCTGTAAAGGCACAGTTTTAAAATTCTCAATAAAGTTGGGTGGGTGCCACTGAGGGTGGTGACGAACTGGGGGAGAGGGGGGGGGGCATCTTAGAGGGGCCCCTTGTTGTATCATTCACACATATGTCATGTCTCACAACCCCCGCACCTTCCCTGCACTGTTCCCCCACTACGACGCCCCAGGAAGGTTGAAAATGCATAAGTAAATTTTGCGGTTTCAGACCACGTCCAGATTTTATCGAATGGTTCTGAACGGGCTGTAGTGGTGCCAACCTGTAGACGAGAGCAAAAATATCGGTCGTGCTCCACTCCGAATGCGTTTGGTGACGTTCAGTGGGGATGCAGTCCTTAGAGAAGGGTTGAAACGACCAAGAGTCTCAGCAGTGTCAAATATTGTCAAGAGAGTCGTCCTATTGCTCGTCTCACTACGAACTGTAATTTTCGATAGGAAAATGTTTGGGAGTCAGTGTTGCAGGGAAAGGGGTGGTTTGATTGATGCTCTTTAGACCGCTTCCTGAAGCTTTTTAGTGTTGATGCTCAGCGACGGTGTGTCTGAAATGTTTTCCTCGGCCACACCTAAGCAAACTGCAAGCCTTACTTTTCTAACCTCCATCACAAGGGCTAGAAAAGACGGGGTGAAATGTGGATAAGAGGAGTTGTGATGACCTTTCCACATTGTGTGACGCCTTTATGGTTGGTCTGGGAACAATTTTCGTGAAATTTGGTGCAAATGTGACGTCATTAACCGATCTTACAGCTCACATGAACTTCTCTACTCCTGCCTTTCTTTGGCATGTGTCGACATCGTGACTTCTCAGGGCTCCACGCTTTCGCACCATTGCAGAGGAATGTTTTACGCACCTTTGAGCCACATTTCGGACTTAAGGATCGCAATGGGTGGGCATTAACGAAAAAGTTATGTTTTAATTCTGTTGCGCGTTGTATATCGAAGCCTGGCAGACCAGCGAATATAGCTGTTAGCTACCGTCCACTCGCCCCCTAGAGCTGCTGCTACGATCTTTTGGAAAGGCTCATCCTCAGCAGGATCGGCACAAACATCTGTGAAGTTACTCCCAGCGAATAAACTGGTCTCAGACCTAACAGTAGCTGTACTCACTAAGTGCTTTAACCTAAACACACGCATAGAAGCCGGGTTCCAACAATGACTTAAAACATCAGTGGCTTTTGTTGATCTTGTAGCTGTCTGTGATACAGTGCGGAAAAAAGGTTTCCGGTACAAACTTGCAAGTGTTATAAAATGCTACATTACTAGTAAATTGCACTCCAGAAAGTCTGTCTCCTGTGGATATTAAGTTATCTATGGAGTTTAAGTTCATCCGTCGTTTTGAAATACAAGAACGCAGTACAGTTAATTCTTGTTTTGCTTCCTATTAGAGCTTTCAGATGAGAAGATTCTGTACGTGTACCATCGTAATTGGTAGTGAAATAATTACTAAATGCTTAAAAGCTATCTTATGTTTCATTCAAAGTAGTGAAATCAACAAAATGCTCCACTAATCCAAAAAAGTTTGTGTATTTTCAGTTTGTTCATTATACACGGGCCGGTGAAACATGTCACCTGACAGCTGGCATGTGGTTGGCAACACTACGATTGCGAGGTTGCAACAGCTGCCACCGCACACGCCCACAGCTCCGAAGTACGTTTTGTAGTTGTAAGCTACAATCAACGTTTATACGTAAGTGCAACAAAGTACGTTTTTCTAACAATGGAGAGAACGACGACGGAGACTAACCGTTTGATAGCATATTAAACCGAAAATAAAAGCATCTGAAGTTAATGACAATATCTATGAAAAGGTCGTTCCAAATTGTTACAGTAATAGCTGCATGTAAAACGTCGTATAATAATGTATCTAATTACACCAAATAACACGCTATCCACACTCATAGAAAGAAATAAAGAAAAACATGCATAGCTTACTCGATTGCAGAGAGAAAAAGAATTAATTCTGTATACATTTACACTCACCAATTTACGATGTCAATGGCGCAGTTCCATCCAGTTCTCCTTCACTGTCATCGGAATCGGCGCCAAAACCGTTGTCTTCGTCATCATCATCATGAAGAGAAATCATTAACTGTTCGTTTTCATTTATAATGCCATCTATAGTCTGTGCTTTTCTTATCAGTGTAGCAACATGGTCTACTTTTTTCCTCCATTAAGTAGCGTCTACAGTAGCAATACCTTCACGTGGCAGTCTTTCCACTTCTGATAGTAAAAGTCTTGTTGTTACTTCTAATGTACGCCTTGACTACACTCCAAACCTATTCAATTGGATTAAAATGACAGTGATAAGGCGGTAGCCTAATTACCGAGTGCCCTCTTCGCTTGGAATTTCATCTACAACGTATTTTGGCGTCACAGGCTTATTTTGTTTCACGAGCGAGTATAACAGCAGTTTTGTCATGCTCATGTCCGCAGCAATGTCTCTCGCCTGCAACCACGGCACCATAGTTTCTTTACGGTCACTAGTGGTGGTGGTTTTATCTAAAGTCACGGAATGGTACGGTGCATTGTCCATCACAAAAACTGTCGGAACTCTAAACTGGAGTAACAAATTTTTAAACCGCTATAGAAACCGTGGGTGGTCCATATCCTCATCATAGTCGCTGGTTTTTTCGATCGAAAAACGAAGTCCTTCAGGCACAAAGCCGTTTGAAGATCCTGCATGGGCCACAATTAAGCGTGATCCTCTTCGTGTTGGTTGATGACCGCTGCTATTCGGAGTATCATCTGTCCAGTATTTCTCAACTGATTCTCCAGCGTCGACCCAGGTTTAGTCTAACCATATGACTGAGTGTATGTCCTTTCCTACAGTCTTGTGTAAGAAAATTGTACGAGCTGCAACGACATGAGCTTTTTCTAGTATCAGTTTACGTCCATCTAACTTTTTAAAACCGAAGCACATACTTTTAATATCATCTTAAGTGACTTTTTCCCCCCTGAGAAAAGTTCACTTTCTCTTAAAGAAATTAGCAACTTCGCTGTTGTGGGGTATTCTTTCCTTTTATAGTATCCGTATATGCGCCGACGAAATGCATCGGATTGGAAATAATGAAGATCTGTAATAGGACGACTTTTTCTCGCCCGGAGTACTTAAAAACACACTGTTTCTTTCACAGGGGCTTTCTTCCACACTGTTTACTTCACTGTTTTGTAAGTCTTGAAGTAGCACCCCTTTCCTTATAACTGTTCTCTCACCGAGTCCTAGAGTTTTCGAGGTACGCTCTAAAACTTTATCGGCAGGAATCGACGCATGCACATGAACAGAAACAAATTCTTTTTCTTGCTCGTAAAACTCACGCGTCCTCCGCAGTAATTCCAAAGCCTGACTATTTAATGGCACTCCAGGGCGCAACGGATTGTCGCCTGGTGAACGACATCGTTTTGGAGACATCGTTTAACAAACAAAAACTGTAGTCGAGGCGGGAACACAACAGCAGGCGTTCGCGCACTAACATACAATGTTTACACGTAAGCCGGCAACGTGGTAGCGTCGACGACGGAACCGGCTGTTGTTCGGTGCTGTTATTGGTTCAGTAGACGCGGCGCCTCCCGTTCCTCATTTGTTTGTTAGTTGTACTACCAACTCAACGGCGTTTGGGGAGTGACCTTGAAGTGACATGTTTCAGCGGCCCGGGTATAGTTAGTTCATAATGTTAACGAAGTCCAGTATTTATTGTTATTATAACACAAATCGTTGTTTGTACTGAAACCTAACATAAACCTGGTCTCGTGTAGCCAAGCTTTTCCACTTTCTAATAGCGACCTCTGTTCCTGATGATACAGTTTCGTAAAGATAACAGGTATTTAATGAATACTTTAACTCATTAAATCTAAAACTTACGTTTTTCATGGTGCTATTATTCTCTTGTTGTCATGAGTGTGATGCGACCTGTAGCCTTACATTGTGCGAAATTCCCCTCACGTCTGTGTAAACTATTATTTTGGAATCACCGTGGAATTATTACGAGACCAAATACGGACGCCTTAATGTCATTCCCACTGAAGCAGAGGAAGTAATACAATGCTATAGCAATCATCTCTTTATGTAAAAAGTGTCTGTAATAAAGAGAGCCTCTCTTACATTGTTTTATAATTGTCCTTCTTCCCTTTCTGGACGCCGACTCGAACAGATGTAAGTGCATTGAACTGCGCCAATTGTATAACATCGAAACACATCAAACACTTTTATTTGAGTAAAGGGGAAAGTGTCATTCCCTTTTATATTAGATGAATTACGAAAGAACATTTTGGTCGTTTTAAGTGAGTTCGAGACGATAGTTATGGTGACGCGGCTATCAGGCGCCATTAGTGCTGTATCGTTAAGTGTTAAATTAATTAAAGTGAACTTCCATTTTGAAGTCCGACAATCTGTTGCAAAGTATTTCTGTATGTGTGTGACAATATTAACTAACTTACGCGGTAAAGCGTCATCAGGCTAACCGTTGACCAATGTCGAACTTCGGACTATGCCTTTTCTACGGTACTGAAAACTCTAACAAAACGATATAACTTACCGGAAAACGTAAGAAAGAAATGGTTAAACGAATGTGACAGGTAACACATATTCCGTTCCATAAGAGATCGAATTGTTTCCTCTCGTTGAATGTTTTAAAATTCGTAATTACGTTAACAGCTAGAGCACGAAACAAAATCTTTAGACCTTGTTTCGTGAAACTGTTACTTCTGATACTGCAACAATTTAAAACATCCATACCGGTACTCACCATGGCAGCGTTACACTGGTGATTCAGTGACTGCATGTCACCATTTGATGTACGCTTTTATACATTAAATTTTGTCATTACATTGTTTTCTGTGCTTGTTTCATCAAAACTGACGAGTAATGAGAAAATTTATGAACGACCAAAGAAACATCTAATTATAAAGAAGGGAAATCTATCAGCACAAACACATTGTTCAAAAATTGTAAATAACAATTACGCTGTGACATAATACAAAAGGTAAGGGTAACATTGTTTATTCTCCCATGCCTCTTCATAGATTCTGCATAGATTCTGCTGAAGAGGTGTAGTCTTTCAGTGTCCAGTTTTGTTTAGTAATTATTTTAAAATTTTTTTAACAATAATAAAAATTTGGCTTTAGCAAGATCGCTAGCTTCGCTTCACGCTTTCCAGAAATTACTGTCGTCTTTCCAGAACGTTCATTCTCAGCGGTATTGTTATTTGTGTGCTGATTGTTGTGGTTGGCAGGAGAGCCAACACCGTGTTACTACAGGGAGCCGAAAGGCACGCGTTTTAGCTCACGCAGGCTGGCGTGAGGTCTGGAACAGGACAAGGAAATTAGAATTTAGAGAAAACGGACGTAGCTGGTGGAATACTTAACTTTAATCCTTAATGGAGAACGTCGCTCTTGACGGTACATGTTTCAGTATCAACAGTAACTGGTAATGGCGCCTTGCTAGGTCGTAGCAAATGACGTAGCTGAAGGCTATGCTAACTATCGTCTCGGCAAATGAGAGCGTATTTTATCAGTGAACCATCGCTAGCAAAGTCGGTTGTACAACTGGGGCGAGTGCTAGGAAGTCTCTCTAGACCTGCCGTGTGGCGGTGCTCGGTCTGCAATCACTGACAGTGGCGACACGCGGGTCCGACGTACACTAATGGACCGCGGCCGATTTAAAGGCTACCACCTAGCAAGTGTGGTGTCTGGCGGTGACACCACACTGCTATTAAATTGAGATACATGATCTTAAACGTGTGACTTTAGCCTCATTTTTTGTCGAGGGAAATATAGGAAAATTCACAAAAATGGGAGCTGAAACATGAGACGAAATAGAATCGAACGCCGGTAATAGCAAATTCACTGATGCCACCGCTGAGAACATTGTAGCCTCAGCTCGCGAAACTGAATCAGTCGCTGAGACCGAGGAAATCCAGCCAAGTTCCAGTTACTGCAGTGCATCGTAGTTTGAGAGAAACGATAAAAACAATTTTTGGCCGATTATCCTTAAAAAAGAAACGAAATGTTAGCCACGCAAAACGAGGTGTCGTCAAAACTGAAAAATTTGTTGGCGCAGCAGGATGCCCCAACTACTGAAACCACTGGACTAAAAACTACGCACTAGGGCATTCCTGATGCGATAAACCAATTAACTGACAAAAAAGCCCTGTTACAAGAACCTGTTCGTGAACTGAACGAAAAGGTACATCATTTTACATCAGAACAGGAAGCTAAAATCAGCGAACAATCTGATGCAAAAAGAAGAAGTTTCTGTAAAGAGTTTTCGCAGTGGATTTCGAGCACAGACATACAAATAAATGAAAAGTTAAATTCAGAACTAAGAGGTGTTATGCAACAATATGCCAGTGAGGTGTTGTCACAAAAAGGCACTTCACAAGAAGTACGAAAGACAGAACTGAACTAAATTAAGACTACTTTGAGTAAATATTTACTAGAGAAGCAAGGAAGTGATATGTCACATATTAGTAGTGCACGACCAGAGTTGTCCAATATTAAGAAAACAGTATTTGATACACAACCACCTTCCCATACAATCAGTAGTGAAAATATTAGTGCTACAGCACCTGGTAAAATACATAGAAATGATGAAAATGATATAGGTCTGCAGGTCTGCCACCCAAGGATATATCCTACGGGGTGGCGGCATCACATTCTTTACAATAAATTTTATTAAGTGATTGCTTGTTTAAGATGGGACTATTTCAAGTGTTCACTAGCAGTATAATTAATAGTAATAGTAGTAATAACCGCCCCACAGCTCAATCTTCTCTGCCGCGAATGCGATTTTATGGTCGCACCAGATCAAAAGACTATCGCATCAATCCTGAGATGCAGCAGACAATGCCTCCATCAGACAGTGCGCAGCATGCCGACCACAGTCCACCAAATTTTGTTAACACAAGGAGGGATGGTACAGGTACCAAACCGGTTACCATCGTGTTAGGCAAGGCTATGACAGTGACAGTCAATGATATTCCCGCCATGGAAACTACAACAAGCTGAAAGTAAGCAAGAAACACTTGCAAGAAGGACAAGTACAAAACAGTGCGATTGTGGCAAACTATCGATCAGAAAGTACCTCTGCAAATGTTGTTGAGGTGGTGGAAGAGTCGCACCCCACAACAATAAATACAACATACCAAATCACCTGCAAACCATAGATCATGGGGTAAAGTGGGGACAAAGTATGCAGCTCAGTAAATTTATTATGATACCACAATGACATTGATGCTAAAGATGAATTAACTATTGACTACTACAAATGCCATGATCATAGTAAAGAAATTGTTCAAGCTACTGTACATGTTATCATAGGGAATGTACCAATTATAACTGTTCTGGACATGGGTGCTATGGAGAATGTTATGTTGGCCAGTTTATTTAGTAAGATTTTGAAGATCACTAGTTTACTGACTTTCCTAGTACAGAATTTTAAGATTATTGGAGCTACTGGTATCAAATCACGAAATGCCAAAATGCAGACACAAGTGGAAGTTATAATTGGAATGGAGGAATCTTATGCCCATTTCCAATCATAAGTGGGTTGACTGTAGAATACATTTTCAACATAGACTTCCTAATGAAGATGGATGTGGTGATCGACTTCTCCTCAGGAAAATGCTTTCTGAACAATGATGGCAAAAATATTGTACTTGATTTTGTAATAACAGAGTCTGAGCATGGAAAATACTGTCAAGGCCTAAGAGTGAAGTTGATTAAGACGAAAGCTGCATACACTGATACTACACCTTCCCATTGAAGTCTGATTGAGAATAATGAAAATCAGATAAAGGATAAGATTATAGAGTCTACAGCCATTGACACCTTACAACAGGCAGAATTACAGAAACTGCTTTTAAAATATGTATAGGTATATTTGGGCAAAAACTAGATGTTATTAGTGTGTATGAACATCAAATTGAAGTTCAGCCCCATGAAATATAGTGTCAGAATACCTACATACTCCATCCCACGGATAAATAGAGCGGCGCTTATAATAAATTATGGCAAACACAAAGAGATCATGTATTCTTTTGATAACTCACCTGAAATCTTCACTTCTACACAAAAGTAATTGTAAGTGGCAACAGTTCTACATAGTTCCTCAGAAAACAAACAGGATTTAATATGAGAGAAACTACTTGGTTCCTTTTCCTAAAACCAACAAAATTAAGGAATTGTGTGCCCACCAATATCTTAAAAGAATCTACATGGATAATTGATGTTATTAATATGTTAAATCAAGTACTTGTGTACACATGAACTATTGAATATCATTTATCAACTTATCTAGTAAATGATTTTTGTAGAAATTTTTGGAGCTATACGCAGCCATGGTATCTATATGGATTGAAACAAAGCTATGCGAGTCATACTATTGGTGCTTAAGCATTTATTGCAGGGAAAAAAAATTTGATCTGTTAACTAAACTAGTTGTATATGTCAAATAAACTGATTACTAGGCCTTACACTCCCTGTTTCACTGAAACACTAGCTGAAATGTATTTGTAAATAGTGGTTATTAGGTATGTGAGTACAAAAGACATTTTATTCTTAGTAAATGTACAAAATGGACAGCACCCTCTGATAAACATAAGCTAAAACACAAACCTACGTTTTTTTAAATGGAACCACGTTAGTTTTGTTAGCACATCTGAACATGTAAACAAATACGTAATCAGTGCCGTTTGTTGCATTGTAAAATGTTAATTACATCCGGAGATATTGTTACCTAAAGTTGACGCTTGAAACCTCCGACGTTCAGTTGCGTGTTGTAACAAACACATGCCACGGTCGGCGAGCAGCATCTGCAGGGACATGTTTATGATGACGACCGTGTTTACGAGTGTGGCTGTAGTGCACTGTTGTGGTTTGGTCTAGCTGTCGCAGTGTCCGCATGTAGCGCTTGCTGCTATTGTTATCCTGCATTCGTCTCCGCACGCAGACCAACTGCAGTACACCGTGTTACCAGACGTATGTGATAGTGTAGTGTTGTAGGAACTGTGACCATGGTGTATTCGAACTCTGAAAAGGCGGAGATGATTCTCATCTATGGCGAGTGTCGACGAAATGCAGCTGAAGTCTGCAGGGTGTATACAGAACGGTACCCGGACAGAGAGCATCCAACGTGCCGCACATTGCAAAACATCTACCGCCAACTGTATGCAACAGGTATGGTCGTAGCACGCAAACGGGTCCGTAACGGGCCCGTCACAGGAGAAGCGGGTGCAGTTGGTGTGTTAGCTTCTGTTGCCATGAACCCACACATGAGTACACGGGACATTGCGAGAGCCGGTGGACTGAGTCAAAGTAGTGTCATGCGCATACTGCATCGTCACCGCTTTCACCCGTTTCATGTGTCGCTACATCAGCAATTACATGGTGATGACTTTAATCATCGAGTGCAATTCTGTCAATGGGCATTAACAGAGAATGCGTTGCAGTTCCACCTGTTTACCGATGAAGCGGGTTTCACAAATCACGGGGCAGTGAATCTACGGAACATGCATTCCTGGTCCGTGAATAATCCTCGCTGGCTCAGACAGGTAGAGCGACAGCGACCGTGGACTGTAAATGTATGGTGCGAAATCATTGGCGACCACCTCATTGGTCCTCACTTCATTGCAGGGGCCCAAACAGCTGCAACATACATCGCGTTTTTACTGAATGATCTGCCAACGTTGCTCGAAAATGTCCTACTGGAAACGCGTCGACGTATGTGGTATCAGCATGATGGTGCACCTGCACATTCCGCAATTAACACTAGGCTGACCCTTGACAGGATGTTCGACGGGCATTTCATAGGACGTGGAGGACGCATAAATTGGCCAGCCCGTTCTCCTGATCTTACACTTCTGGACTTCTTTCTGTGTGGTACGTTAAAGGAGAATGTGTACCTGATGTGCCTACAACCCCAGAGGATATGAAACAACGTATTGTGGCAGCCTGCGGCGACATTACACCAGATGTACTGCGGCGTGTACGACATTCATTACGCCAGAGATTGCAATTGTGTGCAGCAAACGATGGCCACCGCATTGAACATCTATTGGCCTAACATGTCGGGACACTCTATATTCCACTCCGTAATTGAAAACGGAAACCACGTGTGCACGTGTACCTCACCCCTCATGATAATGTACATGTGCATCAGTGAAAAAGACCAATAAAAAGGTGTTAACATGTGGACGTAATGTGCTGTTCCAGTCTCTTCTGTACCTAAGGTCCATCACCGTTCCCTTTGGATCCCTACGTAATTCGGTGCTCTCCGATACACACGATCGAACAGCGGAGGAGTGGTACTCAAGCGTCAACTTTAGATTACAATATCTCCGGATGTAATTAACATTTTACAATGCAACAAACGGCACTGATTACGTATTTGTATATATGATCAGATGTGCTAACAAACCTAACGGGATTCCATTTAAAAAAACGTAGGTTTGTTTTAAAAACATACTTCCGTGCATTTTTTTATGGTATGTATTAACCAATTACACTAGCCCCTCTCCTCACGTTCGGTCTGTGGAATCGATTCGTCGGTATTTGATGTGGTTTACGAAATATATCCAGCTGTAATGTTAGGTGACTCACCCTATATATATATATATATATATATATATATATATATATATATATATATATATATATATATATATATATAAATGGTATATTATGTTGTATTAAATGTTTAGCTGTAAGAAATATTTATTATGTTTTTTCCCAGTGCTTGGGTACAAATGAAAAGAAAGATTAACAGCATTCAAAGCCATGTAAGTAGTAACATTAGCCATGTAAGCAGGTTATGAATAATTACGTTTGTCCTGGAACCTCACAAGTACTAAGTAAGCACTCTGCTCACATTTGTGCGTGTTTCTTTTGTTATTTCTGTGTATTTTACTGATTTTCGCGTTTAATTTTGGATTACCACAAAGAGGTTGATTTTCTCCTATGAATAGACGATGTTGTTCTGACCTATTCCTGGTTCATGGAGCATGTTAAGATGCTACGAAATTAGACGAAAACTATAAAAAGGAAAAAGATTTTGTTGATTGCAGACTTATTTCTGTAATGGAGCATAGATATAATTCCTACTGGATTAATACAATTTGTCCTGTAAATATTTAACCAGTGTTTTCCTTTACTAAAATTATTGAGATGTGTGGATTTGATACAATGCATGTGCTGTAAATAATGTTTACTGATAAACTGTAATTAAGTGAACGCAGCTTCTAAAAAACTGTTGTGTTAATTAGTATGTGGTGGAGGTATGGGAAACTGCTGAACACTTATGGTGAAAATTTAAGCCACAGTCAAACTAGCACTGTGTTATGATGTGTTTAAATGGACAACAAAAACTAAAACGCTAATGCAATATCTATAAGAGATACTGCACTTACCAGAGCTGGACTCAGCAGTCTGCTATCCACTTCTGGCGTAGAACAAGACGATGAGGTTTCCTTCGTGTGGAATGATTTGACGTATACATGCAAGAGATCTCCCATGCTTGATGCACAACTGGCACAGAGACACACTGGCCTGACTAACCGTTTTGTGTGCTATGGGCCCAACCTCAGTGTCACTGTGAAGTACTGTGCATGTTGTCATTATTGATTTGAACTGTATATTTCAGAGTCACTGACACAGTGTACGTTGTGTACATTAAATACAAAATTGATTTTGACTCTATGTACTTGTTCAACACAAACTTTGGTAATTTAAATCTGGATACTGAGTGATGCTCTGTACATTAAATACAAAGAAATATCCCCCATAGAAGCATGGATCCATTTAATGTATTTCATTTATTCTTAATCATTTCTGTCTGTATAAAGATTTTACTTGGACGGTAACAAAGTATTTTCTTTCAGTATAATCCATGAAAGTCATAGGTGTAATTATATTTTAAACCTGTTGCTTGTAAATGTAGAATTAGTATCTGTAATCTATTCTGTACCATTCTCATTGTTTAATACTCCATAAGATTTTTGATTCTGTTAACATTTGAAGGCCCCGATGCAGTTTTCTCAGGTTTCCAAATGGGGTGGCAAATATTTACTTAAATAGTCCTGAGAGCAGCTATAATTTCAGATTTTAATACTATTCATGACATATGATACTCTACTCCCTTAATAATCTATTATGATCATACACTATATCTGGATGTCATTACAAAGAAATCTATTCTCTCATATTAATTGCCTGAAACTATTTGGATATAAACTGTTATTACCAACAACTAAATACTTGTTCACCCAAACAACTTCATATTCCACTAACTATAACTAAATAATAACTATCATTATGTCAACGATGTGCGACCGAGTGAAACATGATTGAGTGGTGCTTTCAAAGTCTTTGACAGACATTGTCTCCGCCACTGAAGGGAGCATTATAAGAAGTCATTATGATTCAGTGTCAAAGACTTAATTGTACTGTAGGAAGTATACATCTTGTGTATACTCAGCTATCTATGGAACTTCTGTTCTTGTATTGTTTCAAAATGCAAAAACTGATATAGGACTCACTCTTGTTTTGCTTCATTTTACTGTTTCCAGATGAGAAAGTTCTGTATCATTTGCTATGGTAATTACTAATGCAATAATAACTAAATTTATTCCAAGTAGTGTAACCAGCAACATGCTTCACAAATCTTAAAACTTTTAGGTATATTGTTAATTGGTTGTAAGTGATTGATTTCGCAACACAAAGATTGCGCGCTATAAGCGCACCATCGTACCCAAATTTCAGCACGTATTACTGGAGCCTCCAGCTTATTATGTTAACAAACTCCATTCATTATTACTGTTATCATGAAAGTCATTCTTTGCATTGAAATCTAATGGAAGACTCGGTCCTATGTTACCAAGCTTTTCCACGTTTCACCATCGACTTCTGTGGCTGACGATTCAGTTTCATAAAGAAAGCAGGTATTTACCTCATTTCAAAATACTAGACAAGGGAGAATTTTACCACAACTTACCAATGCTAAAGCTCAGGTTTTTCATTATTTTATTATTCTCCTGTCGTCGTCAGTGTGATGTGACCTTGTTTCGCGAAAATTTTACTTCTCATTCTAAAAAATTTAAACAATCCAGACGGTAGAAACGGCGGCACCATCACAATGCAAAAGCATAATTAGGCACGTAAACAACATATCACACGATAGATGCGTCCAAGTGGTCCTCGGCAGTCGAGTAAAGAGAGAGAAGAAACATAGTAATAGTGTTCACCGGGATGTTTTGACACCATTTTGGTTCAACTCACATAATGTAAAAGGAGAACGACGAAGTTAATTTACGAGGATGGTTTGGCTTTTGCAACTCAACAGTGAAGTTGTGAAGCTGGTGAAGGGACACACTCTGCGGATCTGAGTACAGTGTATGGCAGTGTGGAGATTAACATCAAATCTAACTAAGACTGAATTCAGCTGCTTCGATGTTAACAATAGAATGACCAATACAAGACTACCTGCCACCTTTAATGGTGAAGTCCTCCACCACTAAGACTTTCCAAAATACCTAGATGCGGCTAGTGATAGTACCTTGTCGTAGAAGGGACACATTGAAACCATCGAAGTAAAGCACAATTACATGATACAAAACCTGAGTATTACCTCAAGGAGTGCAATAGCTACAATACTACGGTGTTCATCCTTTGAACTCGCCTACACTGCTGCCGTATACTGTGCGCCAGTGTGACGCAGTAGTTCTCATACGAGAAAAATCGATGCTCAGCTAAATCCAACAATGAGAACAAAACAAGTTGTGTTAGATCTACTCTTTTTCACTGGTTCCCACCTCTGAAGTACATCGTGCCACCAGATCTTCGGAAACAGAGTACCCTCCTTAGGAAACACGAGAAATTGATTAAAATTTCTGAGTTCCCAATCCACTCTAATGTGCCTGCACTTAGAATGAACCGATTAAAATGCAGGCAGTCACTATCAGAATCGCTGCAAGCAATGGATTTTGGCAGGTGCAGGAAGTGGTCGGAAACGTGGAATAATATTGCCCATAAGGAATATTAGACCCTCATAAGACCAGCTGGGATGAAATTACCTCGATATGCTTCGAAAACAATTAATGGTATTCTTACAGGCCGAGGCATCTGCGCAGAAAGTCTCCACCGATGAGAAAAGGTTTCATTTTCTTAATGTGATTCTGGAAATGTGCGTCAGACCATCAGATACATTGCAGGCAACTGTAACAGACGAGATTACCCTGGAAATCTGGAAAAAAGTTCCGTAGAGTGACAGAGGTAGGGCTTGACTGGATTGAAGATTTAGATATTAATTCATGTATGTTGTATGTAGTTCTGGTTGTATGCAATTCATGTATGTTATTTGTAGTTCAGTTCATACTTTCGCATACTAAGTAAATATATAAATATTACTTTTGCCAAATCTTTGAGAAGGAAATTAATGCGTTTCTTAACCCGGGAGTTTAAAAATAGTTCCTGATGGTAACTTGTAACTATGTCTAAAAGCTTTTTGACAGGCATTCACCGTGTGAATAGAGTACCAACTGTAATAACACACTTCGGAAGAAGGCAACAAAGAGAAGAAAACCCAAAGAAAACAAGGAACATAGCACATTAAGATGGGCCCGAATCATTTCATGACAGGATAGGTGATAAACTACATTAAATAAATGGAACACTAGACGTGATTTTTATTCATGAGTATAATTACACTGGTAACACATTGAACATTAGGTACAACGGTGATATCCATAAAATAAATAATTAGGTCCTCGAGAGGGATGTGGTTTTGACTGAGATCATAGTATGTAATTTCGTCGGTCAACTTCCTGTTTCCGAAGAAACGGCGTCATACTAGGACACGTCGGCGCTCTCGTCATATCGCTCCTAACCACTCTCACGCACGCAGGTACATATGAAGGATGAAGGGTTGGCCGGCCGCCTCGGGCGCTCGGAATGATCGCTGCTGCAGGTCCCGCGACGTGACGTCACCGCCTCAGTGCCGGGGCACGGGCCGCACTCTGATGGGCTTCGACGGCACCGAGACCAGCCTCATCACCATCTCCGGCTCCTCCTCGTCGGCCAGCTCCAGCCGGAACCTCTTCGTAATCTGGAACGCACACAGGACCACTGTCAAATCCGTGGGGCGGGTGGGCCGCCTCATTACTTGTGCTGCTAACCTGTGCCACACGATTACGAACAGATCGCCTGTACAATAAATGATGCATCTGAAACTTCCTGGCATATTAAAATTGTGTGCAGGACGGAGACCCGAACTCGGGAACTTTGCCTTTCGCGGGCAAGTGCTCTACCAACTGAGCTATCCAAGCGCAACCGACGACCCGTCCTCACAGTTTTAATTTCACCTGTACCTCGTCTCCTGCCTTCCAAACTTCACAGGAGCTCTCCTGCAGACCTTGCAAAACTAGCACTCCTGGAAGAAAGGCAAATGTCCAGAGCTCTAGTCTCAGTCCTGGACACAGTTTTAATCTACCGGGAAGTTTCAAATCAGCGCGCACTCTGCTGCACAGTGAAGATTTCATTCTGTTCAAGTTTGCATCTAATGGCTGTCTTGGCGAAAAGAGCAGTAACCGTATATAAATCCTAAGCCGTCGTCTTGCTTCCTAGACACACCAAGTGGTTGGTGAATTTTTGGAACCGTGTTCAACTGAACGAGGCTAAATGATAACTGAAGGAAACAGAGTGAATGAACCAAAATAAAGGGAGAGGCAATGTGGTATGGGAAGATTTTCATGATGTCATCCACCTCCAATACCTTGGTGTACTACAAAAAACAAAATTTCCACCATCGCTTCCCAGAAACATCGCCATCCTTTCTGAAGCAGACTGAAATACGTGATTCGTCCCGAAGGGGAGCAAGATCACGAAAATCTGTATTTGGGCGTTATTTTGTTATCTGAGTCCGATTCACCTGCGTTTTGTACTGCTGTACGATTGGGTGTCATGCCGGTATACACAAAATCATCAGACATAATATTTTACGAAATATAGCAGCCAGCCACTTTTTACGTATTTTTATTTACGCCAATGCGGGATTAGGGCTTTCAACCATCATTAGTTCGCCTAATACATATTTGAATTCAGTAAGTACATCGTCAAACAGCGACAGAAATTTGAATTCCGCAACTGCCCTGTGAAAAATAGGCACTCTGTTTAGCTACTACGGTACACTTAGCGAGTCGTATATTTACGATTTATTACTCGTTAGATGTACATAGCTTCTTCTATGCATGGTGCTGTTCCGATTTTCGTACCTCTCATCGTGACACCAGCACATTTTCATTTGTACGTTGCATCAAAAAACAGCGCATTATCCGCCATACTGCAGGCTGACATCTTTGTTTACATCCGAAAATTATGTCTGTTGTCAAAGTCACCTTTTACTTACAGGTTCTGAAATTACTATTTCTAGTTTAAGCTTCTGTTTGACTATACAACTGAAAGTCCTTATCATGATTGTATTGACTGCTATGTATAGTTATTTAATAAGTGCTGCAGTGAATGGTTAATTAAACCATACTGAATATTAAACAATAAATCACATCTTTTAGGAGAGAATTAATATTACATATTTACAGTTGAAGTGACATTTGCAAGAATGCCATACCAACTCTGATTAAAATATGTAATATTAATTCTTTAAGACAACGTGTACTATATTGTTTTTATTTTTATAATACTCCATATAGTGCAACTAAACAGTCACTAATACACTAATTTAATAACTATACAGAGAATGTAATATAATCATGCTAAATAATTTCAGGTTTTTTAGTCATACAGAAGCTAAAACTAGAAACAGTACTTTCAGAACCTGTAAGCAAAAAGTATAGATACGACCATCGATATAATTTTCAGATGTAAGTAAAGATGTCAGACGGCAACATGACGGATAGTGCGCTACTTTTGGGTTAGATACATCTGGAAAAATATCTGTGCCACATCTATAAAAATGAAAATCGGAATAACAACAAGCAGACTAGAAGGTAAGTACAACTAATGAACAGTATATCGCAGATATATAACTCGCAAAGTGTACTGGTTAAACAGTTCTTTTGCGTAGGATAGCTGCACCACTCAATTTTCTGTTGATGTTAAAACAATGTACTTACTGAAGACTCAAATATGTAATATGCCAGTTGAAGATGGATGAAGACCGACACGCGTATTGGCATAAATAAAAACAGATAAAAAATTGTCTGGTTACTGAATTTCTTAAAATAAAATAACTCAACAATCCTTAAAATTGATAAATTATATCAGACTTACATTCATCATGTAAAAATAGGCACCAACCGTTTAGAAATTCTATTGATTTACTCTTTACGCTAGTTTAAGAATATATTTATTCCATTTTCAGGCAAATGTATCCCATACTGTGTCGAAAGTTTATCCTGATCTTGGAACACAAGGAACCAGGTGCTCGATCCACAGGCAGCTGGGTGCCGCTATTCAGCAGGTAAATTTTTCCCACCCTATCAGCGGAAGGCTAACTACACTGTAGGTGTCCATTATCTGCCCGCTGCCCATTGAACAATTTTCACACACTACCATATCTTATTAGCAACGGCCTTGCCGCGGTGGATGCAGCGGTTCCCTTGAGATCACCGAAGTTAAGTGCTGTCGGGCGTGGTCGGCACTTGGATGGGTGACCATCCAGGCCGCCATGCGCTGTTGCCATTTTTCGGGGTGCACTCAGCCTCGTGATGCCAATTGAGGAGCTACTCGACCGAACAGTAGCGGCTTCGGTCAAGAATACCACCATAACGACCGGGAGAGCGGTGTGCTGACCCCACCCCCCTCCTATCCGCATCCTCCATCAGGATGACACGGCTGTCGGATGGTCCTGGTAGGCCACTCGGGGAAGCTAAACTAAACAAGAGTATTTGTTAATTGTGTTATTCACCTGGGCCATTATAAAACCTTCGGGTGTTATGCTTCGGGTCAGAAACAATTAAAAAGATACACATACGTACGTAAATGTAACAAAAGCCTGTCGATTAATATTATAATATTAGGGTGCTGCACAAGTTCGTAGCATTTTTGTTTTGCATGTTGGTATTCCGGTTGCTATGGATTTGTTTATCGATTGCCATTGTTGGTTGGTTGGTTGGTTGGTTGGTTGGTTGTTTGGGGAAGGAGACAAGACAGCGAGGTCATCGGTCTCGCCGGATTAGGGAAGGAAGTCGGCCGTGCCCTTTGAAAGGAACCATCCCGGCATTTGCCTGGAGCGATTTAGGGAAATCACGGAAAACCTAAATCAGGATGGCCGTCGACCTCCCGAATGCGAGTCCAGTGTTCGATTGCCATTTTTCATTTCTAGTTCAGTGATGCTATTTGAGTTTACATGTTGTCATTTTCATTCTGTCACTTGGAGATAATAAGTCGAGCTGTGGAAGCTAGAAAATAGAGTGCCAAGTAGAGAAATCGGAACATTTTCTACACATTCTTCTGTTCAATACAGGAGTGAGACCAGGGGAGGCAGCCAGAAACACTTGCGCCCTGTATGGGGATAATGCGATTGGACAGGGCACGGAAAGAAATTTTTTTTCGCATTTTAAGTGGGATCGTTTTGACATTAGTGACTCATCATGTTCATGAAGATCTTCGGGATTTGATGAAGAGCGTTCAAAATTATTAATCCAAAATGATCCACGTTAGTGCACTCGAGAACTGTGAAATGTGATGAACTGTAATTGTCGAGCGACATTTGCATGCAATGTGAAAGGTTCAAAAATCGGGTGTGTGGGTTGTAGATTATACAGTCGAGACAAAAATGTCGTAGAACATGGAAGAAAGATTTGTACCCTCCACACAGAATTAGAAATGCCGTACTTTGAATTAGAGACAATGGGAGTTGGGAGAAGGTGACAAGTAATATTCAAGACGAGGAAACATTAAAAACCAGATTTCAGTTTCCGGTTAGCAATCAGTTTGACTTTTCACCGCTGGAAAATGGCCGGCGCCGAAGAGACACGAAATGTAAGGCGGTTTTGTACTTGTCCAACCTGAAAAGCGTATTGATAGCGAAGATGTTCTGGGAATCTGCATTCAATGGTGACTGGTGGTATGCCTCAGCCAGGTGGATCTTTGAAAAGCACTCTCCCCCGGCAAGCTTGGCGAGAATATCTTCCTGTCGGGGAATGGGGTAAGTGTCTACTAAGCACTGAGCATCGACAGTAGCGCCGAAGTCCCCACACAGCCGAAGGGACCCCTTGGGTTGGGGTATGCGGTAAGTGTCATCGAGGGGCTGAGCACTGACTGTAGCGCCGAAGTCCCCACACAGGCGAAGGGACCCCTTGGGTTTCCGTACGACCACCAGTGGCGTCGCCTAGGCACCGTACGTCACAGGTTCCAGAACGCCAACGGCCTGGAGCCGATGAAGTTCCTGCTTGATTGCCGGCCGTAAGGCCACCGGTAGAGGTCGGGCCCGGAAAAAGCGAGACTGCGCATCTGGCCGAAATGTGATGTGCGCCTGAAAATCGGAAGCACATCCGAGATGCGTTGCAAACAACGACGCAAAAGCGGAGCACAGGTCGTCCAAGTCCTGAAAAGGAACAGCCGTTGGAAACGACCTTAACTTCGTCGGAAATTGAAAAGCCGAACAGTTGAAACGCATACAGGTCAAAAATATTCGAAGCCAACGGATGTTCGACGGCAAAGAGGGTCAGGAGCCGGGGAACTCGCTTGTACGTCGCCTGTACGGCGAACTGCCCACGAAGGGCAATGGAACCGTCACCGTAGGCGACCAAACGGAGTGAGGGAGGTGACAACTCAGGAGAGCCCAGCCGTGTATATGTCGCCATATTAATCAGGGAAACGGTGGCCCCAGCGTCAACCTGAAAACTGACGCCCTCAGTGAAAAGGCGGTGCGTGAGGAAAAGCTTCCGCGCCGACGGGTCATCCCGTGGGACGACCGATTGTAGAGCATGGGCGGTATTTTGAGGCTCAGGCGGGGCAGGACTGGATCGAGTCGAGCGACTACGACAAACCGATCGGACGTGGCCCTCCTTGTTACTCAGCGTGCACGTTTTCCAGCGGTGGGGACAATAAATGTGCAGTAAAGCACTGTGGGCAAGATGGAAGACCGGCGACGAGGGGCGACCGAAGGCGCCGATGCCACAGAGACGCCGGACAACAAGGAGTCCCGAAGGCGCTGGCCTCTGTCGACGTCGCGTGGGTGGAACCCTCCGGAACGCATCGATCGCCGCCACTTGCGATCACGGCATAAGACGCTCTTCAGCCGCTTGAGCAATTTCGCAGGAGTGGTCAGTGCGGAGAATCTCTTCCAAGGAGGGGTTGCCGAGTTTCAACGCCGCAGTGCGGACCTCAGGGTCGGGAGCCAGCTGAACCACCACATCCCGGGAGTCCTCATACGAAGCCTTACACTGCTGATCGGTGCACGTAAAATCGCATCGACGGCTGAGACCCTGCAAGTCCGTGACCCAGGAACGATACGATTGACCAGGCTGTTTATGGTACTGGTGGAACTCCAGCCGAGAGGCGACTACGTGTTAGCGTTGGGAATAATATTTTGTCAGCAAAAGGCAGATCTCCCGGAAAGAGCCAGAGGCAGGTGCTTAAATACAGGATAGGGTACGTCGGTATTGGCTGCTGGGACCACGTGCTCCACCGTGGCGCCCTCACGTTATACGCTGGCCAGGAACGCGCTCAGCCACGGCTCACGGCGCGACGGCTGCAGAGACCTCTGCAGTGGTAACCGAGGTCCATGTCGTCTGAGGCGGATTTGAAACCCGTGGCGCTCGGTACCAGAAGAAACATGTGCTTGAGATTTATTACTGCAATAATATTTCTCTGATAATTGTAACAATCTACAGATCTCCTGTACGAAATATTGAGCTACACGTCATGCAAGAGAAAACAATTAGTAGTTTGTGGAGATTTCGATGTAGATTTCTTCAAAGGTATGGACAGCAAAAGTAAACTAAGATTACTATTTGGGTGCTTCAGTCTAATTTCAGCAGCCGGTTTTCCACCAATTAATGTGAAGCGAAATACTAGGGCACTGATCAATAACAGTTTTATAGACAGTGCTCAGTCTGAAACAACTGATGCGCACCCAACTGCTAATCGACTATCATGATGCACAATTAATGGAAATACACATTACTGGTGTGCAGCCGCAAGAAATCTCCCTCTTCTTCTAATATTTCGGCTGTATACCGTCCAGTCATCTTCACAGTGAGTCTTGTCACTCACTCTGAAAATGGCTGGACGGTATACAGCCGAAATATTAGAAGAAGAAGATTTCTTGCGGCTGCACACCCGAAACTTAGTGGAACAGTCTTTGCGCCGCCAAAACCTGAAGATTCACGTCAGAATATCTCCTTACAACCTTGAGGTAGGTTCATACAAAGCAATGAGGCCTATTCATGACAACAGTATACAGTGTTTTAAGAGTTAGCTAAAAGGACTGGTATGGGATGACGTATGTGCAGAAAGAGACGCTAATGTCAAATTTAATTTATTCCATAATACATTTATGTCAATATTAGAAAGTTGATTTCCTAAAAAAAAAATCCTCCAAAAAATCCATTTAAAAACCAAGTAGGTTGTAGATAATTAAGGGAATTAAAATCTTATATAACAGGAAGAGGTTCAGTTTGAGTTATGATCCAGAAGTACTTGCATTTTATAAACAGTGCTGTAGTACTTGGAGGGAAGTATTCAAATGTATCAAGTATGCATATCCTGATACAAATAAATAATGCAGACAGTAAGGTTAAAACTTTATGGAACATTGTTAAATAGTTAGTGCACAAGTTTCCATAGCAATTAAAGTAAATGACAATGTTATGCCTGATAATTTACAAGCTGCAAGTGCTTTTAAAATCACTTTCTAAATGTGGCAGCTAATTTAGGAATAAATGCTTCAGTTGAAGAAGCAAAATAATATATTTAACATGTCATTCCACAAAATTTTAAGTAATTAGAAGTAGCACTGAAATTAATACAGTCACAAAAATTCTAAAAAACAAAACCTCTTGTGAGGTTGATGAAAGTTCAAACAGAATTCTGAAAAGTTGTTGCAGCTTAATAAGTAATATCCTTAGTAATATATGCAACGCATGTCTGGCACAGGAAATTTTTACAGACGAGTTAAAATATAGAATTGTTAAACCTTTTCATAAGAAGGGTGACAAGACAGACTTAATCAATTGCCATCCAGTTACCTCACTGACATCTTTTTCCAAAATATTCGAAAAAGTAATGTGCTCAAGATTAGTTGCACACTCAAATTGAAACAATTTACCTAGCATATCACATTTCGGATTCGAGAAAGGTTACTCAACTGAGAATGCTATTTATAAATTCTCTCATCAAATAATACATGCCTTAAATAATAATATATCGCCAGTTGGTATTTTCTGTGATCTTTCCAAGGCATTTGATTGTGTAGATAGCGATACTTACTTAGAAAGCTCAAGTTTCGTGGAATTTATGGCTGTATGCACAGCTGCTTTGAATCATACTTGACACACGAAATGCAAGACTTTCTGCTGAATGGGTCAGACAATGTCAGAAAAGTAGAAATTTTAGTGACCTGGGAAAAACAATCACAAGGAGAGACCCACAATGCTCAATTTTGGATCCACTCTTATTCCTTACATATGCAAATGACTTTCCACTTAACATTCGACAAGCAAAATTGGTACTTTTTTGCAGGTGATATAGTATTATAATAAAATACATTAGAGAGAATGCAAGAGAAGAGTTGGTAAATGACATTTTCCAAATAATTAGTAAGTGCTTCTCTGACACTGGACTCTCCCGAAAGTTTGAAAAACAAAGTAATACTCTACATTCAGTTCTATACATCAAAGAGTCATACCAGCAATTGATGTAGCACATGATCAGGAGTCAGCAAGTAGAGTAGATTGCTTCAAATTTTTGGGCGTAAATACTGGTGAAAATGTGAATTGGGAAAAGCATATTATTAAGCTTCTGAAACAATTAAGTTCAGCTACATATGATCTTCACATAATATATAATTATCTTGGAAACAAACGTATCAGCTTCCTGATATACTTTGCACATTTTCACTAGACAAAGTCGTGCGAAACATTCTTCTGGGATAACTGATCACTTAGAGAGAGAGTACTGATTGCACGAAAGTTAGCAGTAGGGATAATGTGTAGTGTTCACCCATGGACCGCATGTTAAGTACTTCTTCAAGGAACTAGGCATTTTAACTGCACAGTCAAAATATATGTATCCACTAACGAAATTCGTTATTGATAATACATCGCAATTTGAGAAGAACAGTGATGTACATATCTACAACTGTTAAAGCTCTCACAGGCTCAGAGAGGTGTTCAATATGCAACAACAAAACTTTTTGATGGTTTGCCCAATAACATTATACGTCTGACAGTTTGCGAAGAAAGTTTTAAATCTAATTTAGAATCATCTCTCCTCGATAACAACTATTCTATTGGCGAACTTCTACTTAAAAAATACTGGTACCCACTGAAAAAAGTTTTGTAGCTGCATACGTAGAATGAAAATAATAATGCTTTCATTACTGTTAACACTAATCATGTATACATATCCTGTAAACTGACTCGTTCCACATCATTTCGATGAGAGAATCGCTCAAATGATCTATGGAACATGTAACTAAGTAATTAACTAAACCGCGGAAGCGTTGCGTCACAGCACAGCAGACCGGCATAGGACGTAGAGAGGGGTGACTTGCTTGTTGATGATGAGGACAGCGCAGCACCCAGTCCGCAAGCGGACAAAATCTCTGACCCGGTTGGGAATAAAACCCAGACCTTGTGCATAGCAGGCAGATTGATGACGACTCAGCTAAGGGGTGGATTAATGAAATACTGTGATGATTTTAAGAGCCATCGATTGCTGGTGAAATGAGGATTACTATGGGTTGGCAACAATATGAGTAGAGAAAATACACGTTAGTTTTCATACTGCGCATGAAATTGTGCTCAATTGTTAGTTTCAAAATTCTGTCAGAGCTGCAACTGCAGTGGCAGGTTAGAGAGGTGTAAACCTCACTGTCGTTAGGTAAAAGAAGCTAACATGGCAACAACGGAAAAAAAGATTTAAAAATTAGGCGAAAGTAAATCGTCCCTTCTTTTGCAATGTCTGCAGAATCCTGTAACCTGTGGTGTTTTTTAATAACAGACAGTTGACTTGCTGTACTGGCATATCGTGGTAAGACTTTTATGAAACTTCCTGGCAGATTAAAACTGTGTGCCGGACCGAGACTCGAACTCGGGTCCTTTGCCTTTCGCGGGCAACTGCTCTACCGACTTTTTTTTCAGTGCCACAATTTTTTTTTTGTTTTTTGTTTTTTATGGGTTTTGAAACTGAATTGCATCTTGCAGACAATGTTAGAAAATTGTAATCCGAATAGATTACCGTAAAAATAACTCTCCCTACAATACTGTTGACTGCATTAACGGAACGCAAAATATTCTTCCATTAGAATTTAAACAAAAATGAGAGAGAAGCAAAAGTAAAAATTAAGAGAGGAAATTAAACTTCTTCAGTGATGCACGTCTTATGCATAAGAATAGTTTTTCCCTACTATTCTTGTGCTGTGGCATGACTCCTGTTACTTTTTGGGAAAACATGCTTTTTCGGGGTTCTGCTGAGGCCTTCATGGCTACCGTATCGGTCCCGGGGCACACGAAGTCCCCACCGTACGTCACCCTCAACAGCAATCCCCTACTTTGGCAGTCTATCTTGTTCAGTCGATTTCATATTATTTAGCTATTAACCGATGCCTTGTTTCTGAAACAAAATTTGCATCATATTCCCGAACTTCTTTTTATGGTCTTTGTTCCGGTATATTTTGAAGTATTCGTCTTTCATATATTCTCGATATTCTTGTAGATTGTCATTGCCTTTGTTGTTGACAACATAATTGAAAAGATTTCCGAATAGCCACAAAATGAATTTTTTTTTTTTTTTTTTTTTTTTTTTTGTGGTGGAAAGGAAATTTCTTCTGGGAAGAGTATATCGTGTAGTGTGATTTCTCTTCCATCGGTCCGTTTGAGAAAAGCGACTTGCAATACAATGTCATTCCAAATATTCTTGTATCCATTACAGATGAAGCGATGCTTTAAGGAGTCCAAATTGTGACATTTTTGGCACACGTTGGTTGCATGTAGTCCTATTGAATACAGTTTTTCATTGGTACTAATAATGTTGCTGACAACTCTGTACTATGACGCTTGCACTTCCGTAGTCAGTCTTTTGTTATTTATATTAGTGCATATTTTTTCCCAGTTTTGTTGGGATACTTCAGCTCAATTTCATTTTGGTTTTCACGTGATTGTAACTTCTCTACTATATATTTACTTGTCCTTTTGTTTTTGTCTGTTAAAATGCATGTCAAATGGCTTATTTCTGCATAAAAATCCTTAATATGCTTTAGGTTGTAATTTATGCTGTGAACATCTACTGGCGGCTGCATGCTTCCGGGTTTAAGAAGGTCAAATAGAGCGGCATGCTGTTCAGCTGCGTCTCTATAAGTTTTAGCGTTCTTTTAATGAAGAGGGCAGTGTTTTTCCTCCGAAGGTCTGTCAGCCCTAGGCCTCCGTTTTCGGGTCTCGATGTAGTCGTTCCTACTGCTACTCTAAAAATATGGCCTTGCAATACGTATCGACAGATTGTGCTCATTATAGATTTCGCTATGTCTGGAGGTGTTGGTAAAATCTGAGCGACATGTGCAGCTTTGGAAGGAACTGCACAGTTTATTGGTTTAATTCTTTGCTTGATATTTAAGTCACTCGTTTCATGCACTATTAAGCTGCCTCTGATTTTTCATAAGACCTGTTTCCAATTAGCAGCCGTTGTTCTTAATGGGCAACTGTAAAAAGTTATGCCCAAAGCAGTGTGACTGTGCACCCTGTTTGCCCACGGTAGCTGCACATTGTCAAGACCCTGTTAATTTAAAAAGGAACTTTTCGTTTCATTTATCCTCGCACCAGTTACCCTGCTAAAAAGCAATAACTTGTCAGTTAGCTGGGCACAGTCGTCATCGCTCCTTACTAGAATTCCCACATCGTCAGCGTATGCATTTGTAACCGTCTTCAGCCCAGCTGTTTACCGACTGAGCTACCCTAGCACGACCCACGACTTGCCTGTGAAAGGGAAGGTTCCGAGGTCGAGTCTCGATATGCCACAGTTTTAATTTGACTGGAATTTTCATATCAGTGCATAGTCATCTAAAGAGTGAAAAATTTCATTCTGTTGTTTGCAAACTCACTAGCCCTAGCTGACCTTCAGCTGTTGGACTGCACCTCTCCTGTCTTGTAGTGGGCCCATAGCAGACGCCCCCATCACTACAGTCGTTTCCCGTCCTAACAATCCATCCCCGCTGGTAGTGACCTGGTTATCTTCCGTGCACTAGAGTAGATTAGTACTTGTTCCATAGATCATGAATAAGCCACTACGTAATGATGTGGAACGTATCAGGTGAATAAAAGGTGTCTATACAAGATATTACATTAGACAAAATATTACATGACACTCAATAATATATATGTTGGGAGATTACCCACTTACTATATACAAAACTTAATCTAATGAGTAGAAGGAGTTAACATTAAGAAATTCATTTAATTTCCTTTTAAATGCTGTATGGCTATCTGTCAGACTTTTGATGCTATTAATTAAGTGACTAAAGACTTTTGTGGAAGCATAATTTACCCCCTTTTCAGCCAAAGTTAGATTTAATCTTGAGTAGTGAAGATCATCCTTTCTCCTAGTGTTGTAGCCATGTACACTGCTATTACTTTTGAATTCGTTCGGATTGTTAATAACAAATTTCATAAGTGAATATATATATATATATATATATATATATATATTGTGAGGCTAGAGTGAAGATTTCTAGCTCTTTAAATGTCTGCAGCATGATCTTGGATGAGCTCGAGCAATTATTCTGATTACACCCTTATGTGCAATGAACACTCTTTTACTCAATGGTGAGTTACCTCAGAATATGATGCCATACGAAAGCAGAGAATGAAAATAGGCTTGGTAAGCTAATTTACTGATATGTATATCGCCAAAATTTGCAATGACGCTAATAGCGTAAGTAGCTGAACTCAAACGTTTCAGCAGATCCTCAGTGTGTTTTTTCCAGTTCAACCCCTCATCAATGCATAAACCTAGAAATCTTGAATATTCTACCTTAGCTACCGATTTCTGATCGAAGTCTATATTTATTAATGGGGTCATTCCAATTTACTGTGTGGAACTGTATATACTGTGTTTTCTCAAAGTTTAATGAGAGCCCACTTGCAGAGAACCACTTAATGATTTTCTGAAAAACATCGTTTACAATTTCACCAGTTAATTCTTGTCTGTCGGGTGTGATAGCTATACTTGTATCATCGGCAAAAAGTACCAGCTTTGCATCTTCGTGAATATAGAATGGCAAGTCATTAATATACAGGGTGATTCAAAAAGAATACCAGAACTTTAGGAATTTAAAACTCTGCAACGACAAAAGGCAGAGCTAAGCACTATCTGTCGGCGAATTAAGGGAGCTATAACGTTTCATTTAGTTGTACATTTGTTCGCTTGAGGCGCTGTTGACTAGACGTCAGCGTCAGCTGATGCTAAGATGGCGACCGCTCAACAGAAAGCTTTTTGTGTTATTGAGTACGGCAGAAGTGAATCGACGACAGTTGTTCAGCGTGCATTTCGAACGAAGTATGGTGTTAAACCTCCTGATAGGTGGTGTATTAAACGTTGATATAAACAGTTTACAGAGAATGGGTGTTTGTGCAAAGGGAAAAGTTCTGGACGGCCGAGAACGAGTGATGAAAATGTAGCACGCATCCAGCAAGCATTTCTTCGCAGCCCAGGAAAATCGACTCGCAGAGCTAGCAGAGAGCTGCAAATTCCGCAATCAACTGTATGGAGAGTCCTACGAAAAAGGTTAGTTATGAAACCTGAACGTCAACTACCCGAGGCGATGGATCGGCCGCCAGGCAGCCAGTGACAGAGCACTTCATCACTGGCCTCCAAGAAGTCCTGATCTTACCCCCTGCGATTTTTTCTTATGGGGGTATGTTAAGGATATGGTGTTTCGGCCACCTCTCCCAGCCACCATTGATGATTTGAAACGAGAAATAACAGCAGCTATCCAAACTGTTACGCCTGATATGCTACAGAGAGTGTGGAACGAGTTGGAGTATCGGGTTGATATTGCTCGAGTGTCTGGAGGGGGCCATATTGAACATCTCTGAACTTGTTTTTGAGTGAAAAAAAAAACCTTTTTAAATACTCTTTGTAATGATGTATAACAGAAGATTATATTATGTTTCATTCATTAAATACACATTTTTAAAGTTGTGGTATTCTTTTTGAATCACCCTGTATATTAAGAACAGCAGAGGACCCGAGACTGAACCTTGCGGCACCCCATTCTCGATTGTTTCTCCAGTTTGAGGAATCACCAGTTTTTTGCATATTATGTGCTCACGCGCTGAAAGGGTAATCTGTGTGTGACGGTGTAGGGTGGGGAGTGGGTACGCACCTCGGCGACGATGAGCGCTATCTGCGTCTCGGCGAGCTTCTGGCCGACGCAGGAGCGCGCGCCCATGGCGAACGGCAGCGAGGCGTGGCTGGCGGCGACGCCGCGGTAGCCGCCCCCGGGCTCCCGCAACCAGCGCTGCGGCCAGAAGCGCTCCGCCTGCGGGAAGTACTGCTCGCTGCGGCCGCTCGTGTACAGCGACAGCACCACCAGTTGCTGCCGAGAGACGAAAACATAACCTGCTACACAAACACTTCAGAGGAGAGTTTCAGGTAGTGACGCATGCTGTCGACAACTTCGAGGAGTCCTAAAGCAATTCAATACACCTTGATGCAATTTCATATGGGGGATGCCTGGCCTCCGACAGCAATTGAATTTTTCATTTTGAGCACGAAAAGAATCCCCCAAACAGCAACTTGCCTTCCTGCCAAACTTTATCCGAAGGTTTATTAAAGTTTATCCGTCATCTCAATCCTGTATCATGTACCAGTATGACAACACACACAAGAGAACTACCATTAAAAGCTTTCAGAAGTTGCATCATCACCAAGCGAGGCGGCGCAATGCTTCTACATCTACATCTCCGCAAGCCACCCAACGGTGTGTGGCGGAGAGCACTTTACGTGCCGCTGTCCTTACCTCCCTTTCCTCTTCCAGTCCCGTACGGTTCGCGCGAAGAACGACTGTCTCAAAGCCTCTGTGCGCGCTCGAATCTCTCTAATTTTACATTCGTGATCTCCTCGGGAGGTGTAAGTAGGGGGAAGCAATATATTCGATACCTCATCCAGAAACGCACCCTCTCGAAACCTGGACAGCAAGCTACACCACGATGCAGAGCGCCTCTCTTGCACAGTCTGCCACTTGAGTTTGCCAAACATCTCCGTAACGCTATCACGGTTACGGACGAAACGCGCCGCTCTTCTTTGGATCTTCTCTATCTCCTCTGTCAACCCAACCTGGTACGGAACCCACACTGATGAGCAATACTCAAGTATAGGTCGAACGAGCGTTTTGTAAGCCACCTCCTTTGTTGATGGACTACATTTTCTAAGGACTCTCCCAATGAATCTCAACCTGGCACCCGCATTACCAACAATTAATTGTATGTGATCATTCCACTTCAAATCGTTCTGTACGCATACTCCCAGATATTTTACAGAAGTAACTGCTACCAGTGTTTGTTCCGCTATCATATAATCATACAATAAAGGATCCTTCTTTCTCTGTATTCGCAATACATTACATTTGTCTATGTTAAGGGTCAGTAGCCACTCCCTACACCAAGTGCCTATCCGCTGCAGATCTTCCTGCATTTCGCTACAATTTTCTAATGCTGCAAATTCTCTGTATACTACAGCATCATCTGCGAAAAGCCGCATGGAACTTCCGACACTATCTACTAGGTCATTTATATATATTTTGAAAAGCGATGGTCCCATAACACTCCCCTGTGGCACGCCAGAGGTTACTTTCACGTCTGTGGACGTCTCTCCATTGAGAACAACATGCTGTGTTGTGTTTGCTAAAAGCTCTTCAATCCAGCCGCACAGCTGGTCTGATATTCCGTAGGCTCTTACTTTATTTATTAGGCGACAGTGCGGAACTGTATCGAATGCCTTCCGGAAGTCAAGGAAAATGGCATCTACCTGGGAGCCTGTATCTAATATTTTTTCGGTCTCATGAACAAATAAAGCGAGTTGGGTCTCACACGATCGCTGTTTCCGGAATCCATATTGATTCCTACAGAGTAGATTCTGGGTTCCAGAAATGATATGATACGCGATCAAAAAACATGTTCTAAAATTCTACAACAGATCGATGTCAGAGATGTAGGCCTATAGTTTTGTGCATCTGCTCGACGACCCTTCTTGAAGACTGGAACTACATGCGCTCTTTTCCAACCATTTGGAACCTTCCGCTCTTCTAGAGACTTGCGGTACACGGCTGTTAGAAGGGGGGCAAGTTCTTTCGCGTACGCTGTGTAGAATCGAATTGGTATCCCGTCAGGTCCAGTGGACTTTCCTCTGTTGAGTGATTTCAGTTGCTTTTTTATTCCTTGGACACTTATTTCGATGTCAGCCATTTTTTCGTTCTTGCGAGGATTTAGAGAAGGAACTGCAGTGCGATCTTCCTCTGTGAAACAGCTTTGGAAAAATGTGTTTAGTATTACAGCTTTACGCGTGTCATCCTCTGTTTCAATACCATTATCATCCCAGAGTGTCTGGATATGCTGTTTGAAGCCACTTACTGCTTTAACCTAGGACCAGAACTTTCTAGGATTTTCTGTCAATTTCTATCCTACAGGAGTCAACTGGAAAATAACGGAAGCAAAAATACATCCGAGAACTTATACGAAAAATACTACTAACTGCTCTCGTTATGATTCGAATGCTTCTGACAGGAGCTGTTCCCCAACTAGAAAAGTAAGTCTTATTACCGGATGTGATATCTGAATATTTGGCGTGAGTTCCCAAGAAATCTGAGAAACCAGTGGGATCAAAATATTCCCATTTGCCCATTCTTGGATTCACCAACATTAGCTTGGAATTTCTCCATTGTCAACTGATTACACATGCCATGTAGTGGCAAAACACGGCCGTGTTATGAAACGACCGTGGTCATGTTTCTTTGAAATTCATTAGAAAAGACTGTATTCATAAAGTTCCAGGGTCATTCAGAGAGCATTTCTGCAAAGCGCCACTGCTGCGACGTAAATTCCAAGCTGGTTCGATTATTCCTGGCGGACTACACGGTGTGATTCCGTCACAATGTTACAAGCTTACAGAGATTACGGAGAAGGATAAATGTTTCACTCTAAGGTAAGGGACCCTCATCCAGAAACGGTAGAGACGATAGTTATATCATTCTAAAACCTCTGGTAGTGGAACCCATGTAACGATTCTGTTGTTGCGTAAATTTTAGGGTAGGCAGCTTTCAGAGGTGGTAGTACGGGCCAAAACAAGAAAAAAATCCGGTAAACATTGGCTCTGAAATGCATATTGTGGAATCATGCATCTATATCACTCTAGTGGCGTGTCACAATTGGCAACGGAATTGCATGTTTCCGTCCAATACTGATAATAATGGTGCGGGATCCGGTGGACCCAATGGAGGACACCTGCTGAGCCAGGCCTGCAACAGCTCTGTACCCTCTGCCTCCGGAATGTAGAACACCTGGCAGCAGCAGCCCAGTCTGCTCGTGCTTGGAGCCTCTTCCTTTTAACATTGCGGTAGCGGCACTCTATTTCTTGTTGCGTAATTTGTAATGAGTCTATGTACGTTTGGAGAAATACAAATTAAGTAAATCTTCTGTTACCTTGTTCACTAATTATTTTCAGCTCCTGTCCAACTTTCCTACGATGTCAGTTGCCGCGCCAACTCCGTAGCCTACCTCTCATTACCGCTGTGTACAAAGTCATACACAACACATAGCTTAAGTGATATGAGCACTTGCTCATTAGGAGAGATGTGTGTCACAATATCGAAGATTTAACACGTGCTGATAACTCATAAGGTATGTATTTTAGGGCCCATGTTTACTAGAATTTTTTTCTGGTTTTGTTCCACACTACCACCTCTGAAAGCTGCCAATGCTACAATCATAGCAAAAACAGTACTGGTACGGGTGTTGCACTGTGAAAAGTAGGAAAACGATTTTCACTTAGAAGTTACGATTCGGTCGTTTCCAAACCAGGGTCCCTTATCTCACAATTGATACATTTACCCTTCTCCATCAGCCCTGAAAACTTGTAACACGATCACAGAATCACCCTTTACAAGGGGTGGTCAGAAGCAGTCTCAAGAGCCTGTAAGGGTGTTGTAGGCTACATTATGCTGAGAAATAATTGTTAATAAAAAACAAAAATTCGGTAGGTTGCGCCATTTTCGAGTTAATCAGCGTCGAAGTTAACCAGTCACGCCACTGCGCACGCAAATTCAAGCGGCCCACCAGAGACGGTATCGCCGTTCGAATTTGCGCGCGCAGAGGTCTCATCGCTAACTCCAGTGGTGAATAACACGGGAATGGCGCAATGAACGGATTTTTTTTTTTTTGTTAACAGTTATTTCTCAGCACAAACTACCGTCCTGCTAAAACTCAAACTCTGTCCAAACTAGCCTCGATAGGCCTAGCGGTATCAACCGACCGCCGTGTCATCCTCAGCTGATAGACGTCACTCGATGCACGTGGTCAGCACACCGTTCTCCGGGACGTCGCCAGTATTTCGCGAATGGAGCTGCTATTTCTCAGCAGACATAGGCGACATAAAAATGAAAAAGCTTGCATACTTTGCCTAGTTTCATTCCATAATGTCATATGGTATAATATTGTGGGGTAACTTTTCGAGACGGAGCGAGGTGGCGCAGTGGTTAGCCACTGGACTCGCATTCGGGAGGATGACGGTTCAATCCCGCGTCCGGCCATCCTGATTTAGATTTTCCGTGATTTCCCTAAATCACTCCAGGCAAATGACGGGATGGTTCCTCTGAAAGGGCACGGCCGACTTCCTTCCCCATCCTTCCCTAATCCGATGAGACCAATGACCACGCTGTCTGGTCTCCTTCCCCAAACAACCAAACCAAACCAACTCCTCAAGTCAAACAAAAGTTTTCAGAGTCCAAAAGCGTGTAATGCGTATTATTTGTGGAGTACATTCGCGGACGTCCTGTAGAAACCTCTTCAAAGAACTAGGTATACTAACTACTGCCTCTCAGTATATTTACTCCTTAATGAAATTTGTCCTAAATAATATATCTCTTTTTCCAACAAACAGCGCAGTTCATACATACAATACCAGGAACAAAAATTATTTGCACAAGGAATTAAAACCACTTACTTTAGTTCAAAAAGGGGTCCACTACTCAGGAACACTCATCTTCAATGATTTGACAGCAAACATAAAAAAATTTAGTTAGAAATAAAGATCAGTTTAAAAGGAGCCTGAAAGACTTACTAGTGGCCAAATCCTTCAGCTCCATTGACGAATTTTTTATTAGAAACAAATGATGCATTTTATATATTCATACTATTAATATTGCTATTTCATCTTAAAAAAAAGGGCATGTTCCACATCCACGAGGATCTCCTCAACACGGATCTATGGAACGAAAAACTATCCTAATCTAAAGTCAAGTACTCTTCCATTGCCATTACAGGGGCTAAGTGCACCCTTCTTGCCCAAAGCACTCGCAGAATTGGACGGTCACCCATCCGAGTTCTAGCCGAGACCGACAGTGCTTAAGTTCGGTTTACTAACGGGAACTGTTGTTACCACAGGAGCAAGGTAAACACCCTTACCAGCTGCTGAGTTTCTGGTGAGCCAGTACATACACGAACATACTACAACTACACACTCACCCCGGCCGGGACGTGGTAGCCGCCGATGGTGGCGTCCTCGGGCAGGTAGCGCGACAGGAAGGGCGCGACGGGGAAGAGGCGGAGGGCCTCCCGCATGGCGCCCCTGGCCAGCGGCAGCCGCGCCGCCTCCTCCGCCCCCGGCGCGGGCGGCCGCGTCAGCTCCCGGTGCAGCTCCTCCTGCACCGGCGGGTGCTTCGCCAGCAGGTACAGCAGCCACTGCGTCGAGTACGCTGTCTGCAACCACACCGCACCACTCCGCTCAGTCCACAGCCCGGCTACGGTCCGTCGGTAAACTGGAGAGCGAGCGCGCGAGTCGCCACTCTGCCTACCCTGCTACGTCACAGGCTGTTTGTTCCACGACGTAGTACAGTGCCTGCCGCGGCGCGCGCTTTAAATCTGTGACGACGCCGTGTACAGATGCGTCCAGTCTGCGTTTATTTTTAGACAAATGCGTTAAGATTATAAGGAAAACGAAAGACGATAGCTTCTTCGAATCAAAACATTATAGACTAAATAATATTAACATAAGAACGGAAGTCAGGATTCTACTACAAACATAGAACCGAATGCCTGTTCATATGAATGTATGTTCCTCTATTCGTAAGACGAACCAGATACAGTGCAATCAGTCTGTAGAATTTAAGGCTTGTTCTTACTTTGTGTTTCTACTAAAAGGTAGGAGTTTTCTTTGAAAGGCTGCATTACTAAACTTCACAATTCTTGCAACACGAAGAGTGTTTAAAAAGTAACCGGAAATTTATAATTACGTGTGTTGTATTAGTTCGATTCGCACTGCTTTTTTTTTGTCATTGTCTTCGTAAACACGTGTGAAAAGTATTTCCAGGTAAATCCCATTTCACGCAGTGTCTTGTGTAAAACATCTTTCTGCAACGAAAATGTATTTTTTGTTTCACGCCATTGAGTAATTTCCGTTATGTGGGCATTATTTTTTGGTTTATGTAAAAGTCCTCCATCGTTTGTCGAATGACCGATTTTGTGAAACTGTCTATAACGATGGGTTTCCTCCCTAAATTATTAGTTCTTCTTCCCGGCGATTCCAGTAAACCGTGCGCCTTGTTTTCGCGTTCCTTCCTTATGCGTCCTATTTTGGCGAGGCTGACGTTTGCATAAACTGCAGCCCTTTGATTGGGACTGGTAATATTAGCCAACAGCTCTTTTTGTGTAGCCTCCTTAACACAAGCTGTAATAACGTTAGAGACGATCGAACGCTCGTTCTCCGCAAATATCTCCTTCGTGTTCTGCACATTTTCTTGCAATGCAGGGCGATTAGTCATCACTTCCGGATACTGAAGTATATCAGTCAGTACACAAAGTCAACTGACTGAGATTGGCAGCTAAGATCCCACCAACAGAAACGACGTACGATACTGCACGCCGAACTACACCGCTAGACAGGTAGCGGGCAACTGATTTTGGGCTGCCCTGTAGGCCAGTGGCACCGTTCTTCCGGGAAAGACCACTTCCTCCACCAAAAGCGCTGCTCGCTCTTGAGTTTACAGACAGACTTATACTTTCAACTACACTGCCGGAAAATAAATGGCAGCACTCTCAAGGACGAGGTCAGTTTATTGACAAGTCATGTGACACGCGGTTCGTCATTGCGGGAGTATATGACAACGAATTCAGAACAAATGAAACGTGCATGTCACCGTAAAGGTTGCCCAAAGAGTCATGTGAACACGTAGTGTACCCTCTCCTGGCGGTAATGCAGGCGCGTATCTCTCTTGCAAAACAACCGTGAACGTGGAGAACGCCATCCTGCAGTGGAATTCGGCAGTGGTTCTTGCAGGCCCTCCACGGCGAGTAACTTACTCCTCCACTGTATACCATACGTGGTAGATGTAACTGTAGCAGATTAGCAATGAAGTACTGACTAGCGTTGCTCCCCATCAGATCTTCTGTCCCAGGCGTCGGACTTGGTTCTTGACAACAGGTGTTTCACCGCCTGTGAGACTTCGTTCCTTACGGAAGGCGTTTCACAGCCTGGTAAGGCACCGATTTACAAAAGGGCATTACGGAAGCTACAAGCAATCAAAGCTGGGATAATTCGGAGAACATACGAAGCTAATTCGGAAATTAAGGGTACAAAAAAATTTTTTTTTAATAAATTTACATGCATTTCGTGTAGATCTTGCATTATTTTTCCACATAATCACCATGTACATCGCCGGCCGGAGTGGTCGAGCGGTTCTAGGCGCTACAGCCTGGAACGGCGCGACCGCTACAGTCGCAGGTTCGAATCCTGCCTCGGGCATGGATGTTTGTGATGTCCTTTGGTTAGATAGGTTTAAGTAGTTCTAAGTTCTAGGGGACTGATGACCTCAGTTAAGTCCCATGGTGTTCAGAGCCATTTCAACCATTTGAACCATGTACCTCAATACATTTCGTCATCCGTGGGACGAGTTTTTTGATTCCTGTGTCATAGACGTCTCCCGCCGCCTTTCTCGGTTTTCATCTCATGGTCGTCAGAAGTGTTTTCCACGAAGTTTTTCCTTCAATTTGGTGAACACATGACAGTCAGTAGGTGTGACATCGGGGCTGTGAGAGGGGTTGCTTAAAACATCCCAACTAAACGAAGTTAACAACTCTTGTGTTGCAGGAGCGGTGTGCGCAAGGGCGTTGTCATGGAGACAGACTTCCGTTGTCAGCATCCCGCGACGTTTGTTACGAATGGCTCTGCGAAGTTTCTTGAATGTCTCACAATATCGTGCAACATTTATCGTTTCACCTCTTTCCAAAAAATCAACTAGCAGAACCCCATTTCTGTCCCAAAGCACTGAGACCATGAATTTCCTCGCTGTTTGCTGAGTTTTGAATTTTTTGGCCGAAGGAGGATGAGTATGGCAGCACTGCGTTCATTGTCGTCTCCTCTCTGGTGTATGGTTGCAGGTTTCATCACCTGCCGCTATAGAGTTCAGAAAAGCCTCGCCTTCGGTCTCGAACGGTCAAGAAATTCGCGAGAGGCGTTAACTCTCAACCTGCGATAGTTCAATCGGTCAGTTACGATTTCATGAACAACAGTTCGTGAAATGATTGGACAAACTGCACGCAGGTCGTCAATTGTCGAACGGCGATCACAGAGTTTTTCAATTTTCTGCACCGCATCATCAGTCACACCAGACGGCCTTCCGCTTCTGTCGTCATCGTGAATTTCCGTCCTTCCAAAACTGAAATTCGGTATCCTTTTTGACAGGTGCTACCTTGACATTACATCCTCTTAATAAACCGAAACAATTTTGCGATGAAGAGCAGTAGGGTTCATGCCCTTAGCATTAAGGTTCAAATGGCTCTGAGCACTATGGGACTTAACATCTGAGGTCATAGTCCCCTAGAACATCACACACACCTATGCCCGAGGCAGGATTCGAACCTGCGACCGTAGCGGTCGTGCGGTTCCAGAGTGAAGCGCCTAGAACCGCTCGGCCACACCGGCCGGCCTGTAGCATTTAGGCAGCGAATTACAGCGCTCACTTCACTTGGCTCCTTTCTGAACAGTGAACACAACTCTAATCTACGAGCTACTGATTGTTGGGAATGCTCATTCCTTCCGCTGGCTTCCCGCTACACGGCAGTGGTACCAACTTCCCCCACCGACATTCCATGCTGAAGCTACATGCCTAGAAACCTTAGTTTCCAGATAATTCTCGTATGTTCAAGTATGAGGTAGCTTCGTCGCTAGTTTTCATAAATTATCGCTCACGCAATACAGTTGCTGGCTATGGTAGCACATAGAAGTTTATAAAATAAAATAAACTTCTACAAATCGTACGGCTGTTGGTAAATTATTGTATCAAGAAGTTCATGCCAGCCGTCGTCCCACGATCCATAATGGAGCAACGAAGATTATTCGCTGACGTCTCATTCTTCGGCATTTTTCTACGAAAAATCGTACAGAGGAATAGTTAAAGTGCCATTACATCAAAGTAGCACATTTCTGTAGCACATAAGTTCAAATTACAAAAAAAAAAAAAAAAAAAAAAAAAAAAAAGTGCCAAAGAGGCGAATTCATCTTGACAAAGATGTGAATTAGTTTGACATCTGCTCTGTTTTATTCTGTTGTCCAGCCATAGCACAGACAATGTGACGCCAGACGAACGTGTTTCTGGATATAATACGCAATTATGCTTCGATATTAGTTTTACTATTCTCTGAAACGATATTTACGCTGACAGACTGATCTGTAGCGTAAACCAGGTTTAAGTTATGTTGGAAGGTGGTAGTTTGATTACTAGTTGGCGACACCAACGAATGTTATTACGTGGGAAGCTGTTCTATTGATTAATGGCTAGGCTGGCTCATCTGTTGTGTAGCCCGAAGTCTAGCTTTTGTGCCGCCCAGTACAGAATGCACCCAGCATAGTGCTTCATCCGCTCGGCACTGATAAAACAGTGAAGGTGATTTCCGACAGCACGCAGTGCGTAGTGCGCCAGAGCTGTACGTCAGACGTGAAAGGCCAACAGGTTCTTGACGGGTCTGTGCTCTGCATTCTAATGAAACAATTCCGCAAGTCAGGTAAAGTTTGTGTGCAAAATAGCTACAAAGTGTGCTAAAAAGGTACAAGTGCGTTTTGGTGACCAGGAAGATGAACTGTTAATTCATGCATAAATGTAAGCAAATAATCCTTTTCTTCGTCACTCATAATGTTTAACTATCGGCAAACTCAGGAGTTTCGTTCTCCGCAGTGATTAGCGCACTGGACTCCGATTTAGGTTTCACGTGATTTCCCTAAATCGCTTCAGGCAAATGCCGCGATGGTTCCTTTGAAGGGGCACGGCCGAATTCGTTCCCCATCCTTCTCTGATCTGAAATTGTGCTCCGTCTGTAATGACCCCGTTGTCGATGGGACGTTAAACGCTAATCTCCTCATAATCTCCTCCAGTTTCCTTTTCTTTCGTCCCACGCAATCCATCAACACTGTACAGTATATTTGTACTTTAGATAACGTAACAACATTCTGTATGAACACTGCACGATTTGGTACTCGGATGTCTAGTGATAAGTCAAATCCGGGTTCGTATCTCGGTCTGATACAAATTTTTAGTTGGGACGTACTTTTTGTTACTTGGTACGCGGGTGGAGGTCATTCCGATTTCCCACTATCAGTGCTAGCTAGGTGTGAACTTCCTGCTGACGTACTACACGATCCGTATTGGTCATCGTCAAAAGTAATTATGCCTGTAGTAGGAAATGTCGAGCAGATACTTCTAGAGACTTAGGCTCAATGACATGAGCTTCATATAATTAAGAATTCTGACAGTAAAGGGTTGTTCTGCTGCATGTGGATTGCACAGCTTTTATCCGTCCCTCTCATTCGGGAAATGGGCACACTAATCTCTCCCTCCGCTCGCACATCATGAAGCCTGTGGCCGGGGTCGGCTTATACGTCGTTACGAACGTAATGCCTCCCTTTTTTTTTTAGGTCGTGACTTTGCATGTCAGCGCCAGATGTCGCTGGTGTAGTGCTAATGCTTGAACCTTCCTCTTTCTTTTGCAGGTGGTTCCGTCGTCCTGCGGTAGTTGACGCTAGCAGAGCGATGTTCCAAAATGGAGTCTGGTATGGACACGCGTATAAAACAGCGATGTGCGGTTGAATTCCCCACTGCTGAAGAAATTGCGCCGATTGAAATTGATCGACGCAAGCTAAAGATGTATGGAGGCGATACAATAGACGTGAGCAATGTTAGGCGATGGGTGCGGCATTTTCAAGGTGGTGGGAAGGGTGTACATGACAAGCCACGGCCCGGACGGCCCTGGACATGAGTGGTCCCTCGCAATGAACAGCGTCTTGATCAACTCATCCGTGCTGATCGGCGGATAACGACCACAGAATTGTCGGCTGTAGTTCTTTGGAAGCAACGTTGGAACATCTCAGTTATGCGAGATGGTTCCCCAGGATGCTTACAGTAGAACAAAAACCTCATAGAATGAAAATTTGTCGGAACCTCCTGGAGCAATATGAAGCTGAAAGTGACCACTTTCTGGAAATTATCGTCGCCGCAAATGAGACTCAGTGTCACCACCCAAAGGACAGTCCGTGGAATGGTTAAATGTGAATTCTTCGTCAAAGAAGTCGTCCAAGTCACAGCTGTCTGCAGGCAAAGTGATGTGCAAAGTCTTCTGGGACAGCCAGTCTGTGTTTCTTTTGGAGCCTGGAGAAACTGTCAGTTCGACACCCTAGAAGACGACAATGACTAAACTGCAAGCACGAATTTCCAGGGTAAGTCCAGAGAAGAAGACCAACTTTCATCTACATCTACATCTACATTTATACTCCGCAAGCCACCCAACGGTGTGTGGCGGATGGCACTTTACGTGCCACTGTCATTACCTCCCTTTCCTGTTCCAGTCGCGTATGGTTCGCGGGAAGAACGACTGTCTGAAAGCGTGCGCGCTCTAATCTCTCTAATTTTACATTCGTGATCTCCTCGGGAGGTATAAGTAGGAGGAAGCAATATATTCGATACCTCATCCAGAAATGCACCCTCTCGAAACCTCGACAGCAAGCTACACTGCGATGCAGAGCGCCTCTCTTGAAGAGTCTGTCACTTAAGTTTGCTTAACATCTCCGTAACGCTATCACGCTTACCAAATAATCCTGTGACGAAACGCGCCGCTCGTCTTTGGATCTTCTCTATCTCCTCTGTCAACCCGACCTGGTACGGATCCCACACTGATGAGCAATACTCGAGTATAGGCCGAACGAGTGTTTTGTAAGCCACCTCCTTTGTTGATGGACTACATTTTCTAAGGACTCTCCCAATGAATCTCAACCTGGCACCCGCCTTACCAACAATTAATTTTATGTGATCATTCCACTTCAAATCGTTCTGTACGCATACTCCCAGATATTTTACAGAAGTAACTGCTACCAGTGTTTGTTCCGTTATCATATAATCATACAATAAATGATCCTTCTCTCTATGTATTCGCAATAGATTACATTTGTCTATGTTAAGGGTTAATTGCCACTCCCTGCACCAAGTGTCTATCCGCTGCAGATCTTCCTGCATTTCACTGCAATTTTGTAATGCTGCAACTTCTTTGTATACTACAGGATCATCCGCGAAAAGTCGCATGGAACCGGCAACATGATAACGCCAGGCACCCACACAGTTTTGCGACCACGCAACTCATTGCAGAATTTGGTTGCACTGCCTTACCACATCCACCGTACAGTGCCCAATTAAGCGTTTTCCGATTTCCATCTCTCTGGGCCTGTGAAAGATGGACTAGCTGGCGAACATTTTCAAGACTCGGATGGTGTTGTCAAAGCTGTAAGGAAGCAGTTAGCCTCAGCTGGTTCAGATTCGTATATGCGAGGCTCTGGTTAATCGTTGGCAAAAGTGCATAGCGAATGGTGGCGCCTATGTGGAAAAATGACAGTCTGCAGCTGAAATATTGCTCTATCGGTGTGTGTTGTTACGACGTGCCTGTAGTATCAGAACGAGTCTTGTATTTGTGAGGGGTGGTCAGCCGGACAGGCGCAGCTGCTGTTGCTGGAGCTGGAGCTGCAGCTGGACAATACTCACGGTGTCTCCGGCGGCGAGCAGCAGGTCCACGACGAGGCGGCGCGCGTCGTCGTGGGAGACGCCGGCGGCCAGGAGCCGCCCCAGCAGCCCGGCGCCGCCCTCGCACGCCGGGATCAGCTGCGTCACCAGCGCGTTACCTGCCGACCCACACACGCCAAGTCCAGGCCGAGGTCTCTACTGCAGTGCGAGCCGTTTCCACACCCACAAGGGAGCAAGGCGGGGACCGAGGGAGGGTAGGGATTGCCGTCCCGTCGACGTGGAGGTCACTGAGGCGGAGCACAAGCATGTTTCAGGGATGGGGAAGGAAATCGGCTGTAGCCTCTCAAAGGTACCACCCCAGCGTTTACCTACAGTGATCTACGGATGTCGCAGAAAATCCGAATTTTCGTGACCGAACGTCGATTTGAAACGTCGTCCTCCCGAAATCCACACTCAGAACGCCCACTGGAATCAGTTCAACTGTCATATTCACCAGTCTCTAGCATCTAAACTACCGGCTGAACGAAAAGTCAGTATAAATTAGGAAACTAAATAAATCACGGAATAATGTAGATAGAGAGGTACAAATTGACACACATGCTTGGAATGTCATGGGGTTTTATTAGAACCAGAAAAATACAAAAGTTAAAAAAAAAATTTCCGACAGATGACGCTTCATCTGATCAGAATAGCAATAATTAGCATAACAAAGTAAGACAAAGCCAAGATGATGTCCTTTACAGGAAATGCTCAATACGTCCACCATCATTCTTCAACAATAGCTGCCGGCCGCGGTGGTCTAGCGGTTCTGGCGCTGCAGTCCGGAACCGCAGGACTGCTACGGTCGCAGGTTCGAATCCTGCCTCGGTCATGGTTGTGTGTGATGTCCTTAGGTTAGTTAGGTTTAAGTAGTTCTAAGTTCTAGGGGACTTATGGCCTAAGATGTTGAGTCCCATAGTGCTCAGAGCCATTTGAACCATTCAACAATAGCTGTAGTCGAGGAATACTGTTGTGAACAGCACTGTAAAGCATGTCCGGACTTATGGCGAGGCATTGGCATCGTATGTTGTCTTTCAGCATCCCTAGAGATGCCGGTCGATCACGATACCCTTGCGACCTCAGGTAACCCCAAAGCCAATAACCGCACGGACTGAGGTCTGGGGACCTGGGAGGCCAAGCATGACGAAAGTGGCGCCAGAGCACACGATCATCACCAAACGACGCGCATCTGACGGACATTTTGTGAACTTTGTCTTGTTTTTTTTTGTTCTAATAAAACCCCATGTCATTCCAAGCATGTGTGTCAATTTTTACCTCTCTATCTACATTATTACGTGGTTTATTAAGTTTTCAAATTTATAGTGACTTTTTTATCACCCGGTATATTATAAAGTTTATGAAATGCGTTCTGTTGTAATAATACTCCACCAGAGCTCCTTTTTTACATTTAATTTACCGAGCGAGGTGGAGCAGTGGTAGCACACTGGACACGCATTCGGGAGGACGACGGTTCAATCCCGCGTCCGGCCATCCTGATTTAGGTTTTCCGTGATTTCCGTAGATCACTACAGGCAAATGCTGGGATGGTTCCTTTGAAAGGGCACGGCCGATTTCCTTCCCCATCCTTCCCTAATCCGAGCTTGTGCTCCGTCTCTAATGACCTCGTTGTCGACGGGACGTTAAACACTAATCTCCTCCTCCTTTACATTTAATTTACCACTATTAGTTCTAAGTCTACAAACATATTCTAGAAGACGCCGCATAGTGCATGGCGGAGGGTAGCTTCTACTAATACCAGTTATTTCCTTTCCTGTTCCACTCATGGAATACACCAAGTTGAGAAAAGTCATCAGATAGCGACCGATATGAATATACAGGGTGTTTCTGTAAGGGCGTCCAAAATTGTAACACGACACAGAGAAAGCCCCACTCAACAGTTTGAGGTAGCGAATCTGGGCTCGGAGAAGCTACCTCAAGGAGATGGCCAAGTAAACATGTATACCGCTTTGCCTAGCATTACTGTTTTCCAGCTTATTTACATGCGTACAATTTTACGCGTATTGTGCTGTTTATTTGCATGTGCGTTATTTATTTCCTGCAAGGATACAAGGAGGACGAGCCTCATTAGTACGAGGTATTTCCTGGTCGCTTGTTTGGAAGTTGAGGTCCTATTCCATGGCCTGCGAGGTCACCTAACCTGAATCCCCTTTATTATTTCCTACTGGGTTATCTAAAGTCACTTGTGTATGAGATCCCAGTGAATAACAAGGCAGAATTAGTTGCCACAATTGTAGCTGTTTCTGACATGATTCGGAACACACCAGGGTTACTTCTCACGGTGCATCAGAGTTTTCTCGTCATGCTTGCATTCAGATTGAAGGCCATCAGTTTCAGCGCATTTTGCGAGATACACTACAAATGGTACGTTCATTGTGTCAGTGATGGTATTTGCAGTTAACTAATGTAAATAAAAAAGTACACAGTAAAACTTTCCTGGCAGATTGAAACTGTGTGCCGGACCGAGACTCAAAATCGGGACCTTTGCCTTTCGCGGCCAAGTGCTCTACCAAGGCAAAGGTCCAGAGTTCGAGTCTCGGTCCGGCACACAGTTTTAATCTGCCAGGAAAGTTTCATATCAGCACACACGCCGCTGGAGAGTGAAAGACTCATTCTGAAAGTACACAGTAAAGTGATTTTATTCCTATCATCTCCTTAAGATGGCTTCTCCGACTCCAGGTTCCCTACCTCACATTGTTCAGTGGAGCGTCCTCTGTGTGCCGTTAAATCTTTGCACGATCTTACGCAACACCCAGCATACAGAAGCCGGTAGTATCGTGTGCAAAAAGTATAAACGCGGAGTGCATTGGTGGACCTGTCATTTTTACACACGTGGTTCATGTGAATCCGACGTGATTTTGGCAACACGGCGGGAATTAACAGGCTTTGAACGCGAAATGGAACATGGAACATTCCAGTTCGGAAATTGTTAGAAAATTGAACATTACGACATCCACAGTGTCAACAGTGTGAATCCAAATTTCTGGCATTACCTCTTACCACGGACAACGCAGTGGCCGACGGCCTTCACCGAGAGCGGAGGCGCTTGCGTAGAACTGTCAGTGCAACACTGCGTGACATAATAGCAGAAGTCACTGAGGCACGTGCGACGAACATACCCGCTGGGACAGTGCGCCGAAATCTTGCATTAATGGGCTGTGGCAGCAGACGACCAACTCGAGTGCTTTTGCTAACGGCACGACATCGCCTGTAGCGCCTCTTCTGGACTCGTGACCGTATCGGATGGACCCCTGGACGACTGGAAAACCGTGGCCTGGTCAGATGAGTCCCGATTTCAGTTGGTAAGAGCTGCTGGTAGAGTTCGAGTGCGGCGCAGCGCACCACTGGCTTGCTTCAGTGTCTTCCTTCAATCTGACCTGATGCGGATCCCACATACTCAACAATAGGTCGCAGTAGCGTCCGAAACGAATCTCCCATACAGATGAACCACTTTCTCAAAATTCTCCCAATAAACCGAAGTTGGTTATTGCCTTTCCTACCACAATCCTGACATACTCTTTCATTTCATTTGACTTCGTGATATTACGCCCCGATATTTAAACAACATTACTGTGTCAAGCAGGACTCTACTAACAGTGTATTCGAACATTACAGGTTTGTTTTTCTGTGGTGTCACCGCCAGACACCACACTTGCTAGGTGGTAGCTTTAAATCGGCCGCGGTCCATTAGTACATGTCGGACCCGCGTGTCGCCACTGTCAGTAATTGCAGACCGAGCGCCACCACACGGCACGTCTAGAGAGACGTACTAGCACTCGCCCCAGTTGTACGACGACTTTGCTAGCGACTACACTGACGAAGCCTTTCTCTCATTTGCCGAGAGGTAGTTAGAATAGCCTTCAGCTAAGTCCATGGCTACGACCTAGCAAGGCGCCATTAACCACTTCTAGAGAGAGTCTCACTTGTATCATCAAGAACGCTGTATACAAATGATGGATTAAAGTTAAGTATTCCAGCAGCTACGTACTTTTCTTTATAGCATTCATTACGTATCCTGTTTCAGACCTAAGCAAGCCTGCGTGAATTAAACGCGTGCCTTTCGGTTACCCGTCACTGTGGACTGGCTGTCTTGTCAGTCCACTACATTTTCCTACTCATCTGCATTAACATTTAGAGATAACTGCCATTCACCACACCAACTAGATACTAGTATTTTGTCTAAGTCGTCCTGCGTCCTCTTACACTCACTCAATGATGACACCTTCCCACACACCACAGCATCGTCAGCAAACATTCGTAGATTGCTATCCACCAAGCCCACCAGATCATTTACGTACACACAAAGTACCAGACGTCCTGCCACACTTTTCCGGGCCACTCCTGACGATATTCTTGCCACTTTCAAGAGATGGCTCATTCTCAAGCAGCACCAAGATACAATCAAGCTCTTATCAGTGTGTATCAGCACAGTTTTTGATTATACGTATAATTCTTACTTACATTATAAGATCTTAATTGTTATTTCTCAATCACGATATTTTGTTTTGTTTGTATGTAACTGCTATAATTTAGATGTGAGGCATATGGTTCGTTACTGAATTTATATCTCTGATGAAAATCGATTTATATCGAATGCGAAATTTAGGATTGTCGTTTATTCTCATCATCTAACACTAATAAGAATTTTCCAGAATGAGATTTCCACTCTGCAGCGGAGTGTGCGCTGATATCAAACTTCCTCGCAGATTAAAACTGTGTGCCGGACCGAGTCTCGGTGTGATTTGGTGTTCTCGAATATTGACTACACTACTGGCCATTATAATTGCTACACCACAGAGATGACGTGCTACAGACGCGAAATTTAACCGACAGGAAGAAGATGCTGTGATATGCAAATGAATAGCTTTTCAGAGCATTCACACAAGACAGGCACCGGTGGCGACACCTACAACTTGCTGACATGAGGAAAGTTTGCAATCGATTTCTGATACACAAACAGCAGTTGAGCGGCGTTGCCTGGTGAAACGTTGTTGTGATGCCTCGTGTAAGGAGGAGAAATGCGTACCATCACGTTTCCGACTTTGATAAAGGCCGGAATGTAGCCTATCGCGATTGCGGTTTATCCTGTCGCGACATTGTTGCTCGCATTGATCGAGATCCAATGACTGTTAACAGAATATGGAATCGGTGGGTTCAGGAGGGTAATACGGAACTCCGTGCTGGATCCCAACGGCCTCGTGTCACTAGCAGTCGAGATGACAGCATCTTATCCGCATCGCTGTAACGGATCGTGCAGCCACGTCTCAATCCGTGAGTCAACGGATGGGGACGTTTGCAAGACAACAACCATCAGCACGAACAGTTCGACGACGTTTACAGCAGCATCGACTACCAGCTCGGAGACCGAGTCTGCGGTTACCCTTGACGCTGCATCACAGACAGGAGCGCCTGCGACGGTGTACTCATCGACGAACCTGGATGCACAAATGGCAAAACGTCATTTTTTCGGACGAATCCAGGTTCTTTTTACAGCATCATGATGGTCGCATCCGTGTTTGGCGACATCGCGGTGAAGGCACATTGGAAGCGTGTATTCGTCATCGCCATACTGGCGTATCACCCGGCGCGCCATTGGTTAGACGTCTCGGTCACCTCTTGTTCGCACTGACGGCACTTTGAACAGTGGACGTTACATTTCAGATGTGTTACGACCCGTGGCTCTACCCTTCATTCGATCCGTGCCAAACGCTACATTTCAACAGGATAATGCACGACCGCATGTTGCAGGTCCTGTACGGGCCTTTCTGGATACAGAAAATGTTCGACTGCTGCGCTGGCCAGCACATTTCCCAGATCTCTCACCAATTGAAAACGTCTGGTCAATGGTGGCCGAGCAACTGGCTCGTCACAATACGCCAATCAGTACTCTTGACGAACTGTGGTATCGTGTTGAAGCTGCATGTACACGGCATCCAAGCTCTGTTTGTCTCAATGTCCAGGCGTATCAAGGCCGTTATTACGGCCAGTGGTGGTTGTTCCGGGTACTGATTTCTCAGGATCTATGCACCCAAATTGCGTGAAAATGTAATCACATGTCAGTTGTAGTATAGTATATTTGTCCAATGAATACCCGTTTATCATCTGCATTTCTTGTGAGTGTAGCAATTTTAATGGCCAGAAGTGCATAATGGAGGGAGAAGTAGGAGAAAGAGAAAAGTTCATATTAAAAATTGTATGTTTCAAGGGATCCAAGGAAAAAAAGAAATTGACAGGTACAGGATAGAGAGAAGGCAGGAGAAGAGCAGAGCGAAAGAATGAGGAACAACTGCAAAGCTAGAAAGGAGAAATGGAAGGAGGCACAAGGTATTTCATGTGGTACGTAGCAGGCCAGAGCAGTGAGAACAAGTGGGAGACGTGAGTCGCGGCTAGAGAGCGCGGCGCAGCGGCGACTCACCCTGCGCGAGGGCGGCGCCGACGGCGTCGACAAAGTCCCTCCAGGCGGGCAGCCGCAGCAGCCGCGCCAGCCGCGCCGGCAGCAGGGAGAGGCGCGCGGACTCGCCGAAGACGCGGTGCACGGCGGCCGCCAGCTGCTGCGTCGGCGCCCGCAGCTCCGGGCGCATCGCCGAGTACTGCCGCTCCCCCAGCAGCACCGCCACCAGCACTGCGGGCACACAGCACGAGTCACGCGTCACCACAGCCACTGTGCGCGACATGCTGGAGGATCAAAGCACATCAGCCGTTCTCACATGGGACGCGGTACTCTTCACCATACCACACTTACATTTACGTAACATCGAATACTAGAGAAAATATTTATACAGGGCGTTACAAAATGGTATGGCCAAACTTTCAGGAAACATTGCTCACACACAAAGAAAGAAAATACGTTATGTGGACATGTGCCCGGAAACGCTTACTTTCCGTGTTAGAGCTCATTTTATTACTTCTCTTCAAATCACATTAATCATGGAATGGATACACACAGCAACAGAACGTACCAGCGTGACTTCAAACACTTTGTTACAAAAAATGTTCAAAATGTCCTCAGTTAGCGGGGATACATGCATCCACCCTCCGTCGCATGGAATCCCTGATGCAGCCCTGGAGAATGGCGTATTGTATCACAGCCGTCCACAATACGAGCACGAAGAGTCTCTACATTTGGTACCGGTGTTGCGTAGACAAGAGCTTTCAAATGGCCCCCATAAATGAAAGTCAAGAGGGTTGAGGTCAGGAGAGCGTGGAGGCCACGGAATTGGTCCGCCTCTACCAATCCATCGGTCACCGAATCTGTTGTTGACAAGCGTACGAACACTTCAACTGAAATGTGCAGCAGCTCCATCGTGCATCAACCACATGTTGTGTCGTACTTCTAAAGGCACATGTTCTAGCAGCACAGGTAGAGTATCCCGTATGAAATCATGATAACGTGCTCCATTGAGCGTAGTTGGTAGAACATGGGGCCCAATCAAGACATCACCAACACCGCCTGCCCAAACGTTCACAGAAAATCTGTGTTGATGACGTGATTGCACAATTGCGTGCGGATTCTCGTCAGCCCACACATGTTGATTGTGAAAATTTACAATTTGATTGCCGGCCGCAGTGGCCGAGCTGTTAAAGGCGCTACAGTCTGGAACCGCGCGACAGCTACGGTCGCAGGTTCGTATCCTGCCTCGGGCATGGATGTGTGTGATGTCCTTAGGTTAGTTAGGTTTAAGTAGTTCTAAGTTCTTGGGGACTTACGACCACACCAGTTGAGTCCCATAGTGCTCAGAGCCATTTGAACCATTTTGAACAATTTGATCACGGTGGAATGAAGCCTCATCCGTAAAGAGAACATTTGCACTGAAATGAGGATTGACACATTGTTGGATGAATCGTTCGCAAAAGTGTACCAGTGGAGGCCAATCAGCTGCTGATAGTGCCTGCACACACTGTACATGGTACGGAAACAACTGGTTCTCCCGTAGGACTCTCCATACAGTGACGTGGTCAACGTTACCTTGTACAGCAGCAACTTCTCTGACGCTGACATTAGGGTTATCGTCAACTGCACGAAGAATTGCCTCGTTCATTGCAGGTGTCCTCGTCGTTCTAGGTCTTCCCCAGTCGCGAGTCATAGGCTGGAATGTTCCGTGCTCCCTAAGACGCCGATCAATTGCTTCGAACGTCTATACAAGGGCGATGTACTTCAGGACAATATTATAGAAATGGAAGAGAATGTATTTGAAGATGAAATGGGAGATATACTACGTGAAGAGTTTGACATAGCACTGAAAGACCTAACTCGTAACAAGGCCCTGGGAGTAGACAATATTCCATTAGAACTACTGACGGCCTTGGGAGAGCCAGCCCTGACGAAACTCTACCATCTGGTGAGCAAGGCGTATGAGACAGGCGAAATACCCTCAGACTTCAAGAAGAATATAATAATTCCAATCCCAAAGAAAGCAGGTGTTGACAGATGTGAAACTTACCGAACTATCAGTTCATAAGTCACGGCTGCAAAATACTAACACGAATTCTTTACAGACGAATGGAAAAAGTGGTAGAAGCCGACCTCGGGGAAGATCAGTTTGGATTCCGTAGAAACGTTGGAACACGTCAGGCAATACTGACCTTACGACTTATTTTAGAAGAAAGATTAAGGAAATGGAAACCTACGTTTCTACCACTTGTAGACTTAGAGAAAGCTTTTGACAATGTTGACTGGAATACTCTCTTTCAAATTCTAAAGGTGGCAGGGGTAAAATACAGGGAGCGAAAAGCTATTTACAATTTGTGCAGAAACCAGATGACAGATATAATAGTCGAGGGGCACGGAAGGGAAGCGGTGGTTGGGATGGAGTGAGACAGGGTTGCAGCCTCTCCACGATGTTATTCAATCTGTATATTGCGCAAACTCTAAAGGAAACAAAAGAAAAATTCGGAGTAGGTATTAAAATCCATGGAGAAGAAATAAAAACTTTGAGGTTCGCCGATGATATTGTTATTTTGTCAGACACAGCAAAGAACTTGGAAGAGCACTTGAACGGAATAGACAATGTCTTGAAAGGAGGATATAAGATGAACATCAACAAAAGCAAAACGAGGATAATGGAATGTAGTCGAATTAAGTCGGGTGATGCTGCGGGAATTAGATTAGGAAATGAGATACATAAAGTAGTAAAGGAGTTTTGCTGTTTGGGGAGCAAAATAACTGATGATGGTCGAAGTAGAGAGGATTTAAAATGTAGACTGGCAATGGCAAGGAAAGCGTTTCTGAAGAAGACAAATTTGTTAACATCGAGTATACATTTAAGTGTCAGGAAGTCGATTCTGAAAGTATTAGTATGGAGTGTAGCTATGTGTGGAAGTGAAACATGGACAATAAATAGCTTAGACGAGAAGAGAATAGAATCTTTCGAAATGTGGTGGGTGCTACAGAAGAATGCTGAAGATTAGATGGGTAGATCACATAACTAATGAGATTTTGAATAGAATTGGGGAGGAGTTTGTGGCACAACTTGGCTAGCAGAAGGGATCGGTTGGTAGGACATGTTCTGAGTCATCAAGGGATCACCCATTTAGTATTGGACGGCAGCGTGGAGGATAAAAATCGTGGAGGGAGACGAAGAGATGAATACACTAAGCAGATTAAGAAGGGTGTAGGTTGCAGTAGGTACTGGGAGATTAAGCTTGCACAGGATAGAGTAGCATGGAGAGCTGTATCAAAGCAGTCTCAGGACTGAAGACCACAACAACACATTAAATTCAGGTTCTTCAACAAATGTTTCAATCTTCTTGTAGGCTTCATTGGTTAATACGTTATTAACTGACATTTAATTATAACAAGTGCAACTAAAAACGACGCGTTTTTGGTGAATCTTCAATATTGGGCGAGTCATATTACAAAAATAACCTAAAACAAAAATTATTCAATGTCCAGTATATCTTTTCTCGTCATTTTACTACAACAAATCCTACAAATAACGACCCATTTTCGAGAGATCGTTAGTGTTCTGGTGTTTAGAAGCAGCGTATACTCATAAGGTGTAAATTATGATATAAAACCCACCAAACAACTGAAAACGACATGTACAATATGGCGTCTCGGAAGTGCTGCTTCTGTCGTAAGGGAAGTCTTGACTCTCATTGGCTCAACCTCTCTTAGCATGTTCCCAAAATATTCCATAACATGCGTTTCGCGCGGGGTGATGGCTTCTTAACGTGAAGCTATACGAATTGATGTCACCAAACTCTTACAGTTCTTCGTGAACTTCAGCTAAGCGACAATAGTAGTCTCGCAGTACTCTGCGCGCTGTACGATATTCAGGACGAAAGAGCCAAGCATGTGGGTAACAGCAATTGGTGAATGGGAATGGTGCTCAATGGCGTGTGTGCACGCTAGATTGCACTGCTGCCTTGGAAAGAGGAAATAAATGATTCGAGACCCCTCTGGGAAAGTGACTATTTGTCAGTGTGTGTTCATTCCATAGGCGCCGTATTCGTGGGTACACGAGGTCAAGTGTCTGAGAAATCGATAGCTACACAGAGTGAGTGAGGGGGGGGGGGGGGGGGGAGAAGGAGGGCGAATGCAAACGTAATGAACACATTGAAGATAGCTGAGACCCAAACACCGATCTTTTTATAGACTATGTTCGGCTGTTAATAGGTACAAAGCTAGGGAACGAGTAAGGGCAATGAAACCAGCAGATAATTCCAGCAAACATAGGTTCGGAAACAAAAAACGTTTCTGCGTACGGGGTATTACGACTGAGTGCACGAACACTTTACAGCGAAGTCTCCGAGGATACACACTGTAGATATACACATGAGTACAAACACATTACAAATGCTGCACATGGCCACCGTTCAGGAGAAGGCAGGCCTCGTCATCGACGCCTGTACATGTTCAAAAACCTCTCCTTTACCAAGGCATGTTCACTCTGTTTTGTGTAACAAAACCTAGTCGACATTTCCGATCATGTTCGTTGTGGCACATACATGTCTGTACACTGGCACATTCTCTTGTGGCTCCTATGTAACAGGAGTCTTGGACAACAAGTGTATCTGCGATGGCTCGCCAGCACCGTGGTCTCCCAGGCTTCCCGAATCGAAGTCGTTGGATTTTTTTGTGTGGGGATTTCTAAAAGCTTTGGTTATTCTAACCTTGTTCACAGTGTAGAACTCTGAGAACGCACTATGGGTCGTTGTCAATGCATTCGGAACACTCTGTGGTATTTTTTGAACATGTACGGGCATCCGTGAGGAGACGTACTAAAGCTCGGCTTCCCTTCACATGAGTCATGGCTATGTAGAACACCTGGAATGTGTTTGTACTCAAGTGCGTATCTGCAGTTCGGATACTGGGGACTATGCTGTAAGGTGTTCATGTATTTAGCCATAACAATTCGTATCTGGGAAATCATTGGTTTCCACGCCTATATTAGGATCATTTGCTTGATCGATCGTTCTCTGCTCATTCCTTTCGGTTGTGCTTGTCATACAGTCTGTAAAGGTCGCAGACAGTTATTTTTATTTTTATTTTTTTTTTCTTTGAGGAAAAGACGGAAGTTCCTCATGCTCTTGAACGTTCACTACTGGGGACGTGGGCGATGGATACGCTCGGTTCTTTGACAAAAAACTTAGACTAGGCTCGTGCCTAGGAAGGAGCATGTGCTGCCAGCAATCAGTAAACACGGAACAGTCCATGCAGTTGCCACCGTTGAGCTGGTAAGTCGAAATCATGCAACATCTAACACATACGGCCCGATTCACGGAAGGGAATAAACACTGTGACATGTACGGACGAAAAGATCTTTTCTCAACAACGCAATGTCTGGTTCCTGCACTGCACAGCTAAAGCTGTAAGTTGATCTCAATCCGAAAAGCGATATGAACTTTGTAGTGATTGTCTAGGTATTGTCCACTGCCGTACTCCGATCTTCTTGCTGACGTATCCAAACAGTTATAGGGGACCTATAGTTTACGATGGGCGCCGATGTACGTTGTAACGACATTTTTCACATATTAGTAATCCTTGTTAAAAGTGAAAGAAGCGATAAGTTAAGTACCGAATGAGGGGTAAAACAAAAAACTATGAACTATTATTGTGCTCCTTATCCGCCTAGCCAGATACTAGCCGGGTTATTACTTTAACGAAATGGGAATTCGGATTGATGAGGGAGGCGTGCTAGGATGGTTGGTCCGTGCAAGTGTGCAAAACCAATGAGCCAGGCTGGCGTAGTGGATAGTTCATCTGCCTAGTGAGCACGTGACCCGGGTTCGAATCCCGGCCTATGTAGCAATCTCTTCAGTCTGCATACATTCATATACACATACCTTAACGAACTCTGCTAGACACATAGTTTTCGTTGAAATGTGTCATGCTTCAGTTGGAATGGATCATGTTCTGTGGCATATGCAACCAGAAGGGTAAGCGTTGATGATGACGTTCGGTTTCTGGGGCGCTGAACTGCGCGGTTATCAATGCCCGTACAAAGTCCTAATCTTTACACAGTCCAATTTCGCCACGTTCAGGAATGATGATGAAATGATAAAGACAACACAAACATCCAGTCCCCGGGAAGAGAAAATCCCCAGCCTGGCCGGGAATCGAACACGGGACCCCGTGATCCAGAGACAGCAACACTAGCCACTAGACCACGAGCTGCGGACGGTAAGCCTTGAACCTGAACGCAGTTACAATGGATGGTTGCTTACTCCACTGACTCTCGCCTCGATTGTGAAACTTTCTGTTTGCTCAAAGCAGCACAAATCGCACGCCGTGTCAATCACTTTGGAACCAACGGGGTTACACTTCTGTTGCTACCAGCACAGCCGTTTGAGGAACGGAGACAGATCTTTCTTGCGCCTTTTAGTTTGCCTTTTATCAACTAACTTTCCGTTTTGTACACGATCTGTTCGTTTAAACATCAATATCCTTCTTTTGCACTACATTTCAGTTGCTTCGGTAACCATTTCCTCACATTCTTCTGTGGGCCCTATTTCATTTCTCTGCTCGGATGTACTGTCAGAATCTTCTTTCTAGTCTGAACGGTAAAAGCTGGAGGATACGGTGTTTCTTCTTTTTTAAGAAGCCTTTTCTCCTGTACGAGTCTTGGTTTGATGGTTTTCTTGCTTGAATCATTTTCGGAATCTCTCTTCCCCTACAGCAAAATTATTTCACTTCTTCTGGTATCGTCTGTTTCAATTTTGAAACTTCGTAGGATACCATTTTCTTTTCCCTTACGTTTCATTTCCGTGTTATTTGAGTTTAACCCTATTTTTCCATACTAGTGACCAGAAAGTCTACGTCGTGTGAAAACTTTGTTATTGATACATCTTTACTTTTCGCTTTTATCCAGTTATTATATTTGCTTTATTCATTTTTCTTACGTATGCAGGTAGTGATACGCTGTGACACTGTCGTTATCGTAAGACATTCACGTAATGCCTTCTTGATGTTACACTGGTACAATTTTCACTTAGTTTCTAAAAGTATTGTAGATTTTTGCACTGCCATTGCACGTTATTCTAACTTTTTTCAAGATGTTGAAATAATTGACTGCAGTGTTAATCGGCAGTTGCCTATTTGAAATTACTAAGAGAGGTACGAAAACAAACAAATGCATTCTTGTTCTGAGGATTCCAACCATCTTGCACCCCTTCAACCACAAACATTTTCAATACATTCATACACTTTTCACTGCCGCTGTTTACTTCGACTGTGTAAGAAGTCTCCGGAGATGAAAGGGCCGCTGCCATTTTATCTCTCACGCACTCTCACGCACTCTCACGCACTCGGAGACGCAAGTCAGGGAACAATTTCATATATCGATTCCAGCCTCTCATGTACGAACGTTTTAAATTAAAGTTAAGACGTCATTTAAAAAAATTCTTGTTAGCTGCCATCAAAATTATCATTACAAAGTTTCTTGAATGTGATACAGACTGACCTGTTGAGAAGTTTTATGGAAGGAAGCTTCATTTGCTGAATGAGAAACACTCTCTCAGCGATATGAGTGCAGTGTAAAGCACGTGGAAAGCCTGCATGTCCTTCAAACGAAAATAGCTCTTCTAAATTTGCCAGCAAAGTATTCCCGGAACAAACTGCACTCAGCGTGTCTCTCCGTCATACGCGTAAACAAACATGCGGGAACGGGCACGCAGCACGATTACGGACGGTTCAGGTGTGCATGAAGACGACGCTGTGGCCCCCTGTTCAGTAAGGAGAGCTGCCGGTGACGCCGCCTTGTCTGACCCTAGTGCGATTATCCGCGCTTGCGAATGTTAACGCCTGGGCGCACCGGTTCCTCATTTCACTGTATTCTCGATACTGTACAGCACTCTAGTACATTCTAGTAAGTAACTGTTCACAGCACCTCCCTGTTCACACTTCGTTAATTAGCTTCTACATCTAGATCCGCGTACCGCGGTAAAATGCGCGGCAGAGGGTAACATTCATTGTATAGAGGGGATGTTTGACTGCTTCTGTGCCTACATGGAGTTTATTTGTACATGCCACTCTTGAACGCGCAAACTTCACAATTCGCTTTTATCAGCCTCGGCTACTGCCATCTTCAGATCAACTACAAATAACAAATAAACATAGTGTAACAAACCAAGTTCATTTAGTTGAAGCAAAATCTGTACCACAAGTGACGATATGTAAGAAAAATAAAAGATATTTATATGATTAAGACCCATGCATACCAGGCATACATACCGTCGGTTGGTTGGTTGGTTTGTCTGAGGGAGGGGACCAAACAGCGAGGTCATAGGTCCCATCGGATTAGGAAAGCGTGGAAACGGAAGTCGGCGGTGTCCGTTCAAAGAAACCATCCCGGTATTTGCCTGAAGCGATTTAGGGAAATCACGGAAAACCTAAATCAGGATGGCCGCACGCGAGTTTGAACCGTCGTCCTCCCGAATGCGAGTCCAGTGTGCTAACCACTGCGTAACCTCGTTCGGTCATGGATACCGAAAAACATTCTGATGTTCGTATCAACGTCAAAATCTATACATGTGTGTACCCAGTAAGTGCTGGTGACTGCCTGGATGCGTCTGATATTTATACAAATAACTGAGGGCACTATAGTTTGGATGCATGAGGAACCAGTATAGTAAATTTAGTGTTTAAAATGCAGTAGGTATAATCATTGATTAAAATTACTTCGCAAGGGAAAATGAGCGTCTGAAAATGTGGAATCTTCTACATAGTTAAAATTCACATGCAAGCTGTAAAGAGTAATAATGTTAAGCTCCTAGCCTGTCAAAGTAAAAAATACACAATTGTGCAAAAGCCTGACTAAAGTTTAAAAATATTATCACATATCACATCTATAAATGGAAACCTTTCTGCATGACACAACAATTAAACCATAACCGTAAATGTAAGGTAATTGACAAAACAGTGACTGTTAATTGAAAACTCGATAGTCAATAACAAATCTGCAGTGGGATCGCAATGGTGCCGCTTCGTGGCTTCTCTGTGTAAAGTTCTAGTTTTCCTGTGGCGGAGCTTGCGGCAGATGGCCAAGTCTGCTCGTCGCCGGTGATCACACGCCAAGATGTTGCGGCTCTAGACACTGCTGAAATTGCTAAGTTTCTGAATACATCAAAATAAGGATTCAGGTTGACCGTCGCGCGAGGTAATGCCTGAAATTTGGTATTCTCGGCGCCTTCTTGACACTGTGGATGCCAGAATATTGAATCCTCTAACGATTTCCGAAATGGAGTTTCCCATGTGTCTACCTCCAACTACCATCCCGCGTTCAGAGTCTGTTAAATCCCCTCGTGCGGCCATAGTCACGTCGCAAACTTCTTCACTTGAAACACCTGACTACATAATGAACGCTTCTCCAATGCGCCGCTCCTTTGTAACTTGCATATCGCTGTCCCGTGACTTTTGTCATCTCAGTGTATACAGCATTCTGGGGAAAGCGAAACAAATACATCCGGTAACTGACAACTGTGTGTGTAGAGTGATCGTGATGGTCGCTCATTGAAGACGAATGTGACGAAAAATAAAAGATAGCTGCAAAACCGGCCACAGTGGCCGAGCGGTTCTAGGCGCTTAAGTCTGGAACCGCGCGACCGCTACGGTCGCAGATTCGAATCCTGCCTCTGGCATGGATGTGTGTGATATCCTTAGGTTAGTTAGGTTTAGGTAGTTCTAAGTCTAGGGGACTGATGACCTCAGATGTTAAGTCCCATGGTGCTCAGAGCCATTTGATAGCAGCAAAAGTCACTTCAGAACTCAATGTACCCCTCGCGAACACTGTCAACACCAAAACAACAGGAGGGATCTCCGTAAAGTGGGAATTACAAGGCAGGCTGTAATTCCAAAACTCCATGTTAGTGATGGAAATTCCCGTAATACGAAAACGTGCTACTGAAGCCACGAAACAAGCCACGAAACCTTGTACTATGGAGCAATGGAGGGAAGTAATTTGGCCTGTCGAGTTTACGCCATCCAGCGACTGCTTGCTGCGATGAGAGCAATACGGAGCGGTTCTGCAATCATTTTGCCAGTCTTATCGTGATATCCCATGGACGCCACGATTGCTCTGAATGGTCGCATTACTGCCAAAGATTACGTCTCCAGTTTGACTGACAGTACAGTTTTTGTTCCGCAGTGGGGATGCTGCGCTCCAAGACGATAGAGCCCCTGTTCATACAGTCACTATCGTCTAAGAGTGGTTTTGTCAGCACGAGTATGAACTGTCCCATATCCCCTGCTCACAACAGTCATCAGACCTTAATATTACTGTGACTTTGTGATCTACTTCGAAGAGAAGTTTTTATGATGGCTAACCACTTCCAACATCGTTAACTCCACTTCCCACTGTCTTGTAGGAAGAATGGTGTAAGATCCCCTTGAAAACCACACAGGATTTGCGTTTATCTATTCCGAGACGGTTCAAGTGTGTTTCGAATGTCTAAGATTTTCCTGCACAGTAAGAAGCATGGTAATGCGTTGTGCTTTAAGTACTTTCATATTTTTGTACACCCCCTATATATCAGCATATGCAATCATTTGTTTATTTTCCACTTTTATTACACAATATATACCTTACGTTGTTCATGTATGTCTTGTTGCCTAACTCTGGAATTGTAGTGTCTTTTTCACATCTGAAAAAGTTTTATAAGTTGTAATTATAATATGATATGAAAATGCTAATCTGTAGCTGAGGTAATGTGCTGTCCCACATAACGATAAATATTATCTTTGTGAATGTTCTCCAGGTTGAGAATATTTTGTTGTTAAAACAAAAGCATGCAAGTTTCCGTGTCGGGAAGAGGAACTGCGAGTGTATGCAAACGCGCTATGTGTAAAATTTAATTAGACTATGAGACATTTTCGGAACGACTTTGAAATTTGGGGTATGAATTGCTTCAGACATTGACCCCCAAGAGATCTTTTTATTTGGCACGGCCAAGTGAAGACAACCTGGAGGATGTGTAATAGCAATTTTGTACGTCCCATTATTACGTAAGTGGAGGTTTCTGTTGTATTAAAGCCGAAGGTTATTAAAAGATTATGCTCACTGAATTGAAGTATGAGCGTGTTGGAAATTTTAATAATTCTGAACTCTTTTGATTAGATACTGAAGTATGTCTGTATTGAACTGCGATGTTTTTCGGCAAAGAGAAGTTTAAACGGGGAGAAAGTGGCCGATTTTATGGGTCATTCAAGTATTTCACGTAATGTGTGTGTGTGTGTGTGTGTGTGTGTGTGTGTGTGTGTCTGTAGACGAACTAAAACGATTGAAAACGTCTGGTCAATGGTGGCTCGTCACAATACGCCAGTCACTACTCTTGATGAACTGTGGTATCGTGTAGAAGCTGCACGGCCAGCTGTAACTGTACACGCCATCCAACCTCTGTTTGACTCAATGCCCAGGCGTATCAAGGCCGTTATTACGGCCAGAGGTGGTTGTTCTGGGTACTGATTTCTCAGGAGCTATGCACCCAAATTGCGTGAAAATGTAATCACATGTCAGTTCTAGTATAATATATTTGTCCAATGAGTACCCGTTTATCATCTGCATTTCTTCTTGGTGTAGCAATTTTAATGGCCAGTAGTGTAGGTTCATCTAAATGGCCACGACGGCAAAAACAGAAGTGTACTTGTTAATGTGGGAGGTTTACCGACACCCGGTGTTTCCGCGGACCATCCGCGACTGAAGTGTGGGAAATGTGGTCGGTAGCGCACTCGCTGACGCGGCACGCAGAGACGTGTACGCCGGCGGCGGCGCGCGGCACTCACCGTCGGTGGCCCAGAGGTACATGTGGCCCTCGAGGTCGGGCACCACCTGGCCGGCCGCCAGCTCCGCGGCGAAGTTGGCGGCGACGGCGCGGCACGGCGCCACCAGCAGGTCGGGCGCGCTGCCCGCGCGCAGCAGCTGGCCGCTCAGCACGCGCCGGAAGCGCAGCCACTCCTCGCCGTCCCTGCGGGACAAACACCAGAGCACCACTGTCACCCAGCACTCACAGGGCGCCAGGCAGAAATGTCGAAACACCGCGGGAGCTGCGTGCCAGGATGTAAACGCCGTCGTTAGCAGAGATGGGCAAACTCGTTCATCCTTGGGAACTAGTTCACTGCTGATCGTTCTTTTTCGGGAACCGTTCAGTTTTTACTCGTTCACCGTTCATGTGCTTGGTATAATGGTTCTTATGAAAAACTGAAAACTAGTAGTGTAGGTGACTGAGGGATGCAGGACACCAAGAGGGGGCACTTGCCTCCCCCCTGGAGTATACAGTTTTTATTTATTACAGATTTCTTACGCACTTTTAGAAGTAATTTCTGTGATTCTGCAGAACCTCTTGTTTAGCCAACCCTAGCCTTGTGTGGCTGATCGCAGGGAAATAATACAGGGTGGCGCACGGAAAACCGGCCCCGAGTACAGACTGCTCGCCAATGACGGACGATGAGTTGCCCGTTACGAGCAGACACAACAAACAGACAAACATGTAACAACTAGGCAGTGAAGAAATGACAAGCTAATGCAAGCAACAATCGCGAAATAATCGATGACGATGTGTAGAGAGCTGGAGAAGAGAACATGAAAATCTCACGCGACGCACATGGGCTGTAGCTCATGTAGTCTTGTAAACCTTTTGGTGGCTGTTTCCCAACTTAATAGACTACAAGTGTCTTGTATAAAATTCTTCGTTTCGACTTTCACTACACAGCTATACTACGTTGTAAACAATAATCGTTTACACCCTATATTGTCTCTCAGTTCGTAGGCGAAGTAGAGACTTTATGGAAGCATAAAATAATATGTGATTTTCACATACTTGCGTCACATGCTTCGTAAAAATTAGATTTTTATGTTGCATTATTAAAGCTAACGCAGCAATAACAATAATTAAGTTCGCAGTAATAAAGTTTTTGGTTTGAAAGCTCCTTCTGAACAAATGTTTTTGAGATAATAAGTAAATACGATTTTATGGCAATCTATGTCTTTTGAAATGGAGAGGCACCGCTTTTCCTACTGAGCCAAAATGACCCTCAACCACTTCTTTTTTTTTTTTCTTCAAAGAAACCAAACTAGCAGCTAATGCAAATTGGAAACAACCAAACTTAAAAATAATTAGAGCCTTCCAAAATGTAATGTTTTGTATATGAAAGATACACGAAAATCGTTTTATATGAATTTTCCTAGACGAAAATTAAGCAAATTATTGAAAGTTAGCTGCTAAATCAAGTCGATGAAACAAAAAAAATGTATGAATAACAAAAAACTTGCCTTGTTATAAGTATGTCTTTTGCTGTTCATCGATATAATGTAGTGAGCTGATATGCCCTTTTTGTTACCTGAAATGACGTACCTATTACATACAACGTAATTTTTATGTAATTTACGTAACTATAAAATACTTTTTGATTACCGGTCGTGGACGCTGAATAGCCAGAACAAAATGCAAGAACAGTTTGGAACACATGTAAAATAGGCGAGCGCAGTGAACGAAACGAACAACTGTATACTGAACTAAGTAGGAGCAGTCGGCAGTGGAACTGAGACAGGTGGTCATGCGAAGAAAGACGAGTGCGGCCGAGGGAAACCGAGACTGAGACGAGCACGCGACCGAGGCTGGAACGAGAACAGCCGAAGCGACCGCCGCGACCGAAGTGAACTAGTGAACTATGAACCGATCGTTCCTCGTTCCCGGGAACTATAAGTAGACCGCCGCGCCCGAAGTGAACTATGAACCGATCGTTCCTTGGAATTCGTTCCTCGGTCCTTTCGATCATCTTGGTGAACCCTTCCTTTGCATCCGTTCGTTCGCGAACTACCCATCTCTAGTCTGCAGTCTGCGCTGCTATATTTGACCGCGAACGACACCTGTTGGATCGCCTCACACGTTGCAAGTGTCAGTCGTGGTCCGTACCCGAGGTTCTGGTCAAATGAAACTGCACTGAAGCAACAAAGAAACTGGTATGGCAACAATACAACAAGCACACCTATACAGTGTCCACTTTTCTGATGTTTACAATGGTACAAATGAAGGTTCGAGTGTGTCTCCACCTGCAATGTACAATAAGAGAGTCGCAACAGCAGCCCTCCCCACCAACCCCAATTCTGCAAACAATCCAACTGCCACGAATAAATCAGCTTCAAACGTCTGATTACTTTACAAGTTGAGTTAACGCGTTAAACATTTCACGTTACGCCTATAAAGCCTTAATGGTTGAAGATACAAAAGGTTTCAAATTATACTTAAACTTTGTTGGAAGTCGCTAAGTAGCTCCATTCTCGGTTACTGGATAAAGGGAGTCCGGGTAATTTACGCGCTTTAAGCCGTACTGGCTCAAAACATATACACAGCGTCTAACCTTAATGATCGACTTACTCTGTTAAACCTGTGGTGGGCAATTAACCGTCACACTACAACTTCAAATAAGTATATGAACTGTATATTTTAACCTTGAAGTAACAAATACCGAAATGACCCACTGTACTTTCGTGCAGGAAAAAGCAAGAGAACACATGCAGTGAGTTTATAATAGTGTTACGAGATGTTTCGCACGGTCTGATAGTTGTCTATTCTCCTCCTCCTGCAGCATCAAACCCATACGATTTTTTATCTTTGCGGGGTATTAAAAGATAAGGTGCACGCATACACTTCTCATACACTTAGGTTTCCACTTTAAAGATTTTAGCACCCGAAATTCAACGAGGATTCTTTGATGAGTTCAGATGGTGTCAGGTTGCTCTAGCGATAGAGTCATTCTGAACTTCTGCAGTAAATAAAAGTACGTTTAGGTCAGCCCTATTGGGTCTTAATTTCTGTTCAACCCAGAGAAGACGCGCCTTGCCATCATGCGACATCTGTCGAGGGAACTAAAAGGGAAAAAAATAAACGTTTACTCTATCTCACACTAAGCGACCAACATTACACACCGTTAATCGATGCATTATTAATGGTAGAAGGAGTATATAGAGGGTCCATACAAGGGCGATGTACTTGAGGACAATATTATGGAAATGGAAGAGGATGTAGATGAAGATGAAATGGGAGATATGATACTGCGTGAAGAGTTTGACAGAGCACTGAAAGACCTGAGTCGAAACAAGGCCCCGGGAGTAGACAACATTCCATTAGAACTACTGACGGCCTTGGGAGAGCCAGTCCTGACAAACCCCTACCATCTGGTGAGCAAGATGTATGAGACGCGAAATACCCTCAGGCTTCAAGAAGAATATAATAATTCCAATCCCAAAGAAAGCAGGTGTTGACAGATATGAAACTTACCGAACTATCAGTTTAATAAGTATAATGGATTCCGTAGAGATACTGGAACACGTGAGGCAATACTGACCCTACGGCTTATCTTAGAAGCTAGATGAAGGAAAGGCAAACCTACGTTTCTGAAAGTATTTGTATGGAGTGTAGCCATGTATGGAAGTGAAACATGGACGATAAATAGTTTAGACAAGAAGAGAATAGAAGCTTTCGAAATGTGGTGCTACAGAAGAATGTTGAAGATTAGGTGGGTAGATCACATAACTAATGAGGAGGTGTTGAGTAGGATTGGGGAGAAGAGATGTTTGTGGCACAACGTGACTAGAAGAAGGGATCAGTTGGTATGACAAGTTCTGAGGCATCAAGGGATCACCAATTTAGTATTGGAGGGCAGCGTGGAGGGTAAAAATCGTAGAGGGAGACCAAGAGATGAATACACCAAGCAGATTCAGAAGGATGTAGGTTGCAGTAGGTACTGGGAGATGAAGAAGCTTGCACAGGATAGAGTCGCATGGAGAGCTGCACCAAACCAGTCTCAGGACTGGAGACCACAACAACAACATTAATGGTTACAATATCTGTGCATGTATGGTGTCTGTATCTTCAGATTACCTTACAAAATGGTTCAAATGGCTCTGAGCACTATAGGACTCAACTGCTGTGGTCATAAGTCCCCTTGAACTTAGAACTACTTAAACCTAACTAACCTAAGGACATCACACAACACCCAGTCATCACGAGGCAGAGAAAATCCCTGACCCCGCCGGGAATCGAACCCGGGATCCCGGGCGTGGTAACCGAGAGCGCTACCGCACGACCACGAGCTGCGGACGGGCATGGATGTGTGTGATGTCCTTAGGTTAGTTAGGTTTAAGCAGTTCTAAGTTCTAGGGGACTGATGACCTCAGATGTTAAGTCCCATAGTGCTCAGAGCCATTTGAACCATTTCAACTAAATGAGATTTCTTAGCGGCTTAGTAGAATTATAGGAGGCGACCAAAAAGTTTCCGTTCGAAGACCATCCAGTCAAGAATCGGAATGTCAATCGGGAAAAATGGAAGTGAGCACTGAGACGATAATCCAATCGACGCACCAGCTTGAAGACAGCCGTTTGGTGAAACACCGTACCCTACTGTGTGAAGAAGTCCGTAGCTGCCACCTGAGTACCTTTGACCGACAGGAATCGTCGACCCGCCAAGGTCTTTTTTAAGGGACCGAAGGCGGCATAATCGCTGAGGAAGAGGTCACGACTGTACAACGGGTGCTCGAGAATCTCAAAAATGGTTCAAATGGCTCATAGCACTTCAAATGGTTCAAATGGCTCTGAGCACTATGGGACTTAACATCGGAGGTTATCAGTCTCCTAGAACTTAGAACTAGTTAAATCTAACTAAACTAAGGACATCACACACATCCATGCCCGAGGCAGGGTTCGAACCTGCGACCGTAGCAGCAGCGCGGTTCCGGACTGAAGCGCCTAGAACCTCTCGGCCACACCGGCCGGCTCGAGAATGTCCCACTTTAACTGGCATAATGGGTGAGGCTGGCCTTCGATATCGATCAGAGACATGTGTCGAATCGCGACCACCGCGGAACTTGGCGCATTTCACAACGGTGCTTTTCGACACACATCCTGCCCCACACACATTCCTCATTCTCCGACGGAGGTCTACCGGTGTTTGTTCTAGAAGAATAACAGGACGTTGGTCCTGTTTTGATTCATTTGGTGGTTACATCACCATAGTTCACGTTTCCGCATTTACCGCACGCGATTGGGTACCATGAACTGGTATATATAAGTCATCATATATATATATATATATATATATATATATATATATATATATATGACTTTTCAACATTATTAAGGTAAATACATTGTTTGTTCTCTATCAAAATCTTTCATTTGCTGACTATGCCTATCAGTAGTTAGTGCCTTCAGTAGTTAGAATCTTTTATTCAGCTGGCAGTATTGGCGCACATTGTATTGCAGTAGTTTGAGTAACGAAGATTTTTGAGGTAAGTGATTCATGAAAGGTATAGGTTATTGTTAGCCAGGGCCATTCTTTTTCAGGGATTACTGACAGTCAGATTGCATTGCACAAAAAAAAATATTGTGTGTCAGTTTAGTGATGATCACAATAAGTAAAGAGAGAAATGTGTGAGTACGTTCAGTTTTGCTCAGCTGTTTGAAAATCAAATAACGTAAGATGTTTACCAGCACTGTCATTTACAAAATTTTTTTAAGGGGATGTTTCAAAATCAGTTGTTGCGAATCATGTATACGAAATAGTTCATCCCCTCTAGTGAATAGAAGACGACTGCACATAGAAAAGAAAGTGAGGAAACTTGACTTTCTAGAAGAACTTAACATCACCATTCATGAAAAGTAAACACACCAATAGCCTGAACTCACAAGTGAATGAGCACTAAATGAGAGCCGGCCGGAGTGGCTGAGCGGTTCTAGGCGCTTCAGTCTGGAACCGCTCGACTGCTACGGTCGCAGGTTCGAATCCTGCTCGGGCATGGATGGTTTTGGCTCTGAGCACTATGGGACTTAACATCGGAGGTTATCAGTCTCCTAGAACTTAGAACTAGTTAAATCTAACTAAACTAAGGACATCACACACATCCATGCCCGAGGCAGGGTTCGAACCTGCGACCGTAGCAGCAGCGCGGTTCCGGACTGAAGCGCCTAGAACCTCTCGGCCACAACGGCCGGCTCGAGAATGTCCCACTTTAACTGGCATAATGGGTGAGGCTGGCCTTCGATATCGATCAGAGACATGTGTCGAATCGCGACCACCGCGGAACTTGGCGCATTTCACAACGGTGCTTTTCGACACACATCCTGCCCCACACACATTCCTCATTCTCCGACGGATGTCTACCGGTGTTTGTTCTAGAAGAATAACAGGACGTTGGTCCTGTTTTGATTCATTTGGTGGTTACATCACCATAGTTAACGTTTCCGCATTTACCGCACGCGATTCGGAAAGACACATGCCTACATGTTGGTGATTACATACACGCAAAGGAGTCGCGCTACGAAGCGTATACGCTGCAACAACTCTATAAAACGGAAACTTTTTGATAGCGTTTTATACTTTAGGTCAGGTACAAGAATATAAATCCGTAATACTTCTTTGACGAAATACACTATGTGACAAAAGTATCCGAACACCCCCATACACATACGTTTTTCATATTAGGTGCACTGTGCTGCCAGTTACTGCCAGGTACTCCATATCAGCGACCTCAGTAGTCATCAGACATCGTGACAGATCAGAATGGGGCGCTCCGCAGAAATCGTGGACTTCGAACGTGGTCAGGGGATTAGGTGTCACTTGTGTCTTAAGTCTGTACGCGAGATTTCCACATTTCTAAACATCCCTAGGTCCACTGTTTCTGATGTCATAGTGAAGTGAAACGTGAAACGACACGTACAGCACGTCTGTTGACTCACAGAGACCGCCGACAGTTGAAGAGAGTCGTAATGTGCAATAAGAAGACATCTATCCAGACCATCACACAGGAATTCCAAACTGTATCCGGGTCCACTGCAAGTACTATGACAGTTAGGCAGGAGGTGAGAAAACTTGGATTCCATGGTCGAGCGGCTGCTCGTAAGCCACACATCACGCCGGTAACTGCCAAACGACGCCTCGCTTGGTCTAAGGAGCGTAAGCATTGGACGACTAAAGAGTGGGAAAACGTTATGTGGAGTGACGAATCACGGTACAAAACGTGGCGATACGATGGCAGGGTGTCGGTGGCGAATGGCCGGTGAACGTCATCTGCCAGCGTGTGTAGCGCCAACAGTAAAGTTCGGAGGCGCTGGTGTTATGGTGTGGTCGTATTTTTCAAGGAGGGGGCTTGTATCGCTTGTTGCTTTGCGTGGCACTAACACAGCACAGGCCAAAATTGATGTTTTAAGCACCTTCTTCCTTCCCTCTGTTGAAGAGCAATTCGAGGATCGCGATGGTATCTTCCAACACGATCGAGCACCTGTTCATAACGCACGGCCCTTGGCGGAGTAGTTATGGTTATACGCCGATGTCATCCCTGTAATGGACTGGTCTGCACAGAGTCCTGACCTGAATCCTACAGAACACCTTTGGGATGTTTTGGAACGCCGACTTCTTGCCAGTCCTCACCGACCGATATCGATACCTCTCCTCAGTGCAGCACTCCGCTAAGAATGGGCTGCCATTCCCCAAGAAACCTTCCAGCACCTGATTGAACGTATGCCTGAGAGAGTGGAAGCTGTCGTCAAGGCTAAGGGTGGGCCTACACCATATTGAGTTCCAGCATTACCGATGGAGGGCGCCACGAACTTGTGAGTCATTTTTCAGCCAGATGTCCGGTACTTTTGATCACATAGTGTAGTTTGAGGAAGGCGATCGTAGGCTTAGGAAGTAAGGAAAAGCAGGTGACAAGTAGAACAGATGGTTGATCCAATAGCTGCGGTTACATTGTGATACCAAGGACATTTGAGTTCACAGCCTCTGCGAATCTCTGCAGAAGCGTCAAGTTGACAGAGCAGAGCGGTAGATGGCCGCCTGGTTTTTGTGTGTCCATTATGAGATGGGGCGCCGGCGATTTTAATGTTAGGGGAGGACCCACAGTCCTAAGTGTTTTTGTTCTATTTGGTCTTAGGAAGGCAGCACTTGCTATTGTTGGTACTTTTTTTACTGTTTTAACTTCATGAGCTAAGTTTTACAATCCGATTGCGAGAGCACTGTCTCGAAACGCGTTGTTGAGCTTTACGTATGACATAAATACCGTTGAATGCAACCAAAAGCCCGCATCTCGTGGTCGTGCGGTAGCGTTCTCGCTTCCCACGCCCGGGTTCCCGGGTTCGATTCCCGGCGGGGTCAGGGATTTTCTCTGCCTCGTGATGGCTGGGTGTTGTGTGCTGTCCTTAGGTTAGTTAGGTTTAAGTAGTTCTAAGTTCTAGGGGACTGATGACCATAGATGTTAAGTCCCATAGTGCACAGAGCCATTTGAACCATTTGCAACCAATTAAGGCTGTATAAAAACTGTTCATTGTAAACAATTTCTGAATTTGATTCATTAGAGGCTGTGTAACAACAATCGTGCCAAAGTATTCACTTCTTAAATGACAACGACTTTTGTCCAAATTTAAGAGGATGATATGGTTTACAGAAGCAAGGAGTAACCAATAATCGATGTTGCTTCAAAATGTAATCTGGCACATCTTAACGTCGACAAATGAGGTACTGCACGTTAAATTCATATTGAAAAAGAAAGCTAAGTCAAATAATTTAATGTTCAGATACGGCGGCCTGTGTTTACAACTTCTCATTCAATTATTTTGAGCTGTAATCGCCTAGCAAGCTGCGAGCGCTGTTTCCAGTTAATTTGAGTGTAATTCTCTTTCAGTCTACACTTTTCACGCTGTTGTGGGAAGCACTGCGAAGCCAGTGGCTCCTGGAGGTGTTTGTTACCGTTTCCTTCAGCACCAGAGCGTCACAGAGGAAGGGTTCTTTCTGACCTGGAACGATTACGCTGTCAAAACCGTCGAGATGAACTGGCTTATTGGTCCTTTGTGGCGTCAGCCAAAACAGTCTTCGTCTGCCAACATTTCACATTTCGCAGATGAAAACAATCACGAAAGACATGATTCGCCAGTGAATTCCGAAGTGATCGCCGAATAGAACAGCAACTACAATCGCTTAGTACTAGAAAGGTACAATCTAAACAAGGTGAGGAAACCTGTGAGGTTCTACAGCTCACCTTCAATGCGACTGGACAAATGGGCAGGCCATTGCCATTTCCAAGAAGTGTCTTAGGACAGATGCACTTCATTACAATCCTATATCGCTGATGTCTCTCTACTGTAGAATTTTTAAAACGTGTTGTATGTTCATGTACTACGACGTTTTTAGTGGAACAAAAACCACTTCTACAAAAAAATCGGTACTGATACCGTGAACATAGCTGTTGCGAAACTGAGTTCGCCCTGTTTGTCCATGAGATACATAGCGCCGTAGACTTGGAGTCCAAATGCTTGTCGTGTTCTTTGACTGCAAGAAGGCATTTGACAGAGTTCCACATCGTCGTTTAGTGAAAAAAAGAAAAAGAAAAGAAAATACCAGCTTGCCTATTATCGGACCAGATTTGTGACTGGGCTCGTGATTTCCTTGCAGACAGAAGTCGCCATTTACTTATTGTTTTTATTTGTTTATTGCCTATTTAACGCGACGAGATTAGGGCCTTAAGGCCCTCTCCTATTTGTGACCATGAACAACAGATACCAAATGTATTACAAAGACAATCACATGAGTAATAATAATAATAATAACAATAATTGTTGTTGTTGTGGTCTTCAGTCCTGGGACTGGTTTGATGCAGCTCTGCATGCTGCCCTATCCTGTGCAAGCTTCTTCATCTCCCAGTAGCTTCTGCGATCTAAATCCTTCTGAATCTGCTTAGTGTATTCATCTCTTGGTTTCCCTCTACGATTCTTACCCTCCACGCTGCCAACCAATGCTAAATTTTTGATCCCTTGATGCCTCAGAACATGTCCTACCAACCGATCCCTTCTTCTGGTCAAGTTGTGCCACATACTCCTCTTCTCCCCAATTCTATTCAATACTTCATCATTAGTTATGTGATATACCCATCTAATCTTCAGCATTCTTCTGTAGCACCACATTTCGAAAGTTTCTATTCTCTTCTTGTCCAAACTATTTACCGTCCATGTTTCGCTTCCATACATGGCTACACTCCATACAAATACTTTCAAAAACGACTTCCTGACACTTAAATCTATACTCGATGCTAACAAATTTCTGTTCTTCAGAAACGTTTTTCTTGCAATTGCCAGTCTACATTTTATATCTTCTCTACTTCGACCATCATCAGTTATTTTGCTCCCCAAATAGCAAAACTCCTTTACTACTTTAAGTGTCTCATTTCCTAATCTAATTCCCTCAGCATCACCCGACTTAATTCGACCACATTCCATTATACTCGTTTTGCTTTTGTTGATGTTCATCTTATATCCTCCTTTCAAGACACTGTCCATTCCGTTCAACTGCTGTTCCAAGTCCTTTGCTGTCTCTGATAGAATTACAATGTCATCGGCGAACCTCAAAGTTTTTATTTCTTCTCCATGGATTTTAATACCTACTCCAAATTTTTCTTTTGTTTCCTTTACTACTTGCTCAATATACAGGTTGAATAACATTGGGGAGAGGCTACAGCCCCGTCTCACTCTCTTGCCAACCACTGCTTCCCTTTCATGCCCCTCGACTCTTATAACTGCCATCTGGTTTCTGTACAAATTGTAAATAGCCTTTCGCTCCCTGTATTTCACCCCTGCCACCTTTAGAATTTGAAAGAGAGTATTCCAGTCAACATTGTCAAAAGCTTTCTCTAAGTCTACAAATGCTAGAAACGTAGGTTTGCCTTTCCTTAATAATAATAATAATAATAATAATAGCTGGCATTAATACTGATAACAATAACTGACACTAATAGTAATAATGATAGTAATAGTGAAGGGCATATAGATTAGTTTAGCACGTTTGAATACATGTTTAGAATTATAAAACCGGAAGGGATAATGAAAGAGGAAAGGATTGAAGTGACAGTGGCAGTAGCTGATACGAAAGAAGAGAATTTAAATAGAGATCTCTGGGAACATGGGTGAGGGGATAATTGTGGGGGAGGGAGGTCTGACGAGAACTGCGCTGCAGACCAGTACCTAGGAGAGGTGGCTATTGTGATAGGTGAACCATTCACTGTCTTTTGAAGTTTGCAAGGAATTTAATTTCTCTAATTTTTTGAGGAAGATTGTTCCAGACTCGCGTTACTGATAAAGAAAATGTTGTAGAGAACACGGCAGTGTTACGTGGTAGTACAGAGAGGATTTTGCTTTTCTTGAGAACGAGGATTTCTGATGTAGTGTTCGGATAACAGTGTAAGGGTTGAAGATAAATAAGGGGCAGTTCAGTGATTGAAAAGACGATAGAGCAAATAAGAATGTGATGATCTCTACGCTTATCAGCACATAGCCATCATACACTACTGGCCATTAAAATTGCTAGACCACGAAGATGACGTGGTACAGAGGCGAAATTTAACCGACAGGAGCAAGATGCTGTGATATGCATATAATTAGTTTTTCAGAGCATTCACACAAGGTTGGCGCCGGTGGCGACACCTACAAGGTTCTGACATGAGGAAAGAAAAAATGGTTCAAATGGTTCTGAGCACTATGGGACTCAACAGCTTAGGTCATAAGTCCCCTAGAACTTAGAACTACGTAAACCTAACTAACCTAAGGACAGCACACACACCCATGCCCGAGGCAGGATTCTAACCTGCGATCGTAGCAGTCCCGCGGTTCCGGACTGCAGTGCCAGAACCGCTAGACCACCGCGGCCGGCATGAGGAAAGTTTCCAACCGATTTCTCATACACAAACAGCAGTTGACGGGCGTTGCCTGGTGAAATGTTGTTGTGATGCCTCGTGTAAGGAGGAGAAATGCGTACCATCACGTTTCCGACTTTGATTGTAGCCTATCGCGATTGCGGTTTATCGTATGGCGACATTGCTGCTCGCGTTGGTCGAGATCCAATGACTGTTAGCAGAATATGGATTCGGAGGGTTCAGGAGGGTAATACGGAACGCCGTGCTGGATTCCAACGGCCTCGTATCACTAGCAGTAGAGATGAAGGCATCTTATCCGTATAGCTTTAACGGATCGTGCAGCCACGGCTCGATCCCCGAGTCAACAGATGGGGACGTTTGCAAGACAACAACCATCTACACGAACAGTTCGGCGACGTTTGCAGCAGCATGGACTATCAGCTCGGAGTCTATGGCTGCGGTTACCCTTGACGCTGCATCACAGACAGGAGCGCCTGCGATGGTGTACTCAACGACGAACCTGGGTGCACGAATGGCAAAACGTCATTTTTCGGATGAATCCAGGTTCTGTTTACAGCATCATGATGGTCGCATCCGTTTTGGCGACATCGCGGTGAACGCACATTGGAAACGTGTATCGTTATAGCCACACTGGTGTATCACCCGGCGTGATAGTATGGGGTGCCTCTTGTTCGCATTGACGACACTTTGAACAGTGGACGTTACATTTCAGATGTGTTACGACCCGTGGCTCTACCCTTCATTCGATCCCTGCGAAACCCTACATTTCAGCAGGATAATGCACGACCGCACGTTGCAGATCCTGTACGGGTCTTTCTGGATACAGAAAATGTTCGACTGCTGCCCTGGCCCGGACATTCTCCAGATCTCTCAGCAATTGAAAACGTCTGGTCAATGGTGGCCGAACAAGTGGCTCGGCACAATACGCCAGTCACTACTCTTGATGAACTGTGGTATCGTGTTGAAGCTGCATGGGCAGCTGTAGCTGTATGCGCCATCCGAGCTCTGTCTGACCCAATGCCCAGACGTATCAAGGCCGTTATTAGGGCCAGACGTGGTTGTTCTGGGTACTGATTTCTCAGGATCTATGCACCCAAATTGCGTGAAAATGTAATCACATGTCAGTTGTAGTATAATATACTTGTCCAATGAATACCCGTTTATCATCTGCATTTCTTCTTGGTGTAGCAATTTTAATGGCCAGTAGTGTAATTGTTCGTACGCAGGAGTGGTATGGTCGAAACAGCGTAGGTCACAGATGTATTGTACACAAGCATTCATTAACAGTTCCAGCGTGCATAAGCTTTCGTGCGAAAGTTCTTGGAGAACGCCATCACCATAGTCGAGTTTTGCGCTCGTACAGAAATCAGTATAGCGAGCTTGTTCGGGGGCCCTGCCCGTAATGTTCCTGATGTCCTCAGTTAGGTAGAGGTACGGCGAGGTGGAGTTCGGCAAGTAGGAAGTCAAGCTTTAAAAACTCTCCCCACGCGCGGGCAGGCATTATCTTGCTGAAATGCAAGACCATGAAGGGTAACGAAACGGAGCGTAGAGTATCGTCGACGTGCAGCTGTGCTTTAACGGTACCACGGGTGACAGCCAAAATAGTCCTGCTACGGAAATAAATGGCACCGCAGACTTCGAGTCGTACGGCGGGCGGCAGCCAGGTAGGACTCCCGTCGTCTTCCACTACGTCCCCAGACACGTCTCCGCCGGTCATCAGGGCTCAGTCCGAAGCGGGACTCGTCACTCAAGACAGTTCTACTGCACTCAGCGAGGTACTAGGCAGGTGTGTCTAATCATAATTTCATAAATAATCTGATCAAGTCCATTTACACTCGACTCCAGAGTTATTAAGATCGACCCTGTCACTAATATATGTTTCAAGCGATTTCCGTTGGTGTAGTGTGTACTAGTTGATTTCATTTATTGAGTGACAATACTGAAAGACTAATAACCTCACCGGACAATAAACTAGTCAACCCTGTACACTACAGATGGCGCAGCGATCGAGTCTTATGCTGAGGCACGCGCACTGCCTCTACGTGAGCGCAAGGCAGTAGCGTCCATTGGGACAATCATGTTTCGAGCGGGCATTGTTCGCAGAGATGGGTAAACGTAAGGACGTAAACAGAGTGGCCGAAAGGGGCTACCTTGTTTGCGCATGTCCATGGACACAAGGTTGTAAGCGAACTGTCATATCGCTGGCTTAGTTGTGGAGTATCCTTGCTGGCAGCCGCGTTTGCAGAGTCGAGCACCGGACACGGAACTGTTGTGTTGTGTAGTGTGTAGCTCTGCCTGTGAGAGGTATTGTTAGTATGGAAGTTTAAGTGTTGCTACAAGGGCTATTACAGTAAAGTGATGAAACATGGAAATGGTTCAGAGGAAAGTGCGTCAAGAAGTAATTTAAAAATGTGCAGTGCTGGTGATAACGTATTTGTGTATCCTCTCGTTGCGTGTCACACAGCATGGATCATCCCCGCCGTGTTCGGTCTCCCAGAACGAACTGATGTGAATCAGCAAAAATCAGTTACCATAAAAGAGTGCAGTCAAGTGGCAGTGTCTTGTAGCGAGCGTGAGGACGTGCGTTCGGTCATCGCGTTTCCGCACGATCAACAACCAGCCGCGCCGCGTCGGTTACACGCACGCACGCTCGTACAACTGAGAACTGTGAACTGTAAATTTAACTTTGTGAACAGTATTAAAATTTATTACTAGTGTCAAAGTGGACCGGTACCAAATATCTGTGTATGCGTGACGAGCGTAAGAACTTCCGTGCGATCATTCGGCTTCCGCATCATCAACAATCACCCGCGTCGTGTCGGTTACGCGTACGCTAGTCCGAATGATATTTTTGGACTGTTAATCATCAAGATTGTTGATTGGGATAAAGATTACGATTTAGAGTGTAAACAGTGCAACCTGTGGGTTCCATATCGTCTCAGAATATAGATGTTCATAGCAGACATAGAACAGTGTTGTGTTTTAACGTTGAGTGGCTCCCCTAAACCCCCTTGCAAATTTCGATAGATAATTTCATGCAAGCCATCAGCAGTGTGGAGCAGGACAATACGACCGCCGTGGGATTACCAGGTACGTGGTGTGGACAGGGCGCACGGTCAAGAAAAACAGAAGTGAAAACAGTTTAAGGGTCCCCCACCCCCATTTGTACTCCCGGGCGTGTTACAAGGTGTGTGAAGCTGATAGGTTTGTAGGCGTTTCGCGGCAGACTGTTCAACATGTCTATATGAAGAGCTGTAACACACGTGGACACGCAATACGACGTCAGAGCTACGGTCGAAAAAAGGTCCTGGCAGAGACACGGGAGACGGGTGGGCTGGTGACTCAAAATCGCTTCCAAACCCGACACAAATTGCTGGAGGCAGTGGATGAAGGCCCGTCCCATCTTGTCAGCGAGAGGACATAGCGACGGGAGCAACGTGCAGCGCACATTTGGTCGGTTGCCTCACATGAGACCATTGCCCTCACGGGCACACAAACCTGCACGTAAGACTGTGGGCTGGAAATCGTTGAACGTGTCCAGCAGTTGACTGGCGGAAGGTAACGTGACGAATCACCCTTTGCCCTGTTTTCAAATTACACGCGAAGTAGAGTGCAGCGAAGGCCCAATGAATCATTTTACGCTGAATGTGTGCAAGGTCGAGTTCAAGTCGGACGTGCATCTATGATGTTTTGGAGATGTTTTTCTTCCATGAATTTGGACCGCCCACTGAGGTGATCACTAATATGAACCAGCATGTTTACTTATATAGTCTGAATTATCAGGCGTTGCTTTGCACTCACCATCTGCGTGATGAGTATGTTGTTGCTACAGGGTGACAACTATTGAACTATATGAAATAAAATCGTCACAACTTCTGAACGGGTTGCGTTAGGACGTTCAAACTGCACGGCTGGTCGCGGGGCATCTGGGGAATTAGTATGCGCATGCACGGTTTGGTTTAGCGACGAAGCCCACTTTCATTTGGATGGGTCCATCAATAAGCAACACTGGCGCATTTGGGGCACTGAGAATCGGCATTTCGCGATCGAGAAGTCTCTTCTCCCTCAACGGGTGACTGTGTGCTGTGCGATGTCCAGTCACGGAATAATCGGTGCGATATTCCTCGATTGCAATGAGACTACCGAATAGTACCTGATGGTTTCGCAAAATGATTTCATCCCCGTTATCCAAAGTGACCCTGACTTCGACAAGATGTGGTTCATGTAAAGCGGAGCTCGAACCCATCGAAGCAGGAGAGTGTTTGCTCTCCTGGAGAAGCACTTTGGGGATGACATTCTGGGGCTGGGCTACCCAGAGGCCACTGGCATGGGCCACGATTGCCCGCCATGTTGTCCAGATTTGAACACATGCGACTCCTTTTGTAAGCGGCTATATTGACGACAAGGTGTACAGAAAAAACCCCAACGGAATTGCTGAGTTGAAAACAGCCATTCAGGAGGTCATCGACAGCGTCGATGTTCCGACACTTCAGCGGGTCATGCAGAATTTCGCTATTCATCTGCGCCACATCATCACCAATGATGGCAGGCATGTCGAACACGTCATAACCTAAATCCTAATATCTGTAGTAACGTTCGCACGTTGAACAAAGTGTATGCGCGCCGTAGTTTGTAACTAATTTACGTTTTTTTCATATAGTTCATAACTGTCACCCTATATATCTGATTTTCAGGACGACAACAGCAGAGTTCGCAGGACTCGAAGAACACATGACTGGTTTTTCGGACACTTCCCCAACTTGTTACCTCTCGATTGGCATGGAAAATCAGCAGACTTGTACTCTATAGAAAGTCTGTGGTGCATGTTCGAACAGTGGGTAACACTGCGGCGTCGGCATCCCCGCGATTTGGTGGAATTCCGCGATCTAATCCTCGGCGAGTGGCTTAACCCGGATGCGACATAGCTGCACAGTCTTGTGTACTCACTTCCTAATAGAATCCAGGCGTTCATCAAATACACGAGCAGAATTACACGGTGTTAAATGTTGCTTGTAATCACTTCTCTATGAGTAAGTACCTTATTGTCCGTTGAGCTTATTGGTCTTTTCGTACTGTCAACCAGTAGAATATTGATCTAGTTCCGATTAAGAGACTGAAATTAATAATTTACTGGTAGTTCAATCAATATTTACCCACTCTGTATTCTTTTGCATATTTTACGTTCAACATATTCCTCGCCAATTTCCGGGCGCAAATTTTTAGCAGGCGTCGTTTACAGGCTACCGTGGTTTCCTTTTCAGTTTCGGCAGTTGGCGCGATGCCGTTAACGAACAGTATGGAGCCAATTTGAGGAAGAAATTTCTGAGGATGTACGTCTGGAGTACAGCATTGTATGGTAGTGAAACATGGACTGTGGGAAAACCGGAACAGAAGAGAATCGATGCATTTGAGATGTGGTGCTATAGACGAATGTTGAAAATTAGGTGGACTGATAAGGTAAGGAATGAGGAGGTTCTACGCAGAATCGGAGAGGAAAGGAATATGTGGAAAAAACTGATAAGGAGAAGGGACACGATGATAGGACATCTGCTAAGACATGAGGGAATGACTTCCATGGTACTAGAGGGAGCTGTAGAGGGCAAAAACTGTAGAGGAAGACAGAGATTGGAATACGTCAAGCAAATAATTGAGGACGTAGGTTGCAAGTGCTACTCTGAGATGAAGAGGTGAGCACAGGAAAGGAATTTGTGGCGGGCCGCATCAAACCAGTCAGTAGACTGATGACCAAAAAAAAAAAAAAATGGAGCCAATTATCTATCTTTGACAAGTCATTCCCATATCGAAATAGCCCTTATAATCCCTCATCGCCTCCTGCTTTATGGACTATATGGGCACAGATAGCCAAAAGAAGAATGGATTGAAACAAAACAAAAATCCTTCTCCAGTTCAACGTCTCCGCCTAGAATGAAGCATTGCGAAAGAGAAAAGTGAGGGATCTGAAATAGGAATTGCTAGAACATCCAGTACTTTCACCAGATTTGGCACGCTTCACCAACAGCTTGCACACAGGTACTCCCTCAGGCGTCGCCACGCGGGACGAGGCAAGTGACGTCGGCGAGGGCGTGGACAGGGCGTGCTGCCTCGGCAGAGAGAGCGCCGGCGGATGCTGCAAGTGGTCTCCGCTCTCAGCACTCTCCAGCGGCACTTGTCGGCCGCACACTTTCCTTACCACGACATACGCGCTTAAAACAGCTGCGTCTACGTGATTACAGTGCTATTCACAATAAAGTGCCTGGTTGATGGTTCAATAAGCCACCTTCGCCGGCCGCAGTGGCCGAGCGGTTCTAGGCGCTTCAGTCTGGAACCGCGCGACCGCCACGGTCGCAAGTTCGAATCCTGCCTTGGGCATGGATGTTTGTGATATCCTTAGGTAGGTTAGGTTTAAGTAGTTCTTAGTTCTAGGGGACTGATGACCTCAGATGTTAAGTCCCACAGTGCTCAGCGCCATTTGAACCATTTGAGCCACCTTCAAGCTGTCTCTCTACCGTTCCACTCTCGTAACGGCACGCGGGAAAAACGAGCACTTAAATTTTTCTGTGCGAGCCCTGATTTCTCTTATTTTATCGTGATGATCATTTCTTCCTACGTACGTGGGTGGCAACAGAATCTTTTCGCAATCGGAGGAGAAAACTGGTCATTGAAATTTCATGAGAAGATCCGTCGCAACGAAAAACGCCTTTGTTTTAGTGATTGCCACTACAATTCACGTATCATGTCTGTGACACTATCTCCCCTATTTCGCGATAATACAAAACGAGCCGCCCTTCTTTGTACTTTTTCAATGTCAGCCGTCAGTCCCACCTGTTGCGGATCCCACACTGCACAGCAGTACTCCAGAATACGGCGGACGAGCGTGGTGTAAGCAATCTCTTTAGCAGACCTGTTGCACCTTCTAAGTGTTCTGCCAGTGAATCGCAGTCTTTGGTTTGCCTTACCCACAACATTATCTATGTGATCGTTCCAATTTAGGATATTTGTAATTGTAATCCCTTAGTATTTATCTGAATTTACAGCCTTCAGATTTGTGTGACTTATCGCGTAATCGAAATTTAGCGGATTTCTTTTAGTACTCATGTGAATAACTTCACAGTTTTATTAATTCAGGGTCAATTGCCACTTTTCGCACCATACAGATATCTTATCTAAATCATTTTGCAAGTCATTTTGACATCTGATGACTTTACAAGACGGTACATGACAACATCATCTGCAATCAATCTAAGACGGCTACTCAGATTGTCTCCTATGTCGTTAATGTAGATCAGGAACAATAGAGGGCCTAGAACACTTCCTTCGCGAACGCCGGATATTACTTCTATTTTACTCGATGACTTTCCGTCTATTACTACGAACTGTGACCTTTCTGACAGGAAATCACCAATCCAGTCGCACAACTGAGGCGATACTCCGTAGGCATGCAGTTTGGTTAGAAGGGGCTTAACTATGTTAGCTAAGTTGAAGGAGAGAGGGGAAAGTTGCGAAGAAGATTATGGACTTGTCATGGCTTGAATAGCGAACTGCTGGTAGTACAACACTAAATAATGCTGCGCAACGATCTGAGATACGTTCTAGTAGAAGCTATTCGTTAACTCAACGGAGTTTTCACCCAGCTTTTTATTTTAAATTTAATATTTAAAGCATAGCGTTAAATGTCAGTCTGTACAAGGACAATATTCACATTCTGGATGTTGTATTGGCTACCGGTACATAGAAATAACATGCTTCATCACATAGATTTCAAGATCGAGATTCGTTTCGTAATTTCCTTCGACTGGAAGAGGAGACTTTTTAGAAGTTGGTCACCATCGTTGAAAGAGATTTTTATTGGCGAGATACAAACATGAGCCGGTCCATAAACCCAGAGATAGGTATACGTAATTTACAGAAAGTTTCGTAATAGCAAAAACTTCCGTTGTGTATCTTGTGTTTACTTTCAGTCATGGACTAGCAGTCACGTTAAGATTTCTGGTCACTGGAGTAACATTTCAGTCGTTGGCCATTGCGACTAGAATTGTAGCAGATACATTATTTGTAATAAATAACATCGATATTTCAGGTAACACTTCTATTAAATTAATAAGAAAGAGTCACAATCTTTTAGAAAACAAAAGGTGGAAAAAAGTTTGGAAGGTGGAGGCGAACCTTCTGACTTCTTCTTCACATCTCGGAACCCACGGCGCTATCAACGGCGCTACAGCTTCGTCGTAGCAACTGGTCTGCCGTGTATTGCATACGCTGGCTAAAGACGGTACCTACAAATGTCATTTCTTGATGTTTAATATGGAAACTGAAAGAGGCGCTTTCTACAGATCATTGTGCCGCAGCACTGATACGTTGTGCATTCGTAGCGCACCAGTTCTAACACCAAATGTATCAGCTACAGGAAGCCTTTATCTACCGATATGAAGTTTCCTGTCATTTTATTATAACAAATCGTAGATATAACGATGCGTTTTCGAGAGATCCTCAATTTGCTGATGCTCTGGAGGAGTTTGTATTCATACCAGGTACTCGGTGAGAAAGACAGTCATCCAAATACGATTTTTAACCCATTCAGACGATATGGTTCCGTTTGAAGTCACGTACGATTTTCACATTTCGTGGCATCTGCACAGTAGCTACATCTATAGCCACCCTTTGTGTCTCTAGTAGATGCTACCCTTTAGCGGCTGCAGCTTGAACAGGTTTATATGTTTCGAATCTTAGCAGTTAGACGAGCAAACGTGGGAGCCATTTTTGTATGCAGTGCACGATTGTCTTTGTTTTCAAACTGGTATTGACTTTGTCTCTATAAGGCTGTTTTCCGCGTGAATTAGACAGAGAAATTTGTCCTGTTCCAGTGTATACTCCGCGTATGGTGATAATAATTAAAGTTATGTATTTATTTTCATAATTATTGTGGTGGTTCCTTTGGAAACGACTGTGGTGCTATGGACAACATGACAGAAGTAGATGGAAGAGTGTTCTCTCTCAAGAAGCCCTATGCCTGTCTGCAGAAAGCACCTACCAAAAGTAACGATATATGTTCTTGAATTTTCAAAAAAATGGTTCAAATGGCTCTAAGCACTATGGGACTTAACATCTGAGGTCATCAGTCCCCTAGAACTTAGAACTACTTAAACCTAACTAACCTAAGGACGTGACACACATCCATGCCCGATGCTGGATTGAAACCTGCGACCACAGCAGCAGCGCGGTTCCGGACTGAAGCGCCTAGAACCGCTCGGCCACAGCAGCCGGCTTGAGTTTCCAGTTTCACAAGACGTACTCTAGCAGAACGAAGTAAGAGGAAATTCCGACGCGCCTTCTGGAAGATTCTTTTCATGCCGACTCAGATTGACTGCAGCAATGAAAGTGGAGATGTATTAGTTGAAGACAGTGATCTCGATTTCCTAACGCAAGTTGCCTTGCATTATTTCAGAGAGTGAAATCAACAAGCCTTTAGGGAAAAAAAGGAATTTTTTACAGATTGAAAACATACAACAGAAACAAAGCATCCACCAATACACGGCACCTCAAGGCACCACGTACACTGTATCACGAAGAAGGCACCCCACAGAAGTAGATGGGAGTGTGCTCTGTCTCAAGAGGCCCTATGCCTGTCTGCAGAAAGCACCTACCAGAAGTAACGATATTTCATGCGCGGTCGCTTCTTTTCAAACGACCCCGTACGTGTTGAGTTAATGTATGTAACTGTTGTTTTTCTTCTCAATGTATGTCTAGTAATCTAATAAAAACAAGAAAATTTAAAAAAGTAATTTTTAATATTTCGAGTCTAAAAGGATTAGAACGGTACGCATTGCGGAGGCTCTTATGCTCTGCTTCTAGCGTAAAACGATGTCGCATCTCATTGGTTACGTTCTTCACCAAGTTGCAATAATCAAACATGCCAGAGTCTTTATTTCAATCTCCACAGTGTACAGGGCTGTGGAATTACACACAATGACGTCACCGGCTCCTCGTCCACGTGTGTTTTAACGTCTCATGAGAAGACAGGTTTGAACACCAGAGGGCGCTCCTTCGTTCTAGTTACGAGCCTTTCCTTCCCCCAGACTCGTTCATCTGAACGAGTGATTTGTCTCCAGCGCCCTGGATGCTGACGTGATTCCGAAGAGGAGAAGAGCCCCAGTTCAACTGAGTTACGAGCGTTGACGATGGACGATCAGTAGCTGATGGCAGATGCGGCGGGCAAGGCGAGCTTCCTGCTCTGCGACCGCTTCCGGGGCTAGGCGGCCGCCTGGAACGCGCGACGGCGGCTGGAGGCTCCAGGGGGTCAGTGATCCCCGCGGTATGGAGTAACGGATCTCTCTCCACGCCCCAGCAGCTACAGCTACGCTACGTGAATGGGGGCGCTGGCCAAGCAGGAAGCTGAACTAGGTTACAAGGCGAGCTGTCTACCATAATGGCGATCAGGGCGTTGCGAAAACGTGACGAGCGGCCGCTGCCGCCGGCGGAGGGCGCGGATAAACACGGCCTCTCCAGGAGACGGTCACGTTTTACTTCCTCGTGCGTGATAAATTTATCTGTCTCCACATTAGAGCGATCAGCATTTGACCATAATTTTAAGTGAAGCGACCAACATTTGACCATGATCTGAAGGGTGTTTCAAGGCAGATTTAATTGCAATAAAGCTCTACTCCACAATTACATCGCATTTCCTTAGAATGAGTGGTAAGTGCAAAAGTTCTTATCCAGGATGAGACAAAAAGGGCTTGACAGCTTTGGAACGATATAGAAATTTATCGAGGTAACTTAGAGAATTCAACTAAATACCTAGGTATTACAGTTACGAACAAATTAAATTGGAAGGAACACACAGCAAATGTTGTGGGGAAGAGTAACCAAAGATTGCGTTTTATTGGCAGGACACTTAGAAAATGTAACAGACCTACTAAGGAGACTGCCTACACTACGCTTGTCCGTCCTCTTTTAGAATACTGCTGCGCGGTGTGGGATCCTTGCCAGATAGGACTGACGGAGTGCATCGAAAAAGCTCAAAGAAAGGCAGGACGTTTTGTATTATCGCGAAATATTGGAGAGAGTGTCACAGAAATGACACAGGATTTGGGCTGGACATCATTAACAGAAAGGCGTTTTTCGTTGCGACGGAATATTCCCACGAAATTCCAATCACCAACTTTCTCCTCCGAATACGAAAATATTTTAATTACTTTTGAATACATTATGGGCGTGACAGTGATCAATGTGTTACACATATTTACTATTAAAAACAGTCTTGATCACGATTTATTTATCAAGGTGACCGGTTTCGACCACTGCTGTGGTCATCTTCAGACCATTGAGTAGGAACCTCTTCCTGTTTGAGAATCACTACTAGTGGTCGAAACCGGTCATATTGATAAATAAATCGTGATCAAGACTGTTTTTCACACTAAATACGAAAATATTTTGTTGACACCGACCTACATTGGGAGAAACGATCACCACGATAAAATAAGGGAAATCAGAGCTCGTACGGAAAGATATAAGTGTTCATTCTTTCCGCGCGCTATATGAGATTGGAATAATAGAGAATTGTGAAGGTCGTTCGATGAACCCTCTGCCAGGCACTTAAATGTGATTTGCAGAGTATCCATGTAGATGTATATGTAGTTATGCCATTTTGTAACAAAACAACCTCAAATCTGATTCACGTAGTATTTCTTTTGTAAACCTCGTCGCCAGGTTTTTCAAGGCCTCGGTGCTACTGTTGTGGAGGCCGAGTGGCCACTGCTGTTACGGTAGTCCGAGTCTGTGAGTTCGAGAGATGGCTTCTGGCGCAGTACACCGCTAAGACAATATGTCCCTGCCACTATTACGAGCCAGGTAACAGGACAGATCAACCAATGTTCAACGACACTCCTACAGATAAGTAACAAAGTCACACAAATGCGTTAAAAAGGTTTACTCATCTTTGTGATCTGTCGAATAATGGTCTGCAACACTCCGTGTAATATAACACGAAAAGGCCCTCAATGGCTAAGTGCAAACAATCGTAGGTAAACTTCAGAGTACATAGCAAATGCAGTTTACAGCTACTGTCTGTTCACTTCCAAGAGTTCACTAAACGACGTTCCCTGTCTAAGTCAGCCCTGGACGATGATCTATAACCAAGTGGGCGAGAGCTACTCTTCCGCCTTCCGAGTAGGCTTCTGTCCGTTGTCGTCCGGTCCTTTGAGGATTGGACTCGGCCGGCCATTGGCCGAGGCGAAGTCGATATCTTCATCATCAGTGCCGCCCGAGGCGCTGGTGGAACTAGCGGAAGTGACGAGTCTCTATGGCAGCGACACCAGCTCGCATCTTTGCGCCCGTGGTGCTTTTCCTGTGGCTGCGTCTTGTTCCAGCGACACAGCAGTATAAGTATCCCATTCCGCCACCAGGAGCGCCAACGCAGTGCGTAGTTAAAATGGCTTCTTTCACTGGTGCGGAGTGTGCTCGGTGTCTGTTTTGGTTTCATGAAACGAACTTGAAAATTTTTTAATTCCACAGATCGATGGAGATGACCGGGATGGGTTGGCTTAGCGCAAACTAGACTGTGCACCACCTCATTTCCTCAAGAAAGTTCGAGGTTTCGGTGATAATCGCTTCCCACGTCTGTGGACTGGCCGTGAAGGTCCATTCGCATCGCCGCCCCCCTCCCGTGACTTGACACCACTGGATTTCTTTCTTCGGAGTTTCATTAAAGACCGTGTGTATATTCCCGCCCTACCAAACAAGTTAGCCGATCAGAAAAATCGAATCTACGCTGCCACTGCACAAGTTACTCCCGATCTATTGCAACGAGTGTCGGGAGAAACTGATTACTGGTGGGATGTTTGCCGCGTCAAAAACGGTAGTCACATCGAACCAAAATGACACTTGGCACCTTCATGTTAAACTCGACATTGTCTGCTACACAAAAAGACACATCTACCGATTCCGTAAGCTACCTCAGTAAATTTCTATATCATTGTAAAGTTGTTAAGTCCTTTTTGACTCGCCCAGTATTTTCAAGACAGTCACTCCAATATCTACATCTAATGCGTCACATGGTGGTTTTGTTGCAATGTACAGTATGTGGTTCGAGCATTTCGTTTCAATAAATGCCTGTTTGTCTTCCTGAAGCAGTTTAAACACAGACTTATGCTTCCGCGAATTTAAATTTTCATTATTGGCACAGTATGTAGTCAGGTTCTTTACATCTGGATTACGTAAAATCATGAAAACTTAACCCGACTGCGGATAGCATCAGCTGTCTCACCAGCCTGCTCAGTGTAGTCCAAAAGCCTGTGGCTTACTCGCTTTTACAACCAGACGCGAGCAACATCTTCCTGTCTTCGTTGTTGGAGACATCGATGCAATAGAGAAAAGGTTGCTTGATTTTGCTGGATCTTTCAAGACCCAAATAAAGCTCTGAACACTTCTTGGAGCCAAAATATTTTACACATTTGCGTCTGCCTTATTCATGTCATCATCCTAGCGAAGTTAGTCAGCCGGCCGCGGTGGTCTCGCGGTTCTAGGCGCGCAGTCCGGAACCGTGCGACTGCTACGGTCGCAGGTTCGAATCCTGCCTCGGGCATGGATGTGTGTGATGTCCTTAGGTTGGTTAGGTTTAAGTAGTTCTAAGTTCTAGGGGACTGATGACCACAGCTGTTAAGTCCCATAGTGCTCAGAGCCATTTGAACCATTTTTGAAGTTAGTCATGTAAAACACCTTCGCTAATTTATCTCCACAATCCGTACATCTATGGCTGATATTATTTTTGACAGAATGGAAAAAAAGGAAACTATCGGTAGCTCACCTGCTTCGTTTTCAATGCCCTCACTACCGTTATCTAAGTATTTGAGTAAATTTTAGGACGGCTTCCCTTCTCTTTCGTTCCGCTAATGATCTTCTGTACAAGAATGTGGACTGCAGGCTCATTGGCCTATGAGAGATGCTGAAGACACACTAAAGTATCACAGAATAAGCCACACTTTATTCCAATTAGCTTCCTTTCAGAGTATGCTGATACAATATCTCCATACCTAACAATCATATACAACCGTTCGCTCGACGAAAATCCGTACCCAAAGAATGGAAAGTTGCACAGGTCACACCAACATTCAACAAAGGTAGTGGGAGTAATCCACTAAATTACAGGCCTACATCATTAACGTCAATATGCAGCAGCATTCTGGAACACATATTGTGCTCTTGTAAAAACGAGTAGGTCTTTATTCACATGAAGTGTTGAGTGCTATTGACAAGGGATTTCAGATGGATTCCGTATCTCTGGATTTCCGGAAGGCTTTTGACACTGTACCACACAAGCGGCTCGTAGTGAAATTGCGTGCTTATGGAATGTCGTCTCAGTTACGTGACTTGATATGTGACTTCCTGTCAGAGAGATCAAAGTTCATAGTAACTGTCGGAAAGTCATCCAGTAAAATAGAAGCGGTTTCTGGCATTCCCCAAGATAGTGTTATAAGCCATTTTCTGTTCTTTATCTAGATAAACGATTTGGGAGACAATCTGAGCAGCCGTCTCAGGTTGTACGCAGATGATGCTGTCGTTTATCGACTCATAAGCTCATCAGAAGAGCAAAACAAATTTCAGAACGGTTTAGAAAAGATATCTGAATGGTGCGAAAATTGGCAGTTGACCCTAAATAACGAAAAGTGTGAGGTCATCCAAATGAGTGCTAAAAGAAATCGGTTAAACTTCGGTTAAAACTATAAATCAGTCAAATCTAAAGGCCGTAAATTCAACTAAATACCGAGGAATTACAATTACGAACAACTTAAATTGGAAGGAACACACAGATAATGTTGTGGCGGAAGGACTGCGTTTTATTGGCAGGACACTTAGAAAATGTAACAGATCTACTAAAGAGACTGCCTACACTACGCTTGTCCGTCCTCTTTTAGAATGTTTCTGCGCGATGTGGGATCCTTACCAGACAGAATTGATGGAGTGCATCGAAAAAAAATAAATCAAAGACAATTAACCTGCCGACAGGTGTTGTTGATATATCTCGATGAGGACAGCTGTAAATGTGTGCCCCGACCGGTACCCGAACCCGAGATATCCTGCTTACATGACAGACGCTCTATCCATCTTTATTTTTTTTAATCTAATTTTGTTCGTTGTATCTGCTCGGGGCGGACGTCGCAAGACACCCGTTTCAGTTCGTCGTTGATCCATTAACTAAGATTTTTTTTTTTAATTACAGAGGACAACTAACACTCTGACCGAACACGCTGAGTTACCGTGCCGGCGTCCATCTGAGCCATCGAGGACACAGAGGATAGTGCGACTGCAGGGACTTATCCCTTGCACGCTTCCCATGAGATCCACATTCCCAACTGTCCACTCTCTACATACGTAATGTGCCTAATAGATATTTGCCCATCCACTCATTACTCGCGCACACTAACGTGACGATTCCCGTAAGAGTTCGGGCAACCTGTGCGCTTTCGCGCAGACGAAGGTCAATAGTTAGGTAGCCTTTATGTATATACACTCCTGGAAATTGAAATAAGAACACCGTGAATTCATTGTCCCAGGAAGGGGAAACTTTATTGACACATTCCTGGGGTCAGATACATCACATGATCACACTGACAGAACCACTGGCACATAGACACAGGCAACAGAGCATGCACAATGTCCGCACTAGTACAGTGTATATCCACCTTTCGCAGCAATGCAGGCTGCTATTCTCCCATGGAGACGATCGTAGAGATGCTGGATGTAGTCCTGTGGAACGGCTTGCCATGCCATTTCCACCTGGCGCCTCAGTTGGACCAGCGTTCGTGCTGGACGTGCAGACCGCGTGAGACGACGCTTCATCCAGTCCCAAACATGCTCAATGGGGGACAGATCCGGAGATCTTGCTGGCCAGGGTAGTTGACTTACACCTTCTAGAGCACGTTGGGTGGCACGGGATACATGCGGACGTGCATTGTCCTGTTGGAACAGCAACTTCCCTTGCCGGTCTAGGAATGGTAGAACGATGGGTTCGATGACGGTTTGGATGTACCGTGCACTATTCAGTGTCCCCTCGACGATCACCAGTGGTGTACGGCCAGTGTAGGAGATCGCTCCCCACACCATGATGCAGGGTGTTGGCCCTGTGTGCCTCGGTCGTATGCAGTCCTGATTGTGGCGCTCACCTGCACGGCGCCAAACACGCATACGACCATCATTGGCACCAAGGCAGAAGCGACTGTCATCGCTGAAGACGACACGTCTCCATTCGTCCCTCCATTCACGCCTGTCGCAACACCACTGGAGGCGGGCTGCACGATGTTGGGGCGTGAGCGGAAGACGGCCTAACGGTGTGCGGGACCGTAGCCCAGCTTCATGGAGACGGTTGCGAATGGTCCTCGCCGATACCCCAGGAGCAACAGTGTCCCTAATTTGCTGGGAAGTGGCGGTGCGGTCCCCTACGGCACTGCGTAGGATCCTACGGTCTTGGCGTGCATCCGTGCGTCGCTGCGGTCCGGTCCCAGGTCGACGGGCACGTGCACCTTCCGCCGACTACTGGCGACAACATCGATGTACTGTGGAGACCTCACGCCCCACGTGTTGAGCAATTCGGCGGTACGTCCACCCGGCCTCCCGCATGCCCACTATACGCCCTCGCTCAAAGTCCGTCAGCTGCACATACGGTTCACGTCCACGCTGTCGCGGCATGCTACCAGTGTTAAAGACTGCGATGGAGCTCCGTATGCCACGGCAAACTGGCTGACACTGACGGCGGCGGTGCACAAATGCTGCGCAGCTAGCGCCATTCTACGGCCAACACCGCGGTTCCTGGTGTGTCCGCTGTGCCGTGCGTGTGATCATTGCTTGTACAGCCCTCTCGCAGTGTCCGGAGCAAGTATGGTGGGTCTGACACACCGGTGTCAATGTGTTCTTTTTTCCATTTCCAGGAATGTATATGCCCGGTCGGTGCAGACATTTTCAGCTGTCCGCATCGAGGTATATCAACAACACCTGTCGGCAGCTGAGGGTTTCAATTAATTATCATTCATTCTAGAGAAGCTGCACGGTCATCAATGGTATCTGTTCTTTCGAGAACAGTTACTATCTTCATACATGCTTCGGAAAAGTTCAAAGAAGGGCAGCACGTTTGCATTATCGCGAAACAGGGGTGAGAGTGTCACTGAAATGCTACAGGATTTGGGGTGGACATCATTAAAACAAAGGCGTTTTACCTTGCGGAGGAGTCTTTTCACGAAATTCCAATCACCAACTTTCTCCTCCGAATGCGAAAATGTCTTGTTGACGCCGACCTACATAGGGAGAAACGACCACCATGATGAAACTAAGAGAAATCAGTCCTCGCACAGCAAGATATAGTAGTTCTTTCCACGTGCTATGCGGGATTGGAATAATAGAAAATTGTGAAAGTGGTTCCGTGAACCGCCTGCCAAGCACTTAAATGTGATTTGCACAGTGTGTATGTAGATGTGAATCAGCTGAAATGTAAACAGTGTAGCGAATGTGTTGGAACATGAATGTCCCTGTGATCCAGTTTCGCGAGTCCTCATTACTTCGACGGTTATCGATACGAGGCGAGCGCATCTGTGGGTGGGCGCGAGATGCGGCGACGCTCTCAGGCAGGCGCGCGTCCGCGCTGGCTCATCACGGCTGTTCCGCGGAACACCCGCGGCCGACTCTGCAACCCGGCAGCTGGCAGCCGAGCAAGCCGCCACTGCACTGCTCTCACTACCTGTTCCACTGTCGCAGAGGTTTTTTTCCCACGGCACTTTTTTCCCTCCGCTCTTCAAATTGCTACCCTGATTCGCGTTTCGTCCACTATCCATCACCTGATGGACCGTGTTAATGCGTAGTCTTACCCAGACGCACGGATAACACCACAGCCCAGCATCCTGTGATCCACCTATTAGATAACTAACATGTTTGACGGAGGTGACACGGTGTTATTCACTCCGCGAAGGCGGCACAAGACTGTTCATTTATTTATTTAGGACTGTAATTGGAGTCACGAACGATAGCGATCGAGTTTAGGCTTGTTCTACGCACCTACGTCACGCATTCTTCGACAGACAATGAGCGTCCAGTGGTGTTCTAAGATATCTGCTGTGACTGTCGTAGCGGGTTATCATCGCTGATGTCCGTGGTAAGCGGGAAACTCTAGCAAACGAGGGGCGTAGTTTCCACAATAAAGAGAGCAACGCATGTTGTATGCCTGTAACGCAACTCTACATCTACATACATACTCCGCAATCCACCATACGGTGCGTGGCGGAGGGTACCTCGTACCACAGCTAGCATCTTCTCTCCCTGTTCCACTCCCAAAAAGAACGAGGGAAAAATGACTGCCTATGTGCCTCTGTACGAGCCCTAATCTCTCTTGTCTTATCTTTGTGGTCTTTCCGCGAAATGTAAGTTGGCGGCAGTAAAATTGTGCTGCAGTCAGCCTCAAATGCTGGTTCTTTAAATTTCCTCAGTAGCGATTCACGAAAAGAACGCCTCCTTTCCTCCAGAGACTCCCACCCGAGTTCCTGAAGCATTTCCGTAACACTCGCGTGATCATCAAACCTACCAGTAACAAATCTAACAGCCCGCCTCTGAATTGCTTCTATGTCCTCCCTCAATCCGACCTGATAGGGATCCCAAACGCTCGAGCAGTACTCAAGAAAAGGTAGTATTAGTGTTTCATAAGCGGTCTCCTTTACAGATGAACCACATCTTCCGAAAATTCTACCAATGAACCGAAGACGACTATCCGCCTTCCCCACAACTGCCATTACGTGCTTGTCCCACTTGATATCGCTCTGCAATGTTACGCCCAAATATTTAATCGACGTGACCGTGCCAAGGGCTACACTACTAATGGAGTATTCAAACATTACGCGATTCTTTTTCCTATTCATCTGCATTAATTTACATTTATCTGTATTTAGAGTTAGCTGCCATTCTTTACACCAATCACAAGTCCTGTCCAAGTCATCTTGTATCCTCCTACAGTCACTTAACGACGACACCTTCCCGTACTCTCACTTGGAACTGACTACAGTGCAGTCACCGTCTTTGCCTCAACGTGCGCGAACCGCCATCGTTCGTGAAGCGGACTATAGCTGTTCCCAGCCACGCGGTTGCTGGGACTCAGTCTGGTTAAATGGAAATCAAACAAGAGAGAAGGCACAGGTTTCTAACATATGCGGGAATTGCTCACATGTCCTCATCTCTCCGCTGTCTCTGTCCATCTCCTCCTTCCCCTCTCTTTATCCATTTCCTCATCCTTCCACTCCTCTCTGTCCATCACCTCCCCCTCAGACTGAAGCCGATATTCGGTACTAGTAGACTTCTCTTGGTAATGAATGCCACCTTTGTCCGTACTGCTCTGCTTTTTGAGTCCTTCTTACTTCGTCCGTCACATGTTATTTTGCTTTGAAGGCCGCAGAATTCCTTAACTTTGTCTACTCCGTGGTCACCAATTATGAAGTTAACTACACCACTATTCTCGCTTCTGCTACTACTCATTAGTCTCTCTCCGATTTATTCTCAGTTTATATTATTGGACTGTTCATGTCATTCTAAAGGTCCTGTAATTCCTCCTCTCTTTCACTGAGCACAGCAACGACATCGCGAATTTTATCATTGATATCTCTCATCCTGAATTTTAATCCCACTCTTGAACTTTTCTTTTACTCCCGATATTGTTTCTTCGATATACGAATTGAGCAGCAGGGACGAAAGACTAAGCCGGCCGGTGTGGCCGAGCGGTTCTAGGCGCTTGAGTCGTGAACCGCGCTGCTGCTACGGTCGCAGGTTCGAATCCTGCCTCGGGCATGGATGTGTGTGATGTCCTTATGTTAGTTAGGTTTAAGTAGTTCTAAGTTTAGGGGACTGATGACCTCAGATGTTAAGTGCTATAGCGCTTAGAGCCATTTGAACCATTTCGAACGAAAGACTAAAGCCCTGCCTTACACCCTTTTTAATATGAGCATATCGTTCTTGGTCCTCCATTCTTACAGTCCTCTCTCGCTTGTTGTAAACATCACATATCTTCCGTCTTCCAATATAGTTTACTCCAACTTCTATCAGAATTTCGCACGTTTTGCGCCATTTTACATTGTAGAATTTTTTTTTTTCCAGGTCGTCAAATCCTGTCAACGTGTCGTCTTTAAACATACTTGCATTATCAGCCGCAATTCCAGGAGTGCATTTCTGATGTTCTTACCTTTCCGAAAATCAATCTGATCGTCGTCTAACTGATCTTCAACCTTCGTTTCCATATGTGTCACAATTAAAAGTCTCCTCTTTCACGCAGCAAACAGTTCTCGCTAACAAGTCTAAAAAAATGATTCAGCACAACAGGGAACCGAAGCATTTGGGATGTGGCGCTACAGAAGGATACTGAAAATCAGGTGGAGTGATAAAGTAAGGAATGACGAAGTTAAAAAACGTTTGTGGCCATCTTCCACAGCAGCTGTTAACATGTGTTACTGTAGGTTGTCTGTCATAAGCTGACTGCAATCTAATTCAAAAGAATTACCACAGACGCGTTTCTCTTTTATTTACAAGAAGGGAAGGAGCAGACTATGTAAAGAAACACCTAAGTAGCTTGCAGGCCAACTTTATAAAAAAAACGCGGTTTTTAACCTAAAACAATCAAAAAATGTACAAATGTATGTATCCAATTTACAGGATACCACAGCAGGTGCTTTGTAAGTAAAAGCGAAACGCGTCTTGTGTAATTCTTTTGAATTAGACTGTAGTCAGCTCAAGTCAGATAACCTATAATAACAAATGATGTTCTCCGCAGAATCAGGCGAGGAAAGGAAAATATGCAGAACACTGACGAAGAGAAGGGATAGGCTGATAGGACGTCTTTTAAGACATTAAGTAATAACTTCCTTGGCTCTAGAGGGAGCTGCAAAGGGTAAGGACTGTAGAGGAAGACAGGGATTGGAATACGTCCAGCAAATAACTGAGGACCCAGATTGCAAGTGCTACTCTGAGATGTAAAGGCCGGAGAGCAGTTCGTGGCGGGCTGCATCAGACCACTGAGAAGACAGACGAGTCAAATAAATAAATAAATAAAAATTAAAAAATTAAAAAAAAGTGAGAACCACACGTACTATCGTTCAGACACCACTAATTCCCTCCCCCCCCCCCCCCTGCCCCTCTCAATCTGGTGCGTTCCAGCCGCGAATGGTTTTCGGATGAACAATAGTTGGTAGGGCTCCGTACGACCTCGAAATTCCCTGATTTTTCCCATCACAATAATTTCGTGAGTGTATGAGAATGGGACGCACCTCTTGAAATGCCAACAGTGACCCATAACGCCTGTCTTGGTCCTGCTGCCACTGGGAGCATTTCTAACTAGTAGTTTCTATATTCACCTATGCTTACTAAACGAACTGGTAACTTAACATGCTGCTACTCTTCCAGACTCATGAGGAATGCTCAACAGTCTGTCAAACGAGGCCTTTGTTATGTTAGCTCTTTCGTGCGTGAGTGACTCTGCCTTGTGAAATCAGTCAAACGTCAGTTTTTCGTATAACTATCTTTACGTGTTCCTTGCGCTGTACGTCATCCCGATTCGATTTTACGATTTTCACGACTTCCAGTCACGGATTGCCATTTGAGAAATATCTGCTCGCAGACGGATTCGTAGAACCTCTGTTGTCTTTGTTCCTGTCACTCTCTTCCCAATTAGAACGATCAGCTAGCCCTTTAACATGGGTACCAAAGACAAAGTGGACGTCTGTGGCGGAATCTACAGCACACTGCCAGCAAGTTATCATACTCGGCTTGAAATGTCACGTGTGTTCTACCACAGATAATTAGTAGTTAGATTAAGAGCGACAGCTAAAATGGTACAGGAACCATCATACGGTCACTTGATAACCTCTTTTACTTTTTTGTTGTAGACTGAAATCTTGAGCTTGAAAACGCCATTTCTGACTATCGAATTCACAAAATAAAAATATCTCTTCTTCAGGAACTGTTGTATAGGGTGTTTGGCAGTTCTTGTTACATACTTCTAGAGCTTGTAGAGGGGCCTTTATACACCACGTTTTACATGGGAACCCATGTCCGGAAACGTCGTCCAACGACGCCGCAGAGCGCGAACGTTATGGGCACCGGCTCATGTAAATGATGATTCCGTGATGTTACAAATTTTCTAGGATGAAGGAGAAGAATAAATGAATCAATTTGAGGCAAGGGTCCCTGTACAGGAAACAAAAGAGTCGAAAGTTATAAGCGAAAACCTCTGAGATGTACTGGTACTTTTGTTAGCAAGATTGTACGGTAAGCAACTTTCAGAGGTGCTAGTGTGGGCAAAACAAGAAAAAATGTCTATCAAACATTGCTCTGAAATGCATATCTTGAGAGCTATGAGTACTTGTTCGTCTTCGCTATAGTGAAACACATATCCTCTACTGAGTAAGTGCTCATAACTGTTAAAGTATGCATTTTAGAGCCCATGCCGCCCGGGGTGGCCGAGCGGTTCTACGCGCTGCAGTCTGGAACCGCGCGCCCGCTACGGTCGCAGGTTCGAATCCTACCTCGGGCATGAATGTGTGTGATGTCCTTAGGTTAGTTAGGTTTAAGTAGTTCTAAGTTCTAGGGGACTGATGACCTCAGAAGTTGTCCCATAGTGCTCAGAGCCATTTGAACCATTTTTGCATTCCAATCTCTGTCTGGCTCTACAGTTTTTACCCTATACAGCTCCCTCTAGAACCATGGAGGTTATTCCCTGGTGTTTTCTTTTTGTCAGTTTTTTCCATATACTCCTTTCCTCGACGATTCTGCAGAGAAACTCCTCATTCCTTACCTTATCAGTCCACCTAATTTTCAGCTTTATTCTGTAGCACAACATCTCAAATGCTTCTATTCTCTGCTGCTCTGGCTCTTCCACAGTCTTTTAGAGCCCATGTTTAGTGGAAATTTTTTCTTGATTTGGTGCATACTACCACCTCTGAAAATTGCCTACCCTACAATCTTGGCAAGAACAGTACCACTAATGTATTACACTGTCAGAGGTCGTTTGTTTCCGATATAGAGTTACCTCAAATTGATACATATGTCCATCATCCTAAAAAATTCGTAACATGTTCACGGAATTACTCTATACATACATAAATTTACAGGCGCTGGCACCTTTAACTCAGACGCCATTTAGCGTCGTAGCATAACGTTTCCGGACATGGGTTCCAGTGTAAAACGTGATCTACTAAATCCCCTCTACAATGGGAACATGAACTATGAAACACTCTGTATATTAACTGAATATGAGAGGAGGAAACACTTGCTTTAATACATTTCTCTCAATAAACATTAACATTCCTTACATTAATTGAACAGTGTTTCACTTCTTGGGATAGGGACAGAATTAGTCTTCCGCTGTCCTCGTGACGTCATCCTTTTCGTCGTCACGAGCTTCAGCATAGTGTGGAGCAGAGCGTGTCTGGGAGAAGGGGCGCCGCCGCATGGCCTAGAACAACAGCCGACGCAGCAGGTGTCGAATGGCGGCAGACAGCTGTCAGAGCCGGCCCACCGGCTCGTGGAAACGCTGCCTGCGTCCAGCCTCCCGACTTCAAGCACATACAAACGAATTCCCGCACAACGTGCGTATTTCTCTTTATTACCCACCTAACGAAATTTTTATGTGCAGGCGACAATCGTCATTCGTCGCTAACAGACACACGTAGTAGCTCATCGCTTCTACGAAGTGATACGTTACACTACAAACTGCATTTCAGCACAGAGGAAACCGACAGAGGGAAAACAAAAGCTAAATTACAGTTATTAGTTTGGTACATAATTTCATAACGATTTTCTTTTGCATGTTGGCATTTCGTTTTTTTTTTTTTTTTTTTTTTTTTTTTTTTTTTTTTTTTTTTTGTGGTTACCGATTGTCATTCTTAATTCGTTGTTCACTTTCAATTGTCGTAAGGAGTGTGACCAAAATGCAACTTAAATGTTTATTTGACACTACAATAGTGAAGCCACAGTCACAGTACCTATTTATTTTAAGAAAATATTTTATGTACTATCACTATGGCTTCATTATGGTAGTGCAAGGAAAGCATTTCTGAAGAAGAGAAATTTGTCATTATCGAATATATACTTAAATGTCAGCCATGTATGGAAGTGAAACATGGACGATAAATAGTTTGAACAAGAAGAGAATAGAAGCTTTCGAAATGTGGTGCTACAGAAGAAGGCTGAAGATTAGATGGGTAGACCACGTAACTAATGAGGAGGTATTGAACAGAATTGGGAGAAGAGAAATTTGTGGCACAACTTGACTAGAAGAAGGGATTAGTTGGTAGGACATGTTCTGAGTCATCAAAGGACCACAAATTTAGTACTGGAGGGCAACGTGGAGGGTAACAATGGTACAGGGAGGCCAAGAGATGAGCACACTAAGCAGATTCAGAAGGATGTAGGTTGCAGAAGGTACTGGAAGATGAAGAAGCTTGCACAGGATAGAGTAGCATGGAGAGCTCCATCAAAGCAGCCTCTGGACTGAAGACCACAACAACAATAATTGTAGTGTCAAATAAACATTGTAGTTCACTGTTGCTATTTGAGTTTATATAGTGTCATTTTGTCATTTGGAGATGATGAGTGGAGTTGTCGACGCTTAGAAATGGAGTGTGAAGTGGAGGAAGCGGAAAATGTCCGACATATTCTTCTGTCTGAGTTCAACAGAGGGGAGACAGCAGCGGAGGCAGCCACAAACATTTGCGACGTGTATGGGGGGGGGGGGGTTTAACGCCCCTGGACAGAACACGGCAGCGAAATGGTGTTCTCGTTTAAGGAGGATCTTTCTGATATTCGTGACTCTCCACGTTCAGGACGACCTTCGCAGTTTGATTAAGATCGTTTAAACGCGTTAATCCACAATGATACACGTCAGCGTAATCGAGAACTGGCGAATATGATGACCTGTGATCAGTCCTCCATCGAGAGACATTTTCATGCAATGGGAAGGGTTCGAAAATCTGCTGTATGGGCACCGCATGCGCTAAGCCAAAATCACAAAAATCAGCGGGGGCCACAGGTTCATCTCTGCTTGCTCGTCACCAATCGGCTCGTAAACGATACCAACCGTTGCTATCTTTACCGTTGCTGGTGACGAGAAATCGGGTCTTTAGGCTGATATAAAGAAAAGAAAGGAATGTGTGAGCCCGAAAAAACAGCAACGCCCCGTACAAAGAGCTGCTCGCACCCACAAAAGGTAATGTTATGCATCTGGTGGAATAGCGACGGTGTGGTGTACTACGAATTGCTTCCCCCAGGTGTAACTATCGCTGCTGACTTTTATTGACAATAACTGACACGTCTTGTAGACGCAAGCCAAGAACAACGACCGGGAAGACTCCGTGAAGTGATTGTAATCCACGATAGCGCTCGCCGCATCTGCTACACTGACAAAAGCACTATACAGGAGTTGGGTTGGGAAGTCATTCTGCGCACACCTTATCCACTTAAGCTTGCGCCCTCATATTTTCACTTTTCCGTTCTCTATCGAACACTTTCAAAGAACTACCTTCTCAGATGAAAATGCGCTCCGAATATGGCTATACTAGTTTGTCCGGTGAAAACCACGTGATTTCTAGGGTCGCAACATCGAAAACTGACTCCAGCGTTGGCAGAGTGTTGTAAATAGTAAAGGAAATATTTTATTGATGACTAAAGTCTCTGTTATGCGTATCTGTTGTGTTTATTAAACTTAGAAAACACGCTGTATTGGCACCGCATGCGCTAAGCCAAAACCACAAAAATCAGCGGGGGCCACAGGTTCATCTCTGCTTGCTCGTCACCAATCGGCTCGTAAACGACACCAACCATTGCTATCTTCACCAGCCTAAAATTATTTAAAGTCTGACGTAGTTCCCCAGAATGAAATGAACAACAGAAAACTCCTTCCGAAAGTGGCGAGGCGAATAGACATTGGCGTCTCAGTGTCTGCCCTTGGCAAAGAAGCAGATCGTTATCTGTCTTTTATGGTTGCTGAAGGTCGATGAACTTGGCGCAAGGCGCAGAGGTTTCGCCACTATTTACCGCGGCATCGGCGCACTTTCACTGTCTAGACACGTCTCCCGTTATTTATAGGAGCATTGTCTGCACGAGCTGACGTCACGCGCCAGCGGGCAAGCTGTTTTCCAATCTTACATAAAGCCCATGTGAATCCTCGAGAGGTTCTTCAACTCGAGCTCACGAGGCGCTTTCGTAACCGGAGGGCGTCGATCGATTCGGAAGACGCAGCGACATACTCCGAAACCCCCCCCCCCCCCGGGTCGGTCGCAACGAAAGTGACGATTATTTTCTCTGCGGGTCCTCAGTAGAAAAATGAGAACGATGAAAGCTCATAATTTCCCATAATTAAGTTAAACTGCTGCAAAATCTGACATTTCTACTGTCAAAGAAAATATCGTACAGCAGCCGAATCAAAGACTTGCTATTTTACTGACTGAAAGCTCTGCTTACACTATGATTCTTCGCCTGACTAATTGTTGAGTGCCACGATATTCTTTCAATTGAAAGGAGGGTATAAGATGAACATCAACAAAAGCAAAACGAGGATAATGGAATGTAGTCGAAATAAGTCGGGTGATGCTGATGGAATTAGGTTAGGAAATGAGACAAAGTAGTAAAAGAGTTTTGTTATTTGGGGAGCAAAATAAATGATGATGGTCGAAGTAGAGAGGATATAAAATGTAGACTGGCAATGGCAAGGAAAGCGTTTCTGAAGAACAGAAATTTGTTAACATCGAGTATAGATTTAAGTGTCAGGAAGTCGTTTCTGAAAGTATTTGTATGGAGTGTAGCCATGTATGGAAGTGAAACATGGACGATAAATAGTTTGGACAAGAAGAGAATAGAAGTTTTCCAAATGTGGTGCTACAGAAGAAGGCTGAAAATTAGATGGGTAGATCACATAACGAATGAGGAGGTATTGAATAGAATTGGAGAGAAGAGGAGTTTGTGCCAGAACTTGACTAGAAGAAGGGATCGGTTGGTAGGACATGTTCTGAGGCATCAAGGGATCACCAATTTAGCACTGGAGGGCAGCGTGGAGGGTAAAAATCGTAGAGCGAGACCAAGAGATGAATACACTAAGGAAATTCAGAAGGACGTAGGCTGCAGTAGGTACGGGGAGATGATGAAGCTTGCACAGGATAGAGTAGCGTGGAGAGCTGCATCAAACCAGTCTCAGGACTGAAGACCACAACAACAACAACATGATATTCTTAACAAGTACGACACGCAGAAAACGTCGAAATCAAACAAGGGTACCTTGCTTTGTGTTGGCAAACGAAATGGGAGGAGACTATCACGGTTGTGATAACCAAGTTGCGACGACGACAATTAAAACAAAAACGATTTTCATTGGCTCGAAATCTCTTCACGAAATTTAAACCAACAACTTTCTCTTGCGAATGTCAAAATAATTCGTGACCTACCACTCTCGCCGAAAGATTTAGTTCATTTCTAGCACGTTCTATTCAAGAGCAAAGCGGTAGAGACGTACACCGAAGTGAGGAAAGCCACAAGATACCTCCTAGTGTCGTGTCGGAGTACCTGTCGCCCGGAGTAGCGCAGAAACTCGACATGGGACGGACTCAAACACGTCGTTGCTAGTTCCCTGCAGAAATATTGAGCCATTCTACCTCTATCGCCTTCCACGATCGCGAAAGTGTTGCGGGTGCAGGATGTTGTGCACCAGTTGACCTCTCCATTACGTCCCATAAATGTAGGATGGGATTCATGTCGAGCGATCTGCACGGCCAAATCATTCTCTCAAATTATCCAGAATGTCCTTCAAACTAATCGCGAACTATTGTAATCCGGTTGCATTACGTTGTTGTTTGAGAACATGAATTCAGTGAACGTCACTGGTCTCCAAGTAGCCGAACATAACCATTTCCAGTCTTTGACCGATGCAGTTGGACCCGAGGAGCCACTTGATTCCATCATTATGTTGCTTTGTTGAGATCTTGGGATCCATGGCTTCGAGACGGGGGAGTGCCTGCGCCGCACTCTACCACTATCATTAGCGGCTACCAGCTGAAATCGGGACTTTTCCAGACCAGGACACGGTTTTCCAGTCGTCTACAGTCCAACAAATGTGGTCACGGGCCCGGGAGAGGCTTAGCAGGCGATGTCGTGCTGTTAGCAAAGGCACTCGCGCCGGTCGCCTGGTGCCACAGCCCCCTTTATAACGTGGAACACCTGAGTTCAAATATGACAGCTCCGCCAATGCATTGCCCTTTGATACCTCGTGTATGCGAAACGAGCGCCATCTGTATATGTGCATATCGCTCTCCCATGAGTGTTGTCACCTCAATGTACACTCCTGGAAATGGAAAAAAGAACACATTGACACCGGTGTGTCAGACCCACCATACTTGCTCCGGACACTGCGACAGCGCTGTACAAGCAATGATCACACGCACGGCACAGCGGACACACCAGGAACCGCGGTGTTGGCCGTCGAATGGCGCTAGCTGCGCAGTATTTGTGCACCGCCGCCGTCAGTGTCAGCCAGTTTGCCGTGGCATACGGAGCTCCATCGCAGTCTTTAACACTGGTAGCATGCCGCGACAGAGTGGACGTGAACCGTATGTGCAGTTGACGGACTTTGAGCGAGGGCGTATAGTGGGCATGCGGGAGGCCGGGTGGACGTACCGCCGAATTGCTCAACAAGTGGGGCGTGAGGTCTCCACAGTACATCGATGTTGTCGCCAGTGGTCGGCGGAAGGTGCACGTGCCCGTCGACCTAGGACCGGACCGCAGCGACGCACGGATGCACGCCAAGACCGTAGGATCCTACGCAGTGCCGTAGGGGACCGCACCGCCACTTCCCAGCAAATTAGGGACACTGTTGCTCCTGGGGTATCGGCGAGGACCATTCGCAACCGTCTCCATGAAGCTGGGCTACGGTCCCGCACACCGTTAGGCCGTCTTCCGCTCACGCCCCAACATCGTGCAGCCCGCCTCCAGTGGTGTCGCGACAGGCGTGAATGGAGGGACGAATGGAGACGTGTCGTCTTCAGCGATGAGAGTCGCTTCTGCCTTGGTGCCAATGATGGTCGTATGCGTGTTTGGCGCCGTGCAGGTGAGCGCCACAATCAGGACTGCATACGACCGAGGCACACAGGGCCAACACCCGGCATCATGGTGTGGGGAGCGATCTCCTACACTGGCCGTACACCACTGGTGATCGTCGAGGGGACACTGAATAGTGCACGGTACATCCAAACCGTCATCGAACCCATCGTTCTACCATTCCTAGACCGGCAAGGGAACTTGCTGTTCCAACAGGACAATGCACGTCCGCATGTATCCCGTGCCACCCAACGTGCTCTAGAAGGTGTAAGTCAACTACCCTGGCCAGCAAGATCTCCGGATCTGTCCCCCATTGAGCATGTTTGGGACTGGATGAAGCGTCGTCTCACGCGGTCTGCACGTCCAGCACGAACGCTGGTCCAACTGAGGCGCCAGGTGGAAATGGCATGGCAAGCCGTTCCACAGGACTACATCCAGCATCTCTACGATCGTCTCCATGGGAGAATAGCAGCCTGCATTGCTGCGAAAGGTGGATATACACTGTACTAGTGCCGACATTGTGCATGCTCTGTTGCCTGTGTCTATGTGCCTGTGGTTCTGTCAGTGTGATCATGTGATGTATCTGACCCCAGGAATGTGTCAATAAAGTTTCCCCTTCCTGGGACAATGAATTCACGGTGTTCTTATTTCAATTTCCAGGAGTGTAGTTTAAAAGTTTGCCTTGCACCATTTGCCAAACACATAAATACTGAATGCTATTTCATCACGTAGATGTAGAGTCCTTATTTTGCACGAAATAATATCAATGTGTTTTTAATCTTTTAATAGCTACTGGGAAAGTGTTATTGCTGTGTACAGCTTTCGGTCTACTTGTTTTTTATATTTCAGTGCCGGCCAAAGTGGCCGTGTGGTTAAAGGCGCTGCAGCCTGGAACCGCAAGACCGCTACGGTCGCAGGTTCGAATCCTGCCTCGGGCATGGATGTTTGTGATGTCCTTAGGTTAGTTAGGTTTAACTAGTTCTAAGTTCTAGGGGACTAATGACCTCAGCAGTTGAGTCCCATAGTGCTCAGAGCCATTTGAACCATATTTCAGTGAGTGAGAACTAATCATATCCGGTTCAAAAAATGGTTCAGATGCCTCTGAGCACTATGGGACTTAACATCTGAGGTCATCAGTCCCCTAAAACTTAGAACTACTTAAACCCAACTAACTTGAAGACATCACACACATCCATGCCCGAGGCAGGATTCGAACCTGCGACCGTAGCAGTCGCGGGGTTCCGGACTGAAGCGCCTAGAACCGCACGGGCACCGCGGCCGGCAATCATATCTGGTATTGTGTACAGAAATAGTTACAGCTACTGTTGTTACGACTGATCTGTGTGCTACATAAGTTAGTCGTTCAAATGGTTCTGAGCACTATGGGACTTAACGTGTAAGGTCATCAGTCCCCTAGAACTTAGAACTACGTAAACCTAACTAACCTAAGGACATCACACAACACCCAGTCATCACGAGGCAGAGAAAATCCCTGACCCCGCCGGGATTCGAACCCGGGAACCCGGGCGCGGGAAGCGAGAACGCTACCGCACGACCACGAGCTGCGGACTACATAAGTTAGTCAGTGCATGTTAGGAATGCTTCCGAAAATAATGACCAAGTGAAAATAAACCTACGGTTTGCCAACGTTACATCATTTGCGTCATGGCCGAAGGAAAACAGGTTGGCTCGTTGTTTCCAAATTATCGAAAAGCTTTTCATTCATTATCGCGTCGACGCCTTCTTTCGTATCGGATATCTAACCAGATTTTTGACTGGATCGATGTTATGTACGAGTATTGAAAACATATTCAATAGTATCAACTGAGAGCTTAGATTAATGTAGGTTAATTCTTACAAAGAAGAAAACAGCAACCAGCCACTATTAATACTGCTATTTATTTAGGTAAATAGCGCCGTTACCGGTTTCGAACTGGCAATGTTCATCATCCGACGGCTGTTCACATGATTTTCAAGATACACTTTACATTATCGTCCGTTTTCGATTTTTATTATTCTACTGTGTGTGTGTTGTTGTTGCCCTACGGTAGAAAACAGTGTTAGAAGGGCCCTATAGAAAATAACCAACCTCCAAACGATGAAATACAGTGTAAATAAATGTGTGAGGTTAAGTGGTTATGATACTTACGTAAAACATTCCGCGCGAGAACCGGTAACCGGTAACCTAAATAAATAGCAGTATTAATAGTGGCTGGTTGCTGTTTTCTTCTTCGTAAGAATTAACCTACATTAATTGTACACAGCCACGGTCTCACTACGTCAGTTTTAGACAAAATAGCATGAGAGCTCGGACTTTTAATGCCATAATTTTTTGCTGTGATTCATGATTCAATATCTCAGCTTATGGCATATCATTAGCGCCATACTTTCTGAAGACGCTTGTCAAAGTTGTACCTGTAAGCAACTAAACACGGCTTTAGAATTCCGAATGGATCAAGACAGCCATAATACAGCCTAGTAACTTTTGTTATATTGATCTGACGTAAAAAGAAATATATTCCGTACAGCCATACATTAAAAATGGAGGTATGTCTTAAAAGGTTTTTTGCATTGAGGCCATCTTGGACTACTGTACTCCACGCACGCAAACTGTTTGCATACGTAATATCTTGAAGAATCAGCCTCAGTTGCGCAAATTTTCTGGTCTTTAGCAGGTTTAGGCTAAATTAATCTAGCCTTCTTCAGAAGCATAAAATTACTATAAAAAGCGAGAGTAAGGCACAGTCAACATTAAAATTAAAACCTTTAGTACCGTGGTATGATGTCGAATTAAAACTACTTCGACATGGTACCACGGTACTATAGGTTTTAGTTTTAATGTTGACTGTGCCTTACTCTGGCTTTTTATAGTAATTTTATGCTTCTGAAGAAGGCTAGATTAATTTAGCCTAAACCTGGTAAAGACCAGAAAATTTGCGCAACTGAGGCTGATTCTTCAAAATATTTGTCTTTCACAGTTGCTGACGGGGCTGCAATATGCTAAAAATTCTTGTCTTCATACATTGTTTTTCATGTTTTGTTAATAACATGGTACCTGCTAATGTAGGTAATGGCTTGAGGATGAACGAAAATATTCACATATTGAGTTACTGATCCTGAAAGCAAAACAAAGTAGGAATGACTTAATTTTATATACACTTGACTGGTATTCGTTACTGTCGTGCCGCCGCCCCCCCCCCCCCTTCCTCTCCTCCCGTAGCACACGCACGCAATCCTTTCTACACAAACGTTCAGCTAGAAGACTGATACGTGACCTGCAGAGGTGTGAGTGGCCGGTGTGTGACAGTCGAGACAAGGTTCCCACGGTACTGGGGCATCACCGCCGCACCCCTCCACCCTCCCCCTCCCCCTTTTCCACGCTCTTTTGAGGCTGGTTTGGGACCGCAGAGTGACGTCCAGGCAGCGGCACACAGGCCACAGGAATCCTGGCCAGGTATCCTGCCTCCTGCCTCCTGCCCGAGTTACCTGAACACCCGCGGGGGTGTCTGGGGGTGTCCACGGCTGGCGCGGCGGTCCCCCACGCCTGGCAGGTGGTACGATTTCGCACGGTCATATACCTGCCGGCGTATACTCTGATTTTATCGAGAGTTCAGCGTACCCCAAAACAGCGGAAATTCCCGTCAGATGCGACAGTCACGTACGAAAGGAGAGCTGTTTCGCATTAAATGGTTAAAAGGCGTAAATAAAGACCTTCACTGCAGGACACTGAACCCGTGGGTGACACTGAATGATGGCATTACCAGACGATCTCTAGTGGGATTGCTTATCGCGTGTTTACATGTTTTGCACGAGAGCTCTTTGCGGCATTAGTGTAGCAGTAAAACCTCGCCACTGACTTAGCTACGGGTTTGTCTCCTTTGAAGTAAACAGACTGACACAAGCTTACATTATTTTCTTTTTCTTTGTTCTTCGTCTCGTTCCGCTCTGTGCCTGTCTCTCTGCCAATTGTAACCCCCCCCCCCCCCGCCATATTCTTTATGCTGGTGCGATTTTTATCCGAAACATCCTCATTAACATCACGACTGTTTAATACTTTCCTGTAAGTAAACAGCTGTTTAATGGAGTAGCAGGAAAAAAACGCATATAAGTTGAGCCTTTCAAAGAAGAAGACAGCAGCCAGCTACTACTGATAACGCTATTTATTCACATAAATAGCGCCGCAACCGATTTCGAGTCGAGTGGTTCATTTTCAGACGGGTGTTCACAAGATGTACATTTCTTGAAGTTTACACATGTTTTCGGTTGCTGTCTTCTTTTTTGAAAGAATAAACTTATTTTCTACACAACCACGATCTCAAAATGCCAGTTTTAGACAAAATAGAAGAAAACATATATTTTACACTTTTGTCACAAACAGGAAGGTCTGTGAAGGATACGGTTCCGCGATATCTGAACTTGATAGAACGGGCGGTACAAGAGGACTACTTACTCCCCCGGCTCATAACCACTTGCAAATACAGCACACATTGCGGAGGGCGTTGTGAACGCAACGCGGGCGGAACATCTGTAGTCAGGGCAGCACGAAAGGGATCGCAGTATCGTTTATTTCAAAAGAATAATGGCTGTTAAAATAAAACTTTTCCAACAGAAAGCTCTTCAGATCGGAAACAGATCTTATCGCGCGTTACCCTTACGTTAATAACACCGCGAAACTTCTTGTGGCTTATACACTTAGAGAAAGAAGTATTTAGTGATCGACGTGTCGCCGATTTCAATTTTATTGCTGAAACGCAGTTGGCTTAGTTGGGGAGAGGTGTGTAGGCGGGAAAGACCGAGGCGTTTTCTTAGAAACCACCTAGCATTCAATCGGAGCTGTCTGTGGAACAGAGGAAATCTACATCAGGTAGGCCATCCCACCTCCAAAATTTTTATTCCAGTACTTTAACCACTGTATCACTTTGTTGGTTCACTTCTATATAAAAATAAATAGTAAATAAAAAATTATTCTTTATTATACGAAGTGAAGTGCTATAAAATTCAATCGATAAAATATTACAAAACCTTGAATCTTGTGCTAACTACCAAATCTACATGTCTATGATCGACACTGACACCACTGCCAAAGGACTATGCTACGACGATTAATCGAAGTCCTAAGTAGGCCATCTGACGTAACGGTATGCTCCCACATCACATTTGTAAAGATTGTACGGGATCACGTCCAAACCGATAACACAGTAAGGCGTACATAGACACCAGGGAAAGCTTTAGACTTCCGCCTCGGTTTCACGGAGGATTTATAGCCGTGGCTGCAATATATGTGTCTCTAAGAATGTAGGTGAGTGAAAAAAATAATGGTCTCGTTCTAGAGACTAAAAAAAAAAAAAAGACCGCTTTGTCGGACCACCTAAAAAAATTGGCATGGCTCTTAACATGTAATTTTACTCATTTGCAACTCATCTGTACAGTCTATCAGACTGGATACTTCCGTCATATTGACATCACCGTTTCCAGTTATTTTGTTTCCTTTCTTGACCTATGTAGATACGATTTATGGTGAATGACTAAACAGAATTTCATGTGAGAAAAGAGGAGTCGCAACTCTAGGAAACTGTAGCGAAATGCCGGAAGAGCTGCACAGAGTACCGGCACTGACGCACAACATAGACAAATGTAGCGTACTGCACGGGAAAAACCGTTGTTGCTTATTACACATATACCTTACACTGTTAAAAAGAGTCACAGCCATTAGACGTCTGGGAGTATTCGTATGGAAATATTTAAAGTGCTACGATGACATAAAACTAATCGCAGGACACACAAATGCAGCTCTGAGATTGATTGGAAGAATCCTCACCAACTATAGTCCGCCAACGCAGGACGTAGCCCTCCCTCTACCGAAACTTGGGCATTGCTCCTCATTGTGGGACGTAACCAGGTAGGACTGTTAAAAGTTCTCTTCATGTTGATTCAACGCGCGTATCCAGTTCCAGTCGCAGACGATAGAAGAAATGTTTAGTGCACTAGAGTGTGATTTACTATAAAAACGCCGAGAGTGTAGTTTCCTAGAAGAGCCAAACATTATAATGCCACCTCTACCTATAACTCACGAAAATATTGCATTCATTTATTTATTTACCTCTCTTACATAAGACCAGGATTTCACACATACAGTAACTTTTTTACATAACGGATTTAAGTATTATAATATGCAAATAGTATTAAATTGATTTGAGTGTCTATATAGACAATGTGAGTAAATAATACTGAATATGGTGCGGGCAGTACTACTACTGCTGTCACAAATAATAATAATAATGATGATGATAATAACAACAGTGATGGTGGCACTTATAGGTGACTTATAGGTGGACAAAGTAGATGTTTCTGATATATCGAGTTCTGAGGAAGGGAAATTTAATGAGGCTGCTCAAGCAAAGAATACTGGGAAATGAGGAACAGCTGGTCGGAAAGAAGGATGTACAGTGGTAACGAGTGCATGCAGGGACATTGGTACTTATTATTGTTGCTTCAGTACATATGTCATTAACTGTCTTGTGAAGCTGGAGATGTTATTCAGTTCTTTAACATAGTGCGGGAGGTTCTTCCAGATACGCGCTCTAGCTACTGAGAAAGAGTTCGAGAAAGTGGAAGAACGATGGAACGGGACAGAGAGGATTTTTTCCGGATGGAAACTGACGTTTCTGCCGTGTTTTTCAGTCAAGAGCGTTAAGGTCGGGGAAAGATGTGAGGGACAGTGTTCGTTGGTAATACAGTAGGGAAGACAAGAGAGGGGTGCGGACATCTGTGCACTTGTCTGTCCGCGCCTGGCATTACTGTGCGCATGATGCCGACATGTAGCCAACGAGTCGAACATCACAGATATAACGAACACCGGTTTTCATAACCAGTTCCAGCCGCTGTGAGCTTTCGTGAGAAGGAACTTGTAGGACAACATCGCTGTAATGATTTATTGGAAATATTAAGTGTTTGCAAAAGTTTCTTTTTCAGGTCAAGAGGGAATAGCTTTTTTTATACTTTTTTAGGCCATTGAGAGATGCTAGTGCCTTATTGCACAGTGCAGTTGTGTACTCCGTCCAATTTAGATTTTCATCTATTATTACTCCTTGACTCTTCGCTGAAGGAGAGAAATTGTTATTTGTCCCATTTAGGATTAAAGATAGTAGATACTCCCGATATTTCGGGCTAATGAGTCTATAACGACTAACTAGTACAACTTGGGTTTCGAATGGCTCGAGCTTTAATCGTATATTCTGAGCCCATTTTGATATTCTTGAAGTACACTGTGCAGTCACATTAGTATGTACACCAGCCAAAAGTCTAACTAACCGTCTTTAGCAGCGCGAACCGCTGCGAGATGTGCATGAAGAGACAGTACTGTGCACGAGGTTCTAGAAGGCACTGACGGGGACGTGAAGCCAGCCCAACTAGAGTGTCGTAGCCAGCTGCTTAGGTTTCTCATTTGAGGATCCGACAGAGGTGGTTCTACAGATTCTCGATTCAGTTCAAATCCGAGGAGGTTGGTGACGAGGTGAGTACAGAAAATTCGCCCTGGTTCTCTTCGAGCGACGCACGTTCACTGAAATCTGTGAGATACCTCGCACTGTCCTGCTGGTACGTGCCGTCGTGAAGAGGAGAAACAAACTGAATGTAGGGGTGGACTTGGTCGTCAGGGATAGATGCATTCTAGTGGTAATCCACTGTGCCTCCCAGAAATATGACGTCACCCAGAGAATATTACGAAAATATTCCACAGACCATAATGCTGTCTCCCCCGGCCTGAACCCTTCCGACGGTTTCTTTGCTTTCAGACGTTTCAGGCCGTAAAACGTGATTCGTATGAGAAAGGAAGGAAGACTCGTTTTAACGCCCCGTCAGCATTTCATCCACTCAGTGGACGTCCAATGATGTACTGGCGTGCAAATGCCAGCCCTCATCGCCGGTGAACCGCGGTCAGTATGCGTGCATCAACCAGGCCCGTCGGCAACAACGTTCGGTGAACGCTCCTTGAAGAGACACTGTTAGCAGCCCCTTGATCCATTTGGGTGGTCAGCGGCGCCTCTGCAGCCGTCATTGACCACTGTCTGTCATATGTGTGACTCGTGCTGCAGCACAATTGCCTCAGCGCTGGTTTTGATACCGCCATTTTGCCATACACGATATACTTCAACCACGGCGGCATACGAATAGTTTACAAAATTAGCCGTTTCGAAAGTGCTTCCATCTTTGGCCCGAAAGCCAATGATAATGCCGATTTGGACTTTAGATCACGACAATGATTGCACCGTATTCCGCGTCCTTCCTAAACACGCTTTATACACAGAAGAGCCAAAGAAACTGGCACATCTTCTTAATATCGTATAGGGCCCCCGCCAGCGCGCAGAACAGCTGCAGCACGACGTGGCACGGACTCGACTGATCTCTGAAGAAGTGCTGGAGGGAACTGACACCATGAATCCTGCAAGGCTGTCCATAAACCTGTAAGAGTACGAGGAGGTGGACATCTCCGCTAAACAGCACGTTGCAAGACATCCCAGGTCAACAATGTTCCTGTCTGGACAGTTTCGTGCCCAGCGGAAGTCTTTAAATACAGAAGAGTGTTCCTGGAGCCTCTCTGCAACAGTTATGATCGTGTGGGGTGTCACATTGTCCTGCTGGAATTGCCAACTCCGTCGGAATGCACAATGGCCATGAATGGATACAGGTGATCAGACAGGATGCTTACGTACGTCTCACCTGTCATTTCGCACTAGACATACCAGGCGTCCCACATCACTCCACAGGCCACACACCATTACAGACCCTCCACCAGCTTGAACCGTCCCCTGCTGACATGCAGGGTCCATACATTCGTGAGGGTGTCTCCATACCCCTACACATCCATCCGTTCGATACAATTTCTAACGAGAGTCGTCATTCAGAATGAGATTTTCACTCTGCAGCGGAGTGTGCGCTGATATGAAACTTCCTGGCAGATTAAAACTGTGTGCCCGACCGAGACTCGAACTGAGGACCTTTTCCTTTCGCGGGCAAGTGCTCTACCATCTGAGCTACCGAAGCACGACTCACGTCCGGTCTCATTGTTTTACTTCTGCCAGTATTTCGTCTCCCACCTTCCGAGTTCGAGTCTCGGTCGGGCACACAGTTTTAATCTGCCAGCAAGTTTCATATCAGCGCACACTCCGCTGCAGAATGAAAATCTCATTCTGGAAACATCCCCAGGCGTGGCTAAGCAAAGTCTCCGCAATATCCTTTCTTTCAGGAGTGCTAGTGCTGCAAGTTTCTCAGGAGAGCTTCTGTAAAGTTTGGAAGGTGGGAGACGAGACACTGGCAGAAGTAAAACTGTGAGACCGGGCGTAAGTCGTGCTTCGGTAGCTCAGATGGTAGAGCACTTGCCCGCGAAAGGCAAATGTCCCGAGTTCGAGTCTCGGTCGGGCACACAGTTTTAATCTGCCAGCAAGTTTCATATCAGCGCACACTCCGCTGCAGAGTGAAAATCTCATTCCAGAAACATCCCCAGACGTGGCTAAGCCAAGTCTCCGCAATATCCTTTCTTTCAGAAGTGATAGTTCTGCAAGTTTCCCAGGAGACCTTCTGTAAAGTTTGGAAGGTGGGAGACGAGATACTGGGAGAAGTAAAACTGTGAGACCGGGCGTGAGTCGTGCTTCGGTAGCTCAGATGGTAGAGCACTTGCCCGCGAAAGGCAAAGTTAGCGAGTTCGAGTCTCGGTCGGGCACACAGTTTTAATCTGCCAGCAAGTTTCATATCAGCGCACACTTCGCTGCAGAGTGAAAATCTCATTCTGGAAACATCCCCAGGCGTGGCTAAGCAAAGTCTCCGCAATATCCTTTCTTTCAGGAGTGCTAGTTCTGCAAGTTTCACAGGAGAGCTTCTGTAAAGTTTGGAAGGTGGGAGACGAGGTACTGGGAGAAGTAAAACTGTGAGACCGGGCGTGAGTGGTGCTTCGGTAGCTCAGATGGTAGAGCACTTGCCCGCGAAAGGCAAATGTCCCGAGTTCGAGTCTCGGTCGGGCACACAGTTTTAATCTGCCAGGAAGTTTCATATCAGCGCACACTCCGCTGCAGAGTGAAAATCTCATTCTGGAAACATCCCCAGGCTGTGGCTAAGCCAAGTCTCCGTAATATCCTTTCTTTCAGGAGTGCTAATTCTGCAAGTTTCGCAGGAGAGCTTCTGTAAAGTTTGGAAGGTGGGAGACGAGATACTGGCAGAAGTAAAGCTGTGAGACCGGGCGTGAGTGGTGCTTCAGTAGCTCAGATGGTAGAGCACTTGCCCGCGAAAGGCAGAGGTCCCGAGTTAGAGTATCGGTTGGGCACACAGTTTTAATCTGTTGGTCATTATTGTGCTTTACATGGTATTGCTTCATCAGTAACTGGTGCTTCTCTGGTCTTTAAAGTAGTGAACCTTCATTCACCAATCACACACATATGCAGAGTTTCACGTGTAAATAACCTTGATAACCTCGTTAGGTGGTAGAACAGACACAACTCCGACTTTTAAAATAATTTTTGTTTGCTTTCGGCCTCTCGAGTTTGAATGCTTCCCTTCTTACGGCTGGAGAATTACGGACGCTGCAGAGGAAACTTTTCAGCAAGTCGGTCTTCACTTTCTGCAATGACATACGGTGTGCTTGAAGCACAGAGGTTCAAAAATGGCTCTGAGCACTATGGGACTTAAATTCTGAGGTCATCAGTCCCCTTTAACTTAGAACTACTTAAACCTAACTAACCCAAGGACATCACAAACATCCATGCCCGAGGCAGGATTCGAACTTGCGACCGTAGCAGCAGCGCGGTTCCAGACTTTAGCGCCTAGAACCGCTCGCCCACCTCGGCTGGCGAACCACAGAGGAATACCGCATAATTATAGCACTGTAACTTTACACAAATGCTTTGAAATCAGAATGTAATTATCAGTAAAACAACTGCAGAAGGTTTCTTTATCAAAAGAAGACGTTTTAAAATAAATATGGTGTCTATTTCTGCCTCATACACCCGCAAAATACGAAATTGAACACTGTAGCTTCGGTGTGAGAATTTGCATCTGCATCAACATCTACATAAGAGGGTTGGAACTTTAATAGTGGTAATTATTTATTTACAGCTCGTACAAAATAGATACGTGTTTCAAAGTTTTACTGACCTTCAGAGTAGTCACCAGCACTCTGTATAAGCCCTTGCCAGAGATGTGGAAGTCGTAGAATACTCTTAGCAGAGCCACTTGTGTTGACACTTGAAGCGGCGCGGTCTGTTGCCCGACGAATTTGTAGCAGTTCTGAAGCGAATCCCGTGAAGTGTTTCCTTCAGTTTAGAAATCGAGTTGAACGTACGACGGCTTAGGCCAGGGAATGCAGCAGGTGGTATAGCACTTAGCAACACCAGCAGTCACACAAATCAGTAACAGCTTGCATTGTACGTGCTTGAACATAGTCCTACAAAATGATGGTCAGGTCCTGCAGTGTCATCACTTCTGTCTCTAAGCTGGTCGTAGGCTGTGTTCCAAAAATGAACAGCAGACAGCAGTGATGACACTCTTCAGGACCTGACCATCGTTTTGCAGGACAATGCTCAAGGGCGTACAGTGCAAGCTGTTACTGATTTGTTTGACTGATGGGGCTGCTAAGTGCTATACTACCTATTGCACTCCCCTGACTTGAGCCCTCGTGAGTTCGATTTCTAAACTGAAGGAAACACTTCACGGCATTCGCTTCAGAACTGCCACAGATTCGTCGGGCAATGGACCGCTCCGATCGACTGTCAACACAACTGGCACTGCTAAGAGTATCCTACGACTTCCGTATCGCTGGCATTTTGGTTGTACACAATGGTGGTGACCAATCTGAAGGACAGGAAAACTTTGAAAAACTTATCTCTTTTGGACGACCTGTACATAAATACACTCCTGGAAATTGAAATAAGAACACCGTGAATTCATTGTCCCAGGAAGGGGAAACTTTATTGACACATTCCTGGGGTCAGATACATCACATGATCACACTGACAGAACCACAGGCACATAGACACAGGCAACAGAGCATGCACAATGTCGGCACTAGTACAGTGTATATCCACCTTTCGCAGCAATGCAGGCTGCTATTCTCCCATGGAGACGATCGTAGAGATGCTGGATGTAGTCCTGTGGAACGGCTTGCCATGCCATTTCCACCTGGCGCCTCAGTTGGACCAGCGTTCGTGCTGGACGTGCAGACCGCGTGAGACGACGCTTCATCCAGTCCCAAACATGCTCAATGGGGGACAGATCCGGATATCTTGCTGGCCAGGGTAGTTGACTTACACCTTCTAGAGCACGTTGGGTGGCACGGGATACATGCGGACGTGCATTGTCCTGTTGGAACAGCAAGTTACCTTGCCGGTGTAGGAATGGTAGAACGATGGGTTCGATGACGGTTTGGATGTACCGTGCACTATTCAGTGTCCCCTCGACGATCACCAGTGGTGTACGGCCAGTGTAGGAGATCGCTCCCCACACCACGATGCCGGGTGTTGGCCCTGTGTGCCTCGGTCGTATGCAGTCCTGATTGTGGCGCTCACCTGCACGGCGCGAAACACGCATACGACCATCATTGGCACCAAGGCAGAAGCGACTCTCATCGCTGAAGACGACACGTCTCCATTCGTCCCTCCATTCACGCCTGTCGCGACACCACTGGAGGCGGGCTGCACGATGTTGGGGCGTGAGCGGAAGACGGCCTAACGGTGTGCGGGACCGTAGCCCAGCTTCATGGAGACGGTTGCGAATGGTCCTCGCCGATACCCCAGGAGCAACAGTGTCCCTAATTTGCTGGGAAGTGGCGGTGCGGTCCCCTACGGCACTGCGTAGGATCCTACGGTCTTGGCGTGCATCCGTGCGTCGCTGCGGTCCGGTCCCAGGTCGACGGGCACGTGCACCTTCCGCCGACCACTGGCGACAACATCGATGTACTGTGGAGACCTCACGCCCCACGTGTTGAGCAATTCGGCGGTACGTCCACCCGGCCTCCCGCATGCCCACTATACGCCCTCGCTCAAAGTCCGTCAACTGCACATACGGTTCACGTCCACGCTGTCGCGGCATGCTACCAGTGTTAAAGACTGCGATGGAGCTCCGTATGCCACGGCAAACTGGCTGACACTGACGGCGGCGGTGCACAAATGCTGCGCAGCTAGCGCCATTCGACGGCGAACACCGCGGTTCCTGGTGTGTCCGCTGTGCCGTGCGTGTGATCATTGCTTGTACAGCCCTCTCGCAGTGTCCGGAGCAAGTATGGTGGGTCTGACACACCGGTGTCAATGTGTTCTTTTTTCCATTTCCAGGAGTGTAGTTGCAGATTGAGATCTCGGAGAATAGTGTTTCAAATGGCTCAAATGGCTCTGAGCACTATGGGTCTTAACTTCTGAGGTCATCAGTCCCCTAGAACTACTTAAACCTAACTAAGGACCTCACACACATCCATGCCCGAGGCAAGATTCGAACCTGCAACCGTAGCGGTCGCGCGATTCCAAACTGTAGCACCTAGAACCGCTCGGCCTCGGAAAATAGTGTCTGTGGTCAAAATTAGGTTTTGCTTACAGGTTCTGAAAGTACTGTTTTTAGTTCAAGCCTGTGTCTGATCATAAAAGTGTTTAGCGTGGATATACGAGTGCCACGTATGGTTATTTAACTACTGCAGTACTGAATGATCAATTGAGCCATATTAAATATTACAAAAATAACATAATACATTTTGGATAAGAGAATATTAAGTAATTTACTCGCAGCTGAACTGACGGTTACAATAAATAAGACAGATCGACAGCCAGGTGGAGTATTTGTAGTTTATGTGCTATATATATCGCTTGACGATTATCTTCAGCAACATAAAGGCAAATGCAGATTTCGTTAAGGATTTTTAAATGAGGAGCATCCGTATTTATCGAGTATCTTCCTCGCTGGATTGACGCTGTTATAAAGGGTATAACCGGCGTTACTCGGTGTTAGCTTGATGAGCCATGGGAGAGTGATATTGACATATTCAGATGGCGGCAGTATCGCATACACAACGTGTAAAAGGGCAGTGCATTGGCGCAGTTGTCATTTGTACTCAGGTTAGTCTCGTCAAAATGTTTCCGACATGGTTATGGCCGCACGACGGGAATTAACAGACTTTGAACCCAGAACGGCAATTGAAGGTAGAAGCATGGGACATCCCATTTCGGAAATCTTTAGGGAATTCAGTATTCCAAGTTCACAGCATCAAGAGTGCGCCGAGAACAACACATCTCAGGCATCACCTCTCAGCAAGGACAATGCAGTGGCCGACGGCCTTGACCCAACGGCCGAGAGAAGCTGGTGGTGGCCGCATAATGGCGAGTGCTGCGTTTTCGTGGAATCGACTGCGACCTCTGGTCCAACAGAACCGACCATTGACTGGAAACGGTTATGTGTGGCTACTTGGAGACCATTTGCAGCCATTGGTGGACTTCACGTTCCCAAACAATAATGCGCCGTGTCACCGGGACACAACTGTTCGCGACCAGTTTAAAGAACGTTCTGGACAGCTCGAGCGAATGATTTGGCCACCCAGGTCTCCCGACGTGAATCCTATCGAACATTCATGGGGCATTATCGATAGCTCAGTTCGTGCACAAAATCCTGCCTCAACAACACTTTCGCTGTCATGGACGGCTATGGAGGCAGTTTGGCTTAGTATTTCTGCAGGAGACTTCCAACGACTTGCTGCGTGCATGCCACGTGGAGATGCTGCACCACATCGTGCAAAATGAGGTCCGACACGATATTAGGAGGTGTACCATGACTTTTCTCATCTCAGTGTGTATTAACAAAATAAACAAGACGGGATTTAGCTTAATTTGTTTCCAGGAAGTCCCCGACGGAATAGGAGTCAGCCATGAGAAAAATCTTCAATTGAGTGTAGGTTGATTCTTACAAAGAAGAAGACGGTAACCAGCCGCTTTTAATTAATTAATTGCTGTCTTCTTCTTTGTCAGAATCAACCTACATTAATTGTACACAGCCACGGTCTCACCATGTTAGTTTCTCCAATTTAGACTAGAAAGTGCGACCATTAATGTTAAGATTCTTTTTTTTTACATTCTTGTGTTCATCATCATCATCATCATCATCATCGTTTAAGAGTGATTATGCCTTTCAGCGTTCAGTCTGGAGCATAGCCCCCCTTATACAGTTCCTCCATGATCCCCTATTCAGGGCTAACATTGGTGCCTCTTCTGATGTTAAACCTATTACTTCAAAATCATTCTTAACCGAATCCAGGTACCTTCTCCTCGGTCTGCCCCGACTCCTCCTACCCTCTACTGCTGAATCCATGAGTCTCTTGGGTAATCTTGCTTCTCCCATGCGTGTAACATGACCCCACCATCTAAGCCTGTTCGCCCTGACTGCTACATCTATAGAGTTCATTCCCAGTTTTTCTTTGATTTCCTCATTGTGGACACCCTCCTGCCATTGTTCCCATCTACTGGTACCTGCAATCATCCTAGCTATTTTCATATCCGTAACCTCAACCATGTTGATAAGGTAACCTGAATCCACCCAGCTTTCGCTCCCATACAACAAAGTTGGTCGAAAGATTGAACGGTGCACAGATAACTTAGTCTTGGTACTGACTTCCTTCTTGCAGAAGAGAGTAGATCGTAGCTGAGCGCTCACTGCATTAGCTTTGCTATACTTCGCTTCCAGTTCTTTCACTATGTTGCCATCCTGTGAGAATATGCATCCTAAGTACTTGAAACCGTCCACCTGTTCTAACTTTGTTCCTCCTATTTGGCACTCAATCCGTTTATATTTCTTTCCCACTGACATTACTTTCGTTTTGGAGATGCTAATCTTCATACCATAGTCCTTACATTTCTGATCTAGCTCTGAAATATTACTTTGCAAACTTTCAATCGAATCTGCCATCACAACTAAGTCATCCGCATATGCAAGACTGCTTATTTTGTGTTCACATATCTTAATCTCACGCAGCCAGTCTATTGTTTTCAACATATGATCCATAAATAATATGAACAACAGTGGAGACAGGTTGCAGCCTTGTCTTACCCCTGAAACTACTCTGAACCATGAACTCAATTTACCGTCAACTCTAACTGCTGCCTGACTATCCATGTAAAGACCTTTAATTGCTTGCAAAAGTTTGCCTCCTATTCCATAATCTTGTAGAACAGACAATAACTTCCTCCTAGGAACCCGGTCATATGCCTTTTCTAGATCTATAAAGCATAGATACAATTCCCTGTTCCACTCGTAACACGTCTCCATTATTTGCCGTAAGCTAAAGATCTGGTCCTGACAACCTCTAAGAGGCCTAAACCCACACTGATTTTCATCCAATTGGTCCTCAACTAATACTCGCACTTTCCTTTCAACAATACCTGAGAAGATTTTACCCACAACGCTGATTAAAGACATACCTCTGTAGTTGTTACAATCTTTTCTGTTTCCATGTTTAAAGATTGGTGTGATTACTGCTTTTGTCCAGTCTGATGGAACCTGTCCCAACTCCCAGGTCATTTCAATTATCCTGTGTAGCCATTTAAGACCTGACATTCCACTGTATTTGATGAGTTCCGACTTAATTTCATCCACCCCAGCCGCTTTATTGCACTGCAATCTATTCACCATTTTTTCCACTTCCTCAAATGTGATCCTATTTCCATCATCATTCCTATCCCATTCTACCTCGAAATCTGAAACATTACTGATGGCATTTTCACCTACATTGAGCAACTCTTCAAAATACTCCCTCCATCTGCCCAAGGCATCCACAGGATTCACCAGCAGTTTTCCTGACCTGTCCAAAATACTTGTCATTTCCTTCTTACCTCCCTTTCGAAGACGGCTAATTACACTCCAGAATGGTTTCCCAGCAGCTTGACCCATAGTCTCCAACCTGTTTCCAAAGTCTTCCCACAATTTCTTCTTGGATGCTGCAATTATCTGTTTGGCTTTGTTTCTTTCTTCAACGTAACTTTCTCTGTCTACCTGGGTTCTGGTATGTAGCCATTTTTGATACGCCTTCTTTTTCCTTTTACAGGCTGCCTTGACTGTATCATTCCACCAAGCTGTTTGCTTCATCCTACTTTTACACACTACTGTTCCAAGACATTCTTTAGCCACTTCTAGTACTGTGTCCCTGAACCTTGTCCATTCCTTTTCCAATGACTGTAATTGACTACATTCAATTAACTGGTACCTTTCTGAGATCGCTGTTATGTACTTGTGCCTGATTTCCTTATCCTGAAGTTTCTCCACTCTTATCCTCCTACATATGGACCTGACCTCCTGCACTTTCGGCCTCACAATCCCAATTTCGCTGCAGATTAAATAATGATCAGTGTCATCAAAGAATCCCCTGAATACACGTTGTAAGTAGGCTGTTTATGTTTTCTTATTGGCAACGTTACATAGCGCTCTGTATGAAAATCACTGACTGTGCTGTGTGCAGTCTGTGGCCAGTTTGCATTGTTGTCAGCCATTGTAGTGTTGGGCAGCTGGATGTTAACAGCGCATAGCGTCGCGCAGTTGGAGGTGAGCCGCCAGCAGTGGTGGATGTGGGGAGAGAGATGGCGGAGTTTTAAAATTTGTCATGAACTGCCATATATATTATGACTATTAAGGTAAATACATTGTTTGTTCTCCATTAAAATCTTTCATTTGCTAACTATCCCTATCAGTAGTTAGTGCCTTCTGTAGTTTGAATCTTTTATTTAGTTGGCAGTAGTGGCGCTCGCTGTATTGCAGTAGTTCGAGTAATGAAGATTTTTGTGAGGTAAGTGATTTCTGAAAGGTATAGTTTAATGTTACTCAGGGCCATTCTTCTGTAGGGATTTTTGAAAGTCAGATTGCGTTGCGCTAAAAATATTGTGTGTCAGTTTAAGCACAGTCTTGTATAATTTGTTATAAGGGGACGTTTCAACGTGTGTCCCTCACAGCCTTCCTGAATTCCTGATCTGTTATTATATAGTCAATGACAGAGCTGGTTCTCCTGCCTTCCCAAGTATACCGGTGAATGTTCTTATGTGTTTGGCTGTTGAAAATGGAAGCAGCAGAATACTACACGGCTTTTTCCACAAGAGTCAAGGAGTTGCGATCCAAATGCAGATTGGATTTCTGGTCATTAAACGAGTGAAAACTGCTATTCATTGGGAATAAGATCATTTTGTTAACAATAGACTATATTATTGTCAACCACAAACGACATTAAGTAAAACAGAAATTGAGAGGCAAATGTCAGAACGTCCAGACCCCTTAACAGAGGTCGAAAAGAGGTTCGCGATCTTACAGCACACATTGCTCGAACTATCGGTTTCTGACAAATATACCCTTTGTGAAGAGAAGAATTACCACAGAATATAATGTTTATAACTGAATGAAAATAAGAAAATTAGACTAATTTTGGACAATTTTTTATTGCACATACTGTTCTAATGGTAAATATAGCAGCATTCAGTTTCCTAAAAATGATCCTGAATATGAGCTCTCCATGACTTCTTACCATTTATGTGTACACGTAGCAATCTGGATTGTTCAGACTCATTAATCATATTCCCATTCTGTGTAATCAAACTATCGGCATTAGTTAAATTTTGTCTTAGAAACTGTAAAAACGAGTCTTACTGTGATTTAGCATCAATTTATTTTCTAGAGGCCGCGGACTTCTGTCTCGATATGAGCTGTTTGATACACTGCCTACTTTGCTGTCAACATACTTCAGTAGAAAGCTAGTGTCATCAGCAATCACAAATATATTAGAAACACCTGTCGTATCAGAAGGCATACAATTTATTCACATAAGAAACAGTAGTGGTCCCATCACTGACCCCTGAGGCACCCACTACTTAACCGTGCCCCAGTCACACGCCACACCATAGCCGTTATGAATAACGTGGAGAGTGACCTTTGGTGTCTGTTCTTAAAATATAGAGGAACCAAAACAGAAATATTTTAGAATGATCTCACATGGCTGTTTTTAAAGTGGGAGAGAAAGCAATTACGATCTATTTCCTCTTAAACCATAACGACCAATAGATGCAGTAAATATTTTATGGTCAGCACGATCACACGCCTTAGTCAAATCAAAGAAGGCGCCTAGTGCTCGCAGATTTTCCGACGATGAGGACGTCATTTAGTGGTTCTCGGGTGGCTCCGTGACAACGGAGCGGATTTATACAGAATCGCCAAAGAAACTGGTTTGGCGTACGTATTTAAATACAGAGATATGTAAACAGGCAGAATGTGGCGCTGCGATCGGCAACGCCTATATAAGACAACGAGTGTCTGGCGCAGTAGATAGATACGTTACTGCTGCTGCAATGGAAGGCTATCAAGATTGAAGTGAGCTTGAACGTGGTGTTATAGTCGGGGGACGACCGATGGGACAGCATCTCCGAGGTAGAGATGCAGTGGGGATTTTCCCGTATGATCATTTCCCTAGTGTACCGTGAATGTCAGGGTTCCTGTAAAACACGAAATCTCCGGAAAAGATCCTGCAAGAACGGGACCAACGAGGACTGAAGAGAATCGTTGACCGTGACAGGACTGCAACCCTTTCGCAAATTCCTGCACATTTCAATACTGGGCCACCAACAAGCGTCAGCGTGCGAACCATTCAACGACACATCATCTATATGGGCTTTCGGAGCCGAAGGCGCACTCGCATATACCCTTGATGACTGCACGACACAAGGCTGTACACCTTGCCTGGGCCGTCAACACTGACATTGGACTGTTATGACTGAAAATATGACGAGTCTCGTTTCAAATTTTATCGAGCAGATGGAGACAACATCATGAATCCATGGACACTGCATGTCAGCAAGGGACTGTTCAAGTTGGTGGAGGCTCTGTAATGGTGTGGGAATGTACAGTTGGACTGATATGAGAACCCTGATACGTTTAGGTACGAATCTGACAGGTGACACGTACGTAAGTATCCTCTTTAATCACCTGCGTCCATTAATGTCCATTGTGCATTCCGGTGGACTTGGCCAATTCCAGCAGGACAAAGTGTCACAGCAGACGTCGAGAATTGCTACAGAGTGGCTCCACGAACACTCTTGTGAGTTTAAACACTTCCGAAGGCCACCAAACTCCTCAGACGTGAACATTATTGAGCATATCTGGGATGCCGTGCAGCGCTCTGTTCAGAAGAGATATCCAGCCCTTCTTAGCCCTGCAGGATTCATGGTGTCAGTTCCCTCCAGCACTGCTTCAGACATTAGTGGAGCAGATGCCACGTCGTGTTGCGGTACTTCTGCGTCCTCGTGGGAGCCCCACACGATATTAGGCATCTCTACCAGTTTCTTTGCCCCTTCAGTGTATATCTTCGAGGAACTGAATGATTCTTAGAACCTTCCGACCGTCTTTCACAGAAGCGTGATGACTACGTTGAAAAACAGTGTCATGTATCTGTGTCATTTTGAAGTGCAGTGCAGAATTCATTATTAGTTATTTGGCCTGCAACGATAGTGAGGAGCCGGCCGAAGTGGCCGAGCGGTTCTAGGCGCTTAAGTGTGAAACCGCGCGACCGCTAGGGTCGCAGGTTCGAATTCTTCCTCGGGCATGGATGTCCTTAGGTTAGTTGGGATTAAGTACAAGGGCAGTTCAATAAGTAATGCAACACATTTTTTTCTGAAACAGGGGTTGTTTTATTCAGCATTGAAATACACCAGGTTATTCCCCAATCTTTTAGCTACACAACACTATTTTTCAACGTAATCTCCATTCAATGCTACGGCCTTACGCCACCTTGAAATGAGGGCCTGTATGCCTGCACGGTACCATTCCACTGGTCGATGTTGGAGCCAACGTCGTACTGCATCAATAACTTCTTCATCATCGGCGTAATGCCTCCCACGGATTGCGTCCTTCATTGGGCCAAACGTATGGAAATCCGACGGTGCGAGATCGGGGCTGTAGGGTGCATGAGGAAGAACAGTCCACTAAAGTTTTGTGAGCTCCTCTCGGGTGCGAAGACTTGTGTGAGGTCTTGCGTTGTCATGAAGAAGGAGAAGTTCGTTCTGATTTTTGTGCCTACGAACACGCTGAAGTCGTTTCTTCAATTTCTGAAGAGTAGCAGAATACACTTTAGAGTTGATCGTTTGACCATGGGGAAGGACATCGAACAGAATAACCCCTTCAGCGTCCCAGAAGACTGTAACCGTGACTTTACCGGCTGAGGGTATGGCTTTAAACTTTTTCTTGGTAGGGGAGTGGGTGTGGCGCCACGCCATTGATTGCCGTTTTGTTTCAGGTTAGAAGTGATGAACCCATGTTTCATCGCCTGTAACAATCTTTGACAAGAAATTGTCACCCTCAGCCACATGACGAGCAAGCAATTCTGCACAGATGGTTCTCCTTTGCTCTTTATGGTGTTCGGTTAGACAACGAGGGACCCAGTGGGAACAAACCTTCGAATATCCCAACTGGTGAACAATTGTGACAGCACTACCAACAGAGATGTCAAGTTGAGCACTGAGTTGTTTGATGGTGATCTGTCGATCATCTCGAACGAGTGTGTTCGCACGCTCCGCCATTGCAGGAGTCACAGCTGTGCACGGCCGGCTCGCACGCGGGAGATCAGACAGTCTTGCTTGACCTTGCGGCGATGATGACACACGCTTTGCCCAACGACTCACCGTGCTTTTGTCCACTGCCAGATCACCGTAGACATTCTGCAAGCGCCTATGAATATCTGAGATGCCCCGGTTTTCCGCCAAAAGAAACTCGATCACTGCCCGTTGTTTGCAACGCACATCCGTTACAGATGCCATTTTAACAGCTCCGTACAGCGCTGCCACCTGTCGGAAGTCAATGAAACTATACGAGACGAAGCGGGAATGTTTGAGAATATTCCACAAGAAATTTCCGGTTTTTTCAACCAACATTGGCCGAGAAAAAAAATGTGATGCATTACTTATTGAACTGCCCTCGTAGTTCTAAGTTCTAGGGAACTGATGAACTCAGATGTTGAGTCCCGTGGTGCTCAGAGCCATTTGAACCATTTTTGACAGTGAGCAACTTACTTTTTGACCTCCAGTCATACATACAGTGTTCACGTAGGTCCCTCTCCTAGCCTGCCCCCTGGGCAATGAGCCGGTCTCGTCTGCACAGACTACCGTGCTCCCACTGAGCGCCGTGCTCGTCTCGTGCGCCCCCTGTTGCCGCGACCTCCAAGGACACGCGCCGCCTGCCACTTCCTGCCTCCTACCTGTCCGCCCTTGCAGATCCTTTGTCAGACAGGCAGGAAGGAACCCCTGCTGCAACTGACGCTTTCGAGTGGATAAATCGTCCGCTCCCTTTCGAGCTGCAGGGGGCGCACCGGATCCGCTTAACTGCTACAAACAGCCGGTGACAGTGACACCGCCCCCACTTTGTCTAAACAAAGTTGTGAAGCGAGACGCCGGAATGCCGCTGTCCCTTCCTCAGCAGAGTTCCGAAGAAGTCGGATTGCCGCCGTTCTCTTCCGACCACTGTTTGTTGTGTAGCAGAGATACGTAGACGAGTCCGGTGGGTGCATGTTAAAGCGTAGCGGTGAGCCCGTTTCCATATGTATGAGTCCGGGGATGAAAGGAATGACTGAGGTTGTTCAGCCAGCAGGTGTTGTACTACCGTTGAAAACACCAAAGGGACAGCCAACAACGCACTCTAGAGTGCTTCGAAACGCTCCACAGCACACTGGCACAGTTTGCAGTCGTTTGAATCATACTCACCGAAACCAAAGGGCGAAGTACAGCCTGAGAAAAACAGTGAAGCAACCACTAGACATGGTGGTGATGATAATAGCGAGTACATCAGTACTAGCTGGAAGCGAATGTATTTTTTAACCCTTAATTGGTATCATATGATTCTGTGACGTAACTGGCAGCATAGTGTCGCAGACTCCAGAAGCTTACTATTGATTTATACAATAGTATTTTCACTTATTAATTATTTATTATACCTCATACCTCAACTAGCGGCAACATGTATTTTGCAAACACGCGATACCGAAATGACACAAAACATATTAACAGTTTCAAAATGGTTCAACTGGCTCTGAGCGCTATGGGACTTAACTTCTGAGGTCATCACTCCCCTAGAACTTAGAACTACTTAAACCTAACCAACCTAAGGACATCACACACATCCATGCCTGAGGCAGGATTCGAACTTGCGACCGTAGCGGTCGCGCGGTTCCAGACTGTAGCGCCTAGAACCGCTCGGCCACACCGGCCGGCAACACATATTAATAACCAAGGATAAAATACAGAGAAAAAAAGCAAGTGATCTACCGAAAAAGAGGGCTCACCTACTTTTCTCAAAAATGTAGAAATAAGACTTGCAGTTATTAATCCTGTTCTGTGTTAGAAACAAAGTTGCTGGAAGATTTCAGGGATAAATTCACATTTTATTGATGACTTTAAAATGTTTTACAGGCCACATTGCAAGCGTTGTATAGGTACTGGTGTCTGCCACACACACAATCTTTAACCCATATTTCGCCGGTCTTTTTGGCACGTACGTCGGAAATTTAGATCAACCATGGAAAGGCACAAGCATTTCATAAGTGCACGTAGTACAAGCTGGAGACCGACACTACCAACATTTCACGATAAATCTGTAAAATATATCCGACAGTGCGGCAGCCGCATCTCTTGTCCTTTCTGCCTGTAATCTGAGTTTTGAAATAGAAAAGCTGACGTTATGAATATAAACTTCTTATGTTACTGTGAAAACTAGAGCGTTCGGTTGCAATAACTGAGAAAAGATTATCTCTGGATTTATTACCAGAGTTGGAGACAGCCCATGAAACCTTTCATTTCCAGAATTTCAAATCAGTGTACGAAAGAAACGTTATTTTGAGACTACTTTTATTTTACCGATATTATTCTCCAACAACTGTAGGATCTCGTCTAAAATGTCGTGAATAAAAAGCAGCTGACGTACTTCTTCAATAAGTTGCAGATCAGGAGTCTGCAACATTTCGTTGCATTGTCTTGTTCCGACGTTACTTGGCGGTTATGCAGTCCTCCTTACCATAAAAGAAAGAATCACAGCGATATGACTATTTTTTACTCACAATCAGATAACCTTAACCTGTTTTATGTGCTCCGTTTCATCATCATCACCATCATTCACTTCCTGTTTTGAATTTGTGTCATCAACACTTTATGTCTCGTAATACGCGTCCAGAACTTCGTTAATCATACCTTCCAACTGTATTTCGATGTTTGGCTCGTTTACTCTCACAACTCGTTGAGAATAACCGCTCTGTTCAAGCTATTTTGAAAGGCGAGTTGGACCTGCTACGTGCTCTGTACTGCGCAGATAAATTACGAGATATGTAAATAATAACCAGTTATTGCAGCAAACATGAGTTGCTGATAAACACAAAAAATGGTTCAAATGGCTCTGAGCACTATGGGACTCAACTGCTGTGGTCATAAGTCTCCTAGAACTTAGAACTACTTAAACCTAACTAACCTAAGGACATCACACACACCCATGCCCGAGGCAGGATTCGAACCTGCGACCGTAGCGGTCGTGCGGTTCCAGACTGTAGCGCCTTTAACCGCGCGGCCACTCTGGCCGGCTGATAAACACAGGTGACGAACAATAAACACGCAAGTGCTATCATATTTCTGCAAGACATTGCGGTGACCTTACTGTGGATTTACTGAAGATAAATAGTGCGATCGGCACTCCACGTTCAAAGCAAGGAGTCACTATTCCAGTTGATGAGTAAACGGAGGGAAAAAGCAAAACGACTCCGGAAATGGAGGGGATGTCCACGAGAAAGTTCGACAGCTGTCTCACAAACATACGATACCAGTTGAGGGTTAAGCATACATCAAAAAGTAAAATATAAAATGTAGTTCTGAGCTATCCAGCTACGCTCTCTCCTCCACTCTCAACCACTTTTCCACAAAGAACACCGCAAAACACCAACAGACGTGTCCCTTACGTCAGTTTAGATTAGATTAAATTACATTTACTTTCATTCCCATTGATCCATAGTGAGGAGGTCCTCCAGGATGTGGAACACGTCAGAAAAACAACAATACATGACAAATATTTACAACTGATACAAATAAGCTAATGTACCTTCCACAGGCCCCAAGTGGAATGATCGTCATTTTTTTAATGAGCACTATATGAAAGAATCATTTTAGTGAAGCATCGTACACGCACGCACCATCGCTGGGAATCTAAAGGATTTGGTTGCAGTTCTGTGTGAAATGTACAACGGCCGCGAAAGAGCGTAAGAGGGAGAATCTGCGTATTGTGCAGGAAGCACATCGTAGCCCCATCGCGTCTGCGCGTGCGGGACGGAACAAGTGAGGGATTCGCTGTACATAATTTGTCATCCCACACGATTGGTCGGAGACTAACAGCAGCCGAACTACACGCTGTCCGTCATAACAATAAACCTGATGTACACAAACACATACGCTGTGATTGGCCAGAAGCCGTAGCACACGTACACTGGTGTTGTTACGCTCTTTGAAGTAGGTTCTGGTTGTTTATTAGATATTTTGTTACCAAGACAGTGTAAAGTCGGCATCACGACAATTTAAAGTGATCTGATTACAAAGAGTAAGAAATAATACAACTTCATACGTAACGTTGTCTCAGATTAGATAAATCTCAATACCATGGCTGTAGTTGTAAGTTAAGCTACATAATCAATTCGGTTACTATAACATGTAGCTGTTGTGGTCTTCAGTTCGAAGATTGGTTTGATGAAGTTCTCCATGCTACTCTGTCCTGTTCAAGCCTCACCATCTCCAAGTAACTAGTCCAACCTACAAACTTCCGAATCTGTTTACTGTGTTCAACCTTTGGTCTCCCTCTGCGATTTTTATTCCACATGCTTCCTTCAGATACTGAATTCGTGATCCCTTGATGTCTCAGAACGTGTCTATCAACCGATCCCTTCTTCTAGTGAGATTGTGTCACAAATTTCTTTTCTCATCAATTCTATTCAGTACCTCCTCATTACTTACGTGATTTACCTATACAACACATATAATACTTTGAGGGTAGTACTCATCCAAACTAGAAAAACAAGTCCAATGGGTCCAGAAATGCATACTGTCTTCGAAGTGAACTCTTGTACATAGGAGCAGCTCATTCAGGATAATACGTCCGCCTGCCCTTCGGGTCAAGTACTTCTTTGAAGTACACCACCTGTCCACCAGGTACTCTCTACGGGATGACTCAGGCATTGCGCTGCCGCCAGTCGCCGCACTCTGCCTCTACGACATTACCGGGGACTTCCACTGTCTACCTTCTGGGGCGCTACAGAATCTGTGCCCATAAGAACCTGCAGAAGTCGGCGCAACAACTCGCTGGATGGTTCACAGCCAAGCGAATATTTCTGAGCGGAAGGATACCGTCTCCTAGGTTACTTACATTTGGTGAACCATAGCAGGATATTTAATACACAATGTCATCTGTGGAGTACTAGTAGTAATCTTCTGTTGCTAAGAAGTGGCAGCGAAGAGAAAGCGACTTAAAAATATTCTTCATTCCAAGACGCGTGCAAATGCCAGCGGTGGATCTGGCTGGCAGTAATTCTAAGATACCTGTATGTCCATCTTTTCAGAGATGGTTGCGGGACTCGGCTGTTCCATAGAGGATGCCAAATTGAACACCTTTCAGCCGTCAAATTTCCAACCTTTTTTTTATTTGGCAGGTGATAGTTGAAGCGATCACTGTAGCAAGTATCTACTAATACCATTATTGCTGGCCCCTGTTTTGATCACAAGCAAGGTAGATTCTTCGTACACGTCGGTCAGGGGCCTGAAGATGGCGTAGTAAAACGCCGAAACTGGTTGCCAAATAAGATAAGGTTGGAAATTTGAGGGCTGAAAGGTGTTTGACATCCTCTAAGGTATTCCTGTGCGACCAATCCTGAAACTTCTCCACAGCCAGGGACATCTAATCTAGTTGATGCGGTTGACACTGCTTGCTGCCTTGTGATCAAATTGAAACCTGTGTACGGAAGTGAACGTATTTGACTAACGTCGTTACTGTGTATACGATGAGAGTGTACTCTAGTCCAACTGATCCCTTGCGAGCTTACGTAATCATTATGTTAGTAGTATCTGGCAGCCTATGACAACACGGAGTTGACACAGGTACGCACGCCCCCCCCCCCACCCCCGCCCTCTTTCACCGTCACGTGAGCGGCAACTACGCTATTCGTCAGGCTCTCCCAACAGGGCTAAGGAGAAGAAAATAAGGCACAGGCAGTGTACTTCGTAATAAGCAGAGCTACATGTTGAAGATTCTTCTTCTTCTGTCATGAAGGCATATATTAGTAATGAAAAGCTTCTTTCTGCACTTTTGACTCTTCAGACACTAATTCTTAAAAGACGTATTTACATTTCACCTTGGCTGTGCTTATTAACACACTTGTATAAGTTTTCCCACGATCGGTCGATTTTTGTTTTTTATTTTTTGTGTCCGTACTTTTACGCCCAGATCGCGATGCGAACCAGAAATGGATTCCATAGATACACTAATGGCCATTGAAATTGCTACACCACGAAGATGACGCGTTACCGACGCGAAATTTAACCGACAGGAAGAAGATGCTGTGATATGCAAATTATTAGCTTTTCAGAGCATTCACACAACGTTGGTGCCTGTGGCGACACCTACAACGTGCTGACATGAGGAAAGTTTCCAACCGATTACTCATACACAAACAGCAGTTGACGGGCGTTGCCTGGTGAAATGTTGTTGTGATGCCTCGTGTAAGGAGGAGAAATGCGTACCATCACGTTTACGACTTTGATAAAGGTCGGATTGTAGCCTATCGCGATTGCTGTTTATCGTATCGCGACATTGCTGCTCACGTTGATCGACATCCAATGACTGTTAGCAAATATGGAATAGGTCAGTTCGGGAGCGTAATACGGAACGCCGTGCTGGATCCCAACGGCCTCGTATCACTAGCAGTCCAGATGACAGGCATCTTATCCGCATGGCTGTAACGGGTCGTGCAGCCACGTCTCGATCCCTGAGTCTACAGATGGGGACGTTTGCAAGACAACAACCATCTGCACGAACAGTTCGACGTTTGCAGCAACATGGACTATCAGCTCGGAGACCACGGCTGCGGTTACCCTTGACCCTGCATCACAGACAGGAGCGCCTGCGATGCTGTACTCAACGACGAACCTGGGTGCACGAATGGCAAAACGTCATTTTACGGATGAATCCAGGTTCTGTTTACAGCATCATGATGGTCGCATCCGTTTTGGCGACATCGCGGTGAACGCACATTGGAAGTGTGTTTTCGTCATCGCCGTACTGGCGTATCACCCGGCGTGATGGTATGGGGTGCCATTGGTTACACGTCTCGGTCACCACTTGCTCGCATTGACGGCACTGTGAACAGTGGACGTTACATTCCAGATGTGTTACGACCCGTGGCACTACCATTCATTCGATCCCTGCCAAACGCTATATTTCAGCAGGATAATGCACGACCGCACATTGCAGGTCCTGTACGGGCCTTTCTGGATAGAGAAAATGTTCGACTGCTGCCCTGGCCAGCACATTCTCCAGATCTCTCGCCAATTGAAAACGTCTGGTCAATGGTGGCCGAGCAACTGCCTCGTCACAATACGCCAGTTATTACTCTTGACGAACTGTGGTATCGTGTTGAAGCTGCATGGGCAGGTGTACCTGTACACGCATTCCAAACTCTGTTTGACTCAATGCCCAGCCGTATCAAATGGTTCAAATGGCTCTGAGCACTATGGGACTCAACATCTTAGGTCATAAGTCCCCTAGAACTTAGAACTACTTAAACCTAAGTAACCTAAGGACATCACACACACCCATGCCCGAGGCAGGATTCGAACCCGCGACCGTAGCAGTCGCGCGGTTCCGGACTGCAGCGCCAGAACCGCTAGACCACCGCGGCCGGCCACCCAGCCGTAACAAGGCCGTTACTACTGCCAGAGGTGGTTTATCTGGGTACTGATTTCTCAGGATCTATGCACGCAAATTGCGAGAAAATGTAATCACATGTCAGTTCTAGTATAATATATTTGTCCAATGAATACCCGTTTATCATCTGCATTTCGTCTTGGTGTAGCAATTTTAATGGCCAGTAGTGTATGAGTACACACTGACGTGACAAAAGTCACAGGACACCCCCTAATATCGTGTCGGACTTCCTTTTGCCCGGCGTGGTGCAGCAACCAGACGTGGCGTGGACTCAGCAAGACCTTGGAAGTCACCTGCAGAAATACACAGCCATACTGCTCGTGCTCTCGCGGTAGCGTTCTCGCTTCCCCGGCACGAGGTCCCGCGTTCGATTCCAGGCGGGGCCAGGGATTTTGCCTGCCTCGAGATGACTGGGTGTTGTTGTATCGTCTTCATCATCGTCATTCACCTCCATTATGGTCGGAGGAAGGCAATGGCAAACCACCTCCACTAGGATCTTGCCTCGTACAGCGGTGCGGGTCTCCCGCATCGTCCCCCTACGCTCCTTGGAGTATGGGACCTCACATCTCATCACTGCCTCTACAGAAGTCCATAACTGCGAAAGCGTTGCCGCCGCAGGACTTCATGCACGAACTGACCTCTCGATTATGCCCCATAAACGTTGGATTCGTGACGGGTGATCTGGGTGATCAAATCACTCTCTCGAATTGTCCAGAGTGTTCTTCAAACCAATTGCGAACTGCTGTGCCCCGGTGACATGGCACACTGTAATCCACAAATATTCCATGAAGTCCATCATGGCTGCAAATTATCTACAAGTAGCCGAACAAAACAATTTCCAATCAATAAACGGTTCAGTTTCACCAGAAGACGCAGTCCACTCCATGTAAACACAGCCTACACCATTATGGAGCCACCACCAGCTTCCACAGTGCCTTGTTGGCAATTTGGTTCAATGTTTTCGTGGGGTCTGTGCCGTACTCGAATCCTACCATCAACTCTTACCAACCGAAATCTGGACTCACCTGGGCAGACCCCTGTTTCACAGTCGTGGAGGGTCCAACCGATATGGTCCCCTAGCCCAGGAGAGGCGCTGCACGCGATGTCGTGCTGTCAGCAGAGGCACCCGAGTCGGTCGTCTGCTGTCACAGCTGATTAACGCCAGATTTCGCCGCACTTTCCTAACGGATACGTTCGCCGTACTTCCTACATTCGTTTCCGCGGTTACTTCACGCGGTGTTGCTTGTCTGTTAGCACTGACAACTCTACGCAAACGCCGCTGCTCTCGGTCGTTAAGTGGATGACGGATGGTAATATTCGTTATTTCGTATTCTGGCCACACTCTTGACCGTGTGGATCTCGGAATATCGAATTCCCTAACGATATGCGAAATGGAATTTCCCATACGTATAGCTCCAGCTTACATTCCGCGTTCAAAGTCTGTTAATTCCCGTCGTACGGCCATAATCACTCCGGAAAACTTTCCACATGAATCACCCGAGTACAAACGACCTTGCGTACGTGATACTACCGCCATCTGTATATGCGCACATTGCTATACCATGACTTTTGTCCCCTCAGTGCAATGCATTCCCTAACGTGGTATCGGGTCAGCTCCAGAAACGGTCATAGTCATTAGGATTCTTTTAAATTTTTTGTGTTGCTGTTTGCTATACATTCAGTGCAGATACCATCACATTACGTCAGTAGTACCTTCTTTTAATCAAGTTGAACCATGAAGTGCCTTTTGATTCAGTACGTCCTCGTTAGATACCCAAACTGTCCTTCTAATATCCGGGATTCTTCTGATTTTCATTCTTTGTTTAATTTGTCTTGTACAACGAAACTAAAGAAATGGATTTAGTTTGGGTCGATAAATCCTTAAATGATGTTACATTTTCCTGTTATTTGTCAATGCATGTAATGCACGTCTGGTTCAAAAATGGCTCAAATGGCTCTGAGCACTATGCGACTTAAATTCTGAGGTCATCAGTCGCCTAGAACTTAAAACTAATTAAACCAAACTAACCTAAGGACATCACACACATCCATGCCCGAGGCAGGATTCGAACCTGCGTCCGTAGCGGTCACTCGGTTCCAGACTGTAGCGCCTAGAACCGCACGGCCACTCCGGCCGGCAATGCACGTCTAGTTGTATCGCAAAACGGACATGGACGATTTGATAATGGAGTAGTGACAAGTGAAAAAATAAAACTGCCCAAACAAATTAAGACGGTTCCTATAACAATTGTTTTGAAGATTTGAAAGGTTTAATTATTTTTAAATTAATCATGCAGCCAACGAAATGTGATTGCTTCCTCAGTTTTGCATCAATCTAGCAAAAAAATTTATTTTGTGAAACTTTTCCGTTTCGTCTGTCAGTCGCAACTGGTAAGCGTCCCATACCGTAGAGCAAAACTCATATATCGGTCAAATGGTCAAATGGCTCTGAGCACTATGGGACTTAACATCTGTGGTCATCAGTCCCCTAGAACTTAGAACTACTTAAACCTAACTAACCTAAGGACATCACACACATCCATGCCCGAGGCAGGATTCGAACCTGCGACCGTAGCAGTCGCGTGGTTCCTGACCGAGCGCCTAGAACCGCTAGACCACCGCGGCCGGCCCATATATCGGTATAACTAGGATTTCGTAAACGACTGAATAACGTCTTTTGTGTGTGGGCAGTAGTTACTGAGGGTTTTTCCAATGAGTGACTACTTGGCCCTTGCCTTTCCTGTAGTTTTATCTAATCCCTCTAAAATCGTTCCGTACGCATGCACCTTTTTGTATTTAATGGATGTAACTGCCTCCACTGATTGTTCGGCAATCGTTGTTCGCACATTTCACCTGTTTATATTCAACGCGTTACATTTATTTATGCTGAGAATCAACAGCATTTCGTTACAATTTTCTAGCGTTGCAACTATTCGACATACCACAGCATCGTACAACAACAACAACAACAACCGCCCCGTGAAGCTGCCGGTGCTCTCCACTAAGTTCATTTGCATGCCTTTTGAAGAGTAATGGATCTATAACACTCAGTTGAGGTACGCCTGAAGTTACTTTCACCCCCTCCGTTACGAATTACACGTTGTGCTATATGGTACGAACTCTTCAGTCCAGTCTCGAGGCCGATCTGATATTCCGTACGCACGTATATTGTTCACCAGGCGACAGTTCGCAACTGAACCCAACGCCTTCCGGAAGTAAAGAAAAGCGACGTCACCTTTAGTTGGAGTGGGCCGTTGTTTCCCTTAAGCCGGCCTCACGCGAGACGTGTATCTTGCAGTTAACTACACCAGACATGGCTCCCACTGCGTTTGGTGCACGCTTACAAAGGAGCTGGTGCGTCACACGGAACGTGCTCTCCTTCGTGATTTGCGATCACAGCGCTGTGGAAAGGCAGTTGGTAGCTGTACGTGATTCACAAATCACTTTTTTTTTTTTTTTTTGCGAAAATGTACGGACGTAAAATTCTTACATTAGCTCTATTACAACGCGTATTTCCTCTTGCCTAATATGCTAGTCATGTCTTACTCTATGGAGCATACATAAATAAAAACTTCAGTGTTCATAGATATGTTATAACACAAAAAGGAAGGTTCTATGTACAGTCAATAACGACAACAGCATATTAAAGTTCAGTTGCAAATAGTGCGATACAAAAGTCGACACACAAGGTAAGGAATTCTTTCATTATTCTCACTTCTTTGGTAAAATCTTATGGTCAGTCTTGCTAGATTACTGATTGTGTTTAGTAGCATAACATTTGGAACAGACGAAATACAAGGCTTTAAACAAGAAAGTGTGAAAATCCGACTGCAAGTAATGCAAGCTGTCATGCAGATAAGACCAAAAAATGATATATTTACTGCAATATTAGTAATTGTGATCGAATCGAGGAGTGATGCAGGAAGCAGTCTTGCAGTTTGTTGGTCCGTGGTCCCTGCCATGCTCACGGGAAAGAACAAAGTAACTCATGAGAGAGAACGCTCTTATGTTTACATAACTTCGATTGCCTACTTGAATAAAAAGACGAACTTAGAAGACAACAAACAGTGAAGAGAATTAAGAAAATGCGAACGTCCTGCTTCTGACAAATAAACCTTTCCTTTCTGCGTGGTGGAGGGGGTGGGGTGGTCCTCCTTTGCCACTTTCTTCTGATAGCCGTTCTTTTGATTGTAACTGTACTATAATGTAGAGTAAATTTAACAAACTTACGAAATGAAAGTATTTTTGTTTTGTTTTGTTGATTGCTTATGAGTATTTTTTAAGTTGTAGTATTTTTGTGTTACTATTTCCTTGAAGATTATTGTGAGTGGTATACGACTGTTGCAGCAGTGTATACAGACCAACAGCACGAGTGCTCCTGAGGTAGCAGGTATCGACCCTCGACCCACGCTGTAACACCCCCACTAGTATGACGTGCAGGCTCCACGGACGGCAATGCAGGCGCCTACTATAGCATTCAGTCGATCATACAGATGGCGAATACTGTCCTGGGATGCGCTATGCCACGCCTGTTAGACCTGTTCCCGAATATCTTGGACGTTGGCTGGCGAGTCGCACTACTCGCTTCTGGTCCCACACGTGCTCGACTGGAGGTCGTGCTGGCCAGGGAAGTTGCTGCACGTCTTGCAAACTACACTGAGTTTCACCGGCGGTGTGTGGTCGAGGAGTATCATGTTGCAACAAGACATCACCTTCCTGTTGCAAGAACGGCCACGTATCGAGCGAATGTTACACCAAAGATATACGATAGTTGTAGCTTATCGCACACCCGGCCATAAGGCCTGGGATGTGGCCCAGGTGTGTCTCGGACGAAAGCACTCTGCGAGACACCATTCACCAGGTCTACGTCGTACGCACAAACGGCCGTCACCTGCGTGCAGGCAGTACCTGATTTCATCACTGCAGACCACGGCGCGCCATTCCATCTAACAAGGGAACCTCCCCATCGCACCCCCCTCAGATTTAGTTATAAGTTGGCACAGTGGATAGGCCTTGAAAAACTGAACTTAGATCAATCGAGAAAACAGGAAGAAATTGTGTGGAACTATGAAAAAAGTAAGGAAAATATACAAACTGAGTAGTCCATGAGCAACATAGGCAACATCAAGGAGAACCTGAGCTCAGGAGCGCCGTGGTCCCGTGGTTAGCGTGACTAGTTACAGAACTAGAGGTTCTTGGTTCAAGTCTTCCCTCGACTGAAAATTTTACTTTCTTTATTTTCGCAAAGTTATGATCTGTCCGTTCGTTCATTGACGTTTCTGCTCACTGCAATAAGTTTAGTGTCTGTGCTTAACGACCGCATCGCAAAACCGTGCGTTTAGTAGACGAAATGACGTGCCTTATCAATGGGAACCGAAAACATTTGAACGCAAGGTCATAGGTCAACCGATTCCTCCACGGGAAAACACGTCTGTTGTATTCTATACGACACTGGTGACGGCATGTGCGTCACATGACAGGAATATGTTGTCGACCCACCTAACTTCTGCACTTGACGAATGGGTGAAAAGATTCTTCTACCTTGCCCGATTTAGGTTTTCTTGTGGATGTGATAATCACTCCCAAAAATGTGAAGAAAACATAAGAGTTTGTCACATAAACTGAAAATAAAAAATTAAATTTTTCACTCGAGAGAGACTTGAAACTAGGACCTCTCGTTCCGTAGCTGCTCCTGCTAACCACGGGACCACGGCACTCCTTGCCTGCCAGTGTCCTTGATGTTGCATATCATCGCGTGGACTACTCAGTTTGTATATTTTACTTATTTTTTTCATAGTTCCACACAACTTCTTCCTGTTTTCTCGATTGATCTGTGTTCAGTTTTTCAAGGCCTATCCACTGTGCCAACTTATAATTAAATATGAGGGGGGTGCGATGGGGAGGTTCCCTTGTAAGAGATCCTCTCACAGTACCAGGCGACCCTTGCACGTCTATACTGTGGCGTGAGTGGGAGATGGGACAGAGACGTGCGTGCCCCTACTACCACTACTGCTGTCGAGTTCACATCCGTTCGTGTTGACACGGTAGGGTTCACAGGCCTTCGGGGTGCAGTCGTCTGCAAGTAGTTGCTCACGTCGGCACCAATGATGCCCGTCGCTTGGGTTCTGAGGCGATCCTCAGCTCGTACAGGCGGCTGGCGGATTTGGTGAAGACCGCTGGCCTCGCACGCGGGGTGCAAGCAGAGCTCTCTATTTGCAGCATCGTTCCCAGAGTGGATCGGGATCGTTTGGTTTGGAGCCGAGTGGAGGGTCTCAACCAGAGGCTTCGTCGACTCTGTGACGGTCTTGGATGCAGATTTCTAGACTTGCGCTATTGGGTGGGGAATTGTAGGACGCCCCTAGATAGGTCAGGGGCACACTACACAAAGGAAGCGGCTACTCGGGTAGCAGAGTACTTGTGGCGTGCACGTGGGGTTTTTTTTTTTAGGCTAGGCAGTAGTGCGAGGTGTCCTGATGAACACTCACCAGTCGACGTGCAGGCAGGGAAATCAGAACGCGCTCAGTGTAAATACACTTCAGCTATCAAGATACTAGCAGTAAATTTTCAGAGTGTTCGGAATAAAGTTCCTGCATTTACTGCCCTCCACGAAGCGTGTGGCGCGCAAATTATTCTCGGGACTGAGACCTGGCTGAACCCTGAGACAGGAAGTTCTGAAATATTAAGTGAGGGTTGGAACGTGTACCGGAAAGACAGATTAGACACCGTAGGAGGTGGTGTCTTCATTGCAGTTGACAAAAACACTGTGTCTAATGAGGTCGAAGTAGAGTGTGATTGTGAAGTTATCTGGACACGTTTAACAGGGCTAGGGGAAATAAAGTTAATTGTTGGGTGTTACTACCGGCCACCAGGTTCCACCGTCACAGTTCTACAATCATTCAAAGGGAGTCTACATTCTGTATCGCAGCAGAACCCGGATCATGCTATATTAGTCGGAGGCGACTTCAACCTAGCTAGTATAGACTGGGATGTCTATGGATTCATTACAGGTGGTACAGACAAGCCGTCGTGTGAATTACTTTTGAACACGTTATACGAAAACTGTCTTGAGCAGCTAAATCGACAGCCAATGCGTAATGGAAATGTTTTAGATCTGGCAGCCACAAACAGACCAGATCTCATCGACGGTGTCAGTGTTGAGACAGGGATTAGTGATCGTGATGTTGTCATTACGACTATGGGTACGAAAGTTAAAAAGTCGGTCAAGGGTGGATAGCAATGTGCGGCTGTTTGCTGATGATGCTGTGGTGTACGGGAAGGTGTCGTTGTTGAGTGACTGTAGGAGGATACAAGATGACTTGGACAGGATTGGTGATTGGTGTAAAGAATGGTAGGTAACTCTAAATATAGATAAATGTAAATTAATGCAGATGAATAGGAAAAAGAATCCCGTAATGTTTGAATACTCCATTAGTAGTGTAGCGCTTGACACAGTCACGTCGATAAAATATTTGGGCGTAACATTGCAGAGTGATATGAAGTGGGACAAGCATGTAATGGAAGTTGTGGGGGAGGCGGATAGTCGTCTTCGGTTCATTGGTAGAATTTTGGGAAGATGTGGTTCACCTGTAAAGGAGACCGTTTATAAAACACTAATACGACCTATTCTTGAGTACTGCTCGAGCGTTTGGGATCCCTATCAAGTCGGATTAAGGGAGGACATAGAAGCAATTCAGAGGCGGGCTGCTAGATTTGTTACTGGTAGGTTTGATCATCACGCGCGTGTTACGGAAATGCTTCAGGAACTCGGGTGGGAGTCGTTAGAGGAAATTTAGAGAACCAGGCTTTGTGGCTGAATCGCTACTGAGGAAATTTAGAGAACGAGCATTTGTGGCTGACTGCAGTACAATTTTACTGCCGCCAACTTACGTTTTGCGTAAAGACCACAAAGATAAGATAAGAGAGATTAGGGCTCGTACAGAGGCACATAGGCAGTCATTTTTCCCTCGTTCTGGTTGGGGATGGAACAGGGAGAGAAGATGCTAGCTGTGGTACGAGGTATCCTCCGCCACGCACCGTATGGTGGATTGCGGAGTATGTATGTAGATGTAGATGTAGAAATCTTGTACGCTCTGCCACTGCCGCCCTTACAATACGACGATCCTGGCGGGCGTCTAAGCTGCGTGGGCGTCCGGAACTTGGTCTACGGGTGTGAGAGTGTTCACGTGGACACTGTGCCAGCATCGATTCTCAACTGACGCAGCACGTCCAACTTGTGTGGCACTTCCCCGCAATCACTCGCAAGACCACAATGTGACCACTGTCAAACTGGCTGTAGGAAGCACGAGTGAGTTGCCTGCTTACTTCTCACTTTTGCATGACACTCATCCATCTGGCTGTGAGTATTCCCTGTTAAAGCGTAGACACAGATGGCGACCTGATAGCTGTGTCTCTAAGCGGTGCGTGGGCGCACGACGTTGAAACCACTATCAGTACATCTGCTGTCTGCCAGGTCGCATATGCCGTCATCGGATCAAAATAGCCGATGCCTTTCCAGGTGTATAAATTTATTTTCGGCAGTATATACACGCATTTCGTAATAACCGTACCTCTGTGCATTATTCATGACACTACACTGAACTTCTATCACAAACGACCATGTCTTTAACGTTACGATTTAGTCATTCATATGTTATTAACAGACATTTGATTATAAAAAATCGTAACAAAAACTGAGCGTTTTTGGTAAATCTTCAGTGTGATTTTGCATTGAAATGGCATACTTGCACAGCACGCAAGTTATAATATGGAAATAACGAAATACGAAGTTTCCCGTCATTTTATTACCAAAAGTCGCACCAGTGGGGGCTCGTTTTCGAGCATCCTCAATGTGGTGGTACTACGATTCAGCATACATTCACAGGACGTAAGTTATGAAACAAGACGCACCAAATATGGTCTTTAATGGTCAGTTGTTTAACTGTCTCCAACATGGCGCCTGTCAAATTCTGCTTGTGACGTAGCTTCTTCATGTGAATAGCCACATTCCTGTCCACGAAGCAAAAATCTGATTTGTCTTATTCAGTCTTTCACGCTACCGAATTGAAGCCAATTCACACTGCCTGCCACGCCGTGTCCCGTTGCGTCAAAACATTCTGTGATGTATTCCAAGTGGCGGCACAGCGCTGGCCCTGACGTCACGTCACGGCACGTCACGTCACGGCACGGCACCGCCAAGGTTCTCCTTGGGCAGAAAGTTTTTACATCTGATGTCATCCGTCCCTTGTTGACCACGTGACCCCAGAGCTCATTTCCTCCTATACACTGCCATGCGCATATCTCCATATTTCGTTTTGTCGTGGTTTTCGTGGTTCGTATCAGTTGTTTGTTGTTCGTTATTTTTGTACTTGTTATAAATTGTTTCGTTCAGTTATTTCTTTTGTTAAAGTTAATAACTTGACGATAAAAGACAAAGATTAAGCGAAGCAGTGAGGCAGTAGTCTGAACTGCACATGAGTGTACTAAATTATTTGGCATCTATTAAATTTATAAAATGGATTTTCGTACATGCCGGTACCGCATTTAATATTTTACAATGAAAAGAATTTCCAGTATGGCTGCAGCCTGAAGTCAGAAAAAGGACTGTGGATAGAATCTGACTAGTAAGTGGAATCCATTTGTATGTTGTCAGGCATATGCTACGTTTCATAAAGAAATAGACTGAAACATTCAGACAGTGCAACAATGGTAGGGTGCTTTTTTGTAAAGTATACATGAAGTAATGTATCAGAGTTGTTTGTTTAAATGTATGTTTGTGGTAGGCTTATTTATTGTTAAGTAGCTCTCTGGATTGTGTGTGAAGCTGTTTTGCAAGCATCAAAAATGGTTCAAATGGCTCTGAGCACTATGGGACTCAACATCTTAGGTCATAAGTCCCCTAGAACTTAGAACTACTTAAACCTATCTAACCCAAGGACATCACACACACCCATGCCCGAGGCAGGATTCGAACCTGCGACCGTAGCAGCCGCGCGGTTCCGGACTGCAGCGCCAGAACCGCTAGACCACCGCGGCCGGCTGCAGGCATCAATGGTCAATATTTATGTGGTTTCACTAGCTAACCCCAGTACAAATAAGGCTAATGAACTATTAGAAGCCAGATACAATTTGCAAAGAATCGTTATAAACTTTGAACTGATAGGTGTTGAGCAAGATATAGCTATTGCACAAAAGTTTTTACTGGCAACTAAACCTTAAACAAACCAATTTTTCATAGGATGTGATGGCAGCTAGTAACGCTGAGTTTCTTTTAAATAATTCTAGATACCACGTGAGGTAACAAATGAAAAAAAAATTGGTGCTTCGACTTTCTAAAATACTTATAAAATGCAGATTCCTGTTCCTCGAGCTCCTTGTATAGTGCGTGAAATTTCCCTTATGCACCATGTAAGGACGTTTTTCGGACCCACACACCTCCATAGTCCAGGTTTTATGGCTTCGACATCACGTTTCCTCTTCAATAACGATCATTTAACACACACTTCTGTCGACACTGTAACTTAGCGAATGATTGGTTTCCGCTTTCACTTTGTGCTGAACATATCGTTGGTATGATGACTTTTGAAACACCAAACACCCGCGTACCTTGGTTACGGAAACACTCACCATACGAGGACCAACAATTTCCGCACGTTCGAATTAACGGAGTACATAGAGAAAGTACAATGAGGCACAGCACGTTTTGTACTAGCGCGAAATAGGGGTGAGAGTGTCACGTACATGATAAAGGATTTGGGGCGGATTTAATTAAAACAAAGGCGTTTTTCGTTGCGGCGGTATCTCCTCACGAAATTTAAATCACCAAGTTTCTCCCCCTAATGCGAAAATATTTTGTTGACACCGACTTACATAGGGAGAAACGGTCATCCTAATAAAATTAGGGAAACCGGAGCTCGTTTCTCCCGCGCGCTGGAATAATAGAGAATTATTGTGAAGATTGTTCGATGAATCCTCTGCAAGGCAGAGTATCCATGTAGATGTAGATTGATGTGGAGAACTATTGTAAATCTGCATAGCACTATTTATAGTGGAACCTTTACAAGCCTATGCGCTTATTGATTGGATATAGTACTTACCTATTTGCGTTACACCGTGTTCACACATATTGAAATTTTTTATTTATGTGTACTACAGGTAGGACAATATGACTAGCATATGGACAAGGGAGGAAATGTGCGTCTTAATAGAACCAGCGATGTCGCAGCATGTTAAAGCCTAGGAATCTTACGCCCGTTCATTTCATAATCAACGTGTTTTAGCAGCCACTTAGAGCCGAGAACTGCCGAAGGAGTTCGCTGCTATCGCGGGTACTGAGGCGCGTCTTCATCTACATAGACAGTAGGGAAGCCACAGTACGGTGCGTGGTGGAGGGTGCCCTGTACCGCCACTACTCATTTTCTTTCCTGTTCCACTCGGAAACAGAGCGAGCGAAAAACGACTGTCTGTATGCCTCCGTATGAGCCCTAATTTCTCGTATCTTACCCTCGTGGTCCTTACGCGCAATGTATCTTGGCGGCAATAGAATCGTTCGGCAGCTTCAAATGCCGGTTCTCTAAATTATCTCAATAGTGTTTCTCGACAATAGCGTCGCCTTCCCTGCAGGAATTCCCATTTCAGTTGGCACTGCATCTCCGTAACACGTGTCGTTCCAACCTACCGGGAACAAATCTAGAAGCCCGCCTCTGAATTGCTTCGATGTCTTCCTTCAGTCTGACCCCGTACAGATGCGAAACACTCGAGCAGTACTCAACAATAGATCGCACTAGCGTTCTATATGCAGTCTCCTTTACAGGCGGACCACTCTTTCCTAGCCGGCCGGAGTGGCCGAGCGGTTCTAGGCGCCGCAGTCTGGAACCGCACGACCGCTACGGTCGCAGGTTCGAATCCTGCCTCGGGCATGGATGTGTGTGATGTCCTTAGGTTAGTTAGGTTTAAGTAGTTCTAAGTTCTAGGGGACTGATGACCTCAAAAGTTAAGTCCGATACTGCTCAGAGCCATTTGAACCATTTGAACTCTTTTCTAAAATTCCCCAATAAACGCAAATCGACCATTAGCCTTCCCTACCACAGCTCTCGCATGCTTTTTCCACCTCATATCGCTTTGCTCGTCCAGATATGTAAGTGACTGTGTCAAGCAGAACTCTAGTAATACTGTATCTGAACATCTTCCTACCCATCCACATTAACTCACATTTTTCAACATTTAGGGTTATCTGTCATTCATACACTACGTGGAAATTTTGTCTAACTCGTATCTTTCTACAGCTGTTCAACTTCGACACCTTACCGTACACCACGGCATCGTCAGCATACAACTGCACATTCCTGCGAACACTGTTCGCCAAATTATTTACGTATGTAGAGAAAAGCAGCGGTCCTATCACACTAGGGAATTCCTGGCGATATCCTTGTTTCTGATGAACACTCGCCGTCGAGGACAACATACTGCGTTCCATAAATTAATAAGGCTTCCAGCCACCGAGATATCTGGGAAGGTATTCCACATGCTCGTACTTTCGTTAACAGGCTACAATGGGGCACCGCGTCAAATGCTTTCCGGAAATCTAGAAATATGGAATCTGCCTGTTGTCCTTCATCAGTAGTTCTGAGTATATCATGTGAGGGCAATCTCAGCTTCGAGCGATGCCTTCTGATTCGTGCACATAAGCTTCTCAGTCTCGAGAGAGTGTATTATATCCGAACTGAGAATATGTTCAAGGATTCTGCACCAAACAGAAGTTAGAGATGTTGTTGTTGTTGTGGTCTACAGTCCGGAGACTGGTTTGCTGCAGCCCTCCATGCTACTCTATCCTGTGCAAGCTTCTTCATCTCCCTACATGCTTCTGAATCTACTTAGCGTATTCATCTCTTGGTCTCCCTCTACGAGTTTTACCCTCCACGCTGCCCTCCAGCACTAAATTGGTGATCCCTTGGTGCCTGAGACCATGTCCTACCAACCGATCCCTTCTTCTGGTCAAGCTGTGCCACAAATATTTCTTCTCCCCAATCCTATTCAATATCTCCTCATTAGTTATGTGATCTACCCATCTAATCTTCAGCATTCTACTGTAGCACCACATTTCAAAAGCTTCAAGTTAGAGATATTCGTGTGTAATTTTGCGCGTCCGTTCTTATATACTGGGGTCACTTGCGCTTTTTTCCAGTAGCTTTGGACTTCGTGCTGGGTGAGAGATTGGCGATAAATGCAAGCTAGGTAGGGAACCACTGTCGTAAAATCGAACAGGGATTCCAGCCGGACCCGGTTGTTTATTTAGTTTCAGATCTTTCAGTTGTTTCTCTACGCCAGTTATGCTTACTGCTATGTCGTCCGTACGGGACGTATGCCCAAGTCGCGCAGTTTGTGGAAGTTTACCAGAACGTCGAACTCGGCATGCTCGACGTTGACGTTACGTGTGCCGACGGCTGGAGGGGCAGGTCGGCAAAGTGGTGGCTGCGCTCAGAGCCTGGGGTGAGGCAGAGAGAGAGAGCTGGCAGCGAGCGGCCGGGGCTATTTGCAGCCGCGCTCCTGCGCGCCGGTCACGATTTTCTTGCCACGCGAGAACAATTGGCGGCGAGATCGCCGCTAGCGCCGCTTTCTATTCGAGAGGCGGCGCAGCCCCGGCCGGGCCGCGGGGGTTCAACGGCCATCCTTGCCGGGCGGCAGAGCAGCGCGCTGCAGTGGCTGCCGGCCGGCCCCGTGTGTAACAGGACCAGGGCCGGCGGACACGCCCCCACGCCGACGCGGCGTCTGGCTGCGGGAGCGTGTCCGCTTGGCACATCTCTCTTCGGCAAACGGGAGGCCCAGACCGCCGTCACACGGTACGCGGAGGCGGTCGTGGACTGGCAGCCGGCCGGGTTCTGTGACGTCACTGACGCATAAAGGCCACATCACACTGCCCGTCACGTCAGGGTGTGTTCACACTGTGCGTCACGTGACAGCACGTCGAGACAGTTCGAGTCACGTGATCTCAGCTCACACGGCTGTCCTCAACTGTGTTTTACGCGGGAATTGCGATCCGCGCAAGATGATTTCCAAATGTGTCTACGCGTGAAGTGCACATACACAACGTGGTAACTTACACGCGTAGATGCTGGAGTCCACATTTGTACGAAAATGACATTTCCAGAATGAGATTTTCACTCTGCAGCGGAGTGTGCGCTGATGTGAAACTTCCTGGCAGATTAAAACTGTGTGCTCGACCGAGACTCGAACTCGGGACCTTTGCCTTTTGCGGGCAAGTGCTCTACCACCTGAGCTAGCTCAGATGCTAGAGCACTTGCCCGCGAAAGGCCAAGGTCCCGAGTTCGAGTCTCGGTCGGGCACACAGTTTTAATCTGCCAGGAAGTTTCATTATGCGACCATTTCGGCTGTCAGTCCACTCCATTGTACAAGGTTCTTTCCCCAACGGTGCTGCGGTGTTCCGAGAGGACACGGCTCCTGTCCACAGTTCCCATCGTCGTCGTCTGAGCGCGAAGGTGAGCTGTCGCATTGCCCCCTGGCTACCAGGGCTACCAGGAGCTGAGCCTCCTCGTGTGTTTTGGCGAGAAGTGTGTGTGATCGCTACCCACCTCGACGATCCTCAATTGAATTTGCCACTATTATGCAGGTATAAAGATATACAATTCCCTTGAAACCCATACAGGACCTGTATTTACCCTTTCCAACTCAAATGGAAGCTGTTTTGAATGTCAACATGTTTCCTACACCGTATAAGGCACACCGATGTGTTGGAGTTTTGGTGTTCCTACACTTTTGCCCACCCCCAGTGGGTCATATGAATATGTGCTGGTTCAGAGCACCAACACTTTGAGGATCTCTCAAACGTGTCGTTTTTGGTACGATTTGTTCTAATAATATGGCGGGGAACGACATACTGGTCATTAAAGAATTCCTCTATTTGTTTCTTCTTGTATCATAATTTATACCTTATTCAAATATGCTGTTTCAAGGCTATGGCGCATTAAAGATTTATCAAAAACATGTCGTTCTTCGCGCTATTTGTAATAATTAAATGTCTGTTAATGACATATCGGCAGTTAAAGCGTCAAGGGTACCTTATAAACCAAAAACGTAGACACAGGTAGCACCATGTTACTGTAGTCTAGCGGACAGCAGTGGACAGAGGTTGAGGTGGAGAGAGTGGCCCAAGAGGAAATCGTAGCGGGCGGCACCGACATAGGGAGAAGTCTAATAACTCCCCTCTCCCCATGAATAAATAAATAAATAAATCAGGTGTTTTACTTTTTCTCAACTGAAGTGCTTTGTCACAACTTAAAACTTTCATCACTTCACGAACATTCATGATACAGTCGCGATTTTTACTGTCAGCATTTACGACTAAATCCCCTTGTACTACTGTCAGAAGAAGTTGCTCTATTGGAACAGAACACACTCATACGGCACACCACGGAATAATTATGCCCTGCTTTCAAATGGCTCTGAGCACTATCGGACTTAACATCTATGGTCATCAGTCCCCTAGAACTTAGAACTACTTAAACCTAACTAACCTAAGGACATCACACAACACCCAGTCATCACGAGGCAGAGAAAATCCCTGACCACGCCGGGAATCGAACCCGGGAACCCGGGCGTGGGAAACGAGAACGCTACCGCACGACCACGAGCTGCGGACCCTCGCTTTCAATGGATGGAGTGATTCTAGATCTAGAGACAAATTAGCAATTATTGAGTGTGGTACCAGAAAGTGTGTGCTCAGTTTCGGAAAGCAGCGGATGCGTCATCTGCTATGTGTAGCTTGTCACCTCGTGCTGCAGAAAAGCTGCGTGAATAAAACGTTTACAATTTACGTAGGTGGCAAGGTACTGCCGCTGCTTCTGTGCTGCCTTTTATTGCCTGGTAGCGCTCTACGTCAAACTACTGACTACTCTTCCACGAGTGCCACCTGCTCTATCCTCGAAGGATAGCGGAAGAGACTGCCTGCCACTGCTGGGACAGGCCAACGTTGTCTGCCAGGAGCGGCGCAGGCGGCGTGCCGGGCAAGCAGCCCTGCGACCGCTGCCCGAGGTTCCCCATGAGAGGGCGTGATTAGTTACTCACAGCAGCACTGAACTTCCTCCGTACAGTGTACGACACACCCACTCACTCACATGCACGCAAACACCCACCGACACACACACAAAGAATGTTAGCGTGTATAACTGCAGATGTGTCCACTAATGACTGAGGGGAGTGTATCGAACAGAACTACACCAGTACATACTTCATTACCAGACTAATCACCATAGCTATTACGAGTGGCATTGCTTTAGGTTGGTTAGTAACTACAGATACGTGTGGCACAAGGGAGGCATTAAAGTTCATTTTACTCTGGGCAGCAGGTTACGTAGGGAAGTCAGAGCTCGTACGGAAAGATATAGGTGTTCATTCTTTCCGTGCGCTATACTAGATTAGAATATTATAGAATTGTTAAGGTGGTTCGATGAACCCTCTGCCAGGCACTTAAATGTGATTTGCAGAGTATCCATGTAGATGTAGATGTAGACGTATTGATGTATGGATGCATGGACGAAAAACAGATAGTCTATACTAAGAAGCGTCACCTACTTCGCATCGCAGTCACGACCGTGCAGAAAACATCAAGTAGTAAATTACGTGGTGTATTTGTCGGAAGACTATTAAGCACAGAGAAAAAGCACCTTAACGCTGAAGAGGGTACCAATTACAACGATATCTGTTTCTGTACCCGCAACACCCCATTTACAGAGTGTTACAAAAAGGTACGGCCAAACTTGCAGGAAACATTCCTCACACACAAAGAAAGAAAATATGTTATGTGGACATGTGTCCGGAAACGCTTACTTTCCACGTTGGAGCTCATTTTATTACTTCTCTTCAAATCACATTTATCATGGAATGGAAACACACAGCAACAGAACGTACCAGGAAATGTTCAAAATGTCCTCCGTTAGCGAGGATACATGCATACACCCTCCGTCGCATGGAATCCCTGATGCGCTGATGCAGCCCTGGAGAACGGCGTATTGTATCACAGTCGTCCACAATACGAGCACGAAGAGTCTCTACATTTGGTACCGGGGTTGCGTAGACAAGAGCTTTCAAATGCCCCCATAAATGAAAGTCAAGAGGGTTGACGTCAGGAGAGCGTGGAGGCCATGGAATTGGTCCGCTCCATCGTGCATGAACCACATGTTGTAAAGGCACATGTTCTAGCAGTACAGAAATCATGATAACGTGCTCCATTGAGCGTAGGTGGAAGAACATACTGACGAAATTAAATGAGCTCTAACATGGAAATTAAGCGTTTCCGGACACATGTCCACATAACATCTTGTCTTTATTTGTGTGTGAGGAATGTTTCCTGAAAGTTTGGCCGTACCTTTTCGTAACGCCCTGTATATATATTGAAAAACGTTTTGCATCACCTCGGTTCCGAGAGTTGTACAGAAAACTGAAAAAGACATCAACATAAGCATCATTTCCGCCCTTTTTATTGCTCATGAAAACCACACATTGCATGTTGTACCACCATACAGCGAGACCTTCAGAGGTGGTGGTCCAGATTGCTGTACACACGGTACCTTTAATACCCACTAGCACGTCCTCTTGCATTAATGCATGCTTGTATTCGTCTTTCCGTACTATGCACAAGTTAATCAAGGGACTGTTGATCCAGATTCTCCCACTCCTCAACTTCGATTCGGCGTAGATCTCTCAGAGTGGTTGGTGGGTCACGTCGTCCATAAACAGCCCTTTACAGTGTATCCTAGGTATGTTCGAGAGGGTTCATGTCGGAAGACGTACTGGCCACACTAGTCGAGCTATGTCGTTATCCTGAAGGAATTCATCCATAAAATGTGTGCGATGGGGACGTGAATTATCGTCTATGAAGACGAATGCCTCGCCACTATGCTGGCGATATGGTCGCACTATTGAGCGGAGGATGGCATTCACGTGTCGTACAGCCGTTACGGAGCCTTCCACGACCATCAGCGGTGTATGTCGGCCCCACATAATGCCACCCCAAAACAGCAGGGAACGTCCACCCTGCTGCCCTCGCTGAACAGTGTGTCTAAGGCGTTCAACATGATCGGGTTGCCTCCAAACACATCTCCGGAGATTGTCTGGTTGAAGGCATATGCGACACTCATCGGTGAAGAGAACGTAATGCCAATCCTGAGCGGTCCATTCGGCATGTTGTTGGGCCCATCTGCACAGCGCTGCATGCTGTCGTGGTTGCAAAGATGGACCTCCCCATGGTCGTCGGGAGTGAAATTGCGCATCTTGCAACCTATTGCGCACAGCTTGAATCGTAACACGACGTGCCGTGGCTGCAGCAAAAGCATTATTCAACATGGTGGCGTTGCTGTCAGGATTCCTCCGAGCCATAATCCGTAGGTAGCGGTCATCCACTGCAGTAGTAGCCCTTGGGTGACCTGAGCGAGGCATGCCATCGACAGTTCATGTTTCTCTGTATCTCCTCCATGTCCGAACAACATGGCTTTGGTTCACTCTGAGACGCCTGGGTACCTCCCTTGTTGAGAGCCATTCCTGGCACAAAGTAACAATGTGGACACGACCGAACCGCGGTATTGACTGTCTAGGCATTGTTGAACTAGAGACAACACGACCCGTGTATCTCCTTCCTGGTGAGTAACTGGAAGTGAGCGGCTGTCGGACCCCCTCCATCTAATAGGTGCTGCTCATGCATGGCTGTTTACATCTCTGGGTGGGTTTAGTGACATCTCTGAACAGTCAAAGGGACTGTGTCTGTGATACAATATCCACAGCCGACGTCTATCTTCAGGAGTTCTGGGAACCGGGGTGATGCAAAACTTTTCTTGATGTGTGTATAAATTAAAACAAAAAATAAATACAACGACGCATCACAAAGGAATTAACCGAATTTGACGCAAATCGGTAGAGGTGATGTACAATTAAAGACAAACAAATTATTACAATCTCAGAAAAATTGGATGATTTATTCAACAGATAGAACTTCACAAACTTAGCAAGTCGATAAAGTGTTGGTTCGCCTCTCGCCATTGTGCAAGCAGTTATTCGGCTTGTCATTTATTGACAGAGTTGTTGTATGGCCTCCCAAATTCTGTCCAATTGGCTTGTTACATCGTCAAAATTCCCAGCTTGTTGGAGAGATTTGCCCATAATGCTCCAATCGTCTTCAGTTGATCGATCGGGGAGAGACGCGGCGGCCATGCTGGCCAACGCTGGTTTTGACAAGCACGAAGACAAGCAGTAAAAGCGGTCGCCGTTTGCGGGCGGCCATTATCTTGCTGAAATGTAAGCCCATGATGGCTTGGCATGTAGGCCAAAAAATCGGGGCGTAGGGTATCGTCAACGTATCGCTGTGCTGTAATGGTGCCGCAGGTGTCAACCAAACGCGTCCTGCTGTAAAATGAAATGGCCTATCACTCGTGGTTGTCGCGCTGCTGTAATGTCCAGGGGCCATGATGAATCGCGGTGACTTCTATGTATAATTATTGTTTTTAAATGAAATGTGTCATTTCCGTTAGTGTTATTGCTTTCAGTTATATGCTGTACTATACTGCAGCAGTTATTTCTGTGTACGGTCAATATATATATATATATATATATATATATATATATATATATATATATATATATATATATATGTGTGTGTGTGTGTGTGTGTGTGTGTATATATATATAAATATAAAACTCAGTAATATATATATATTTATATATATATATACACACACACACACACACATATATATATATATATATATATTACTGAGTTTTATATTTATATATATACACACACACACACACACATATATATATATATTTTACTGAGTTCCTAGAGCCGCTCTGTAGGAATTCTGGACGTGTCGTGTGTCGCATTGTCCTACTGGAATTGCTCATGTCCATCGGAATGTACAATGGACATGAATGGATGTAGGTGATGAGGCAGGATGCTTACGTACGTGTCACTTGTCAGAGCCGTATCCAGACGTATCAGGGATCCCACATCACTCCAACTGCACACGCCCCGCATCATTACAGAACCTCCACCAGCTTGAACAGTCATCTGCCGTCAGGCACGGTCCATGGATTCATGAGGTTGTCTCCATATCCGTACACGTCCATCCGCTCCATACAATTTGAAACGAGACTCGTTCAACCAGACAACGTGTTTCCAGTCATCAACAGTCCAATATCGGTGTTGACGGGCCCTGCCGAGCCGCAAAGGTTTGTTTCGTTGAGTCATCAAGGGTACACGAGTGGGCCTTCGGCTCCGAAAGCCCATTTTGATGACGTCTCGTTGAATCGTTCGCACGCTGACGCATACTGATGGCCCAGCAGTGAAATGTGGAGCAAATTGCTGAAAGGTTTCACTTCTGTCACGTTCAACGATTCTCTTCAGTCTTCGCTGGTCCCGATCTTGCAGAATCTTTTCCCGGCTATAGCGTTGGCGGAGATTTGATGTTTTCGGGATTCCCTATATTCAGGTACACTGGTGAAATGGTCGTATGGGAAAATCCCCATTTCCTCGGTACTTCGGAGATGCTGTGTCCCATCTCTCGTGCGCCGGTTATAATACCACGTTCAAACTTACTGAAATCTTGATAACCTGCTATTGTAGCAGCAGTAACCGGTCTAACTACTGCAGCAACCACTTGTTGTCTTACATAGGCGTTGCCGACCGAAGCGCCGTATTCTGGCTGTTTACGTATCTCTGTATTTGAATACGCATGCCTATACCAGTTCCTTTGGCGCTTTAGAGAGAGAGAGAGAGAGAGAGAGAAAGTGAGGGGAAAAATCAGTGAAAAAAGAATAAAAGACAGATGCACATAGAAAGAGTAAACAAAGAGAGAAAAAAATTGATGTGGACAAAGAGAGTGAGGTAGAGAGAAGCTGGAATTTCCTTTCGCCGAAAACAGTTAGGCGCTTTAGGTTATACTGTTTGATTTAGCATTTCAACAATAACGACATTAAACATAATACTTTTTTGTACACGGATTCATGGTAGAAAAACGAATGAGTCTGCTCTTCTGAAAATGAAGCGTGATTCGTGGGTAACGCAGGTTTATATGAGTTTAATACAAGAGACTGCGCGAAATACGATAACGTATTGTAAATATAGGCAAAGTAGCAGTTTGTACGCAGCTAATCTGAGGATACTTAAAGATGCAGCAGCAGTTTTTGATAAAACTAATCAGGCTACAGTGAATGGTGACGCACAACGACCAAATTAACTTGTATCACGTTACGGCTGAGGTCGCGACCCGATGACGCAAGGATCAGTTTGCTGGTACAGAACCACAGCACAGCGGTCAGCCGTCACGTTGTCATAACATTGGCAGCCTTCTCCCGTGTCCAACAACTTTACAGCCTCACAATGTGTGATTCTCGTGCCCTTTAATACAAAAGCACAAAAAGCCTTAAAATTGTGCTCTTTTTCCTTGTTTGGCAGCCAAGATAGTCACGCAAAACGGTTCCAGTAGATCAGTGTAGTGATAGGAAAAATCTAGCGAAGAGCCGTGCCTCGCAGTGGTGAATGTTAGACTAGTTAGCAGGATAATGCTTGCAGCTAAATTAATATAGTGCATTGTCAGAGGTGAGTGCTAGTGTAGTTCGGAAAACATCCAGTTTTGTTTATTATCGTGTATTGATAGACACAATGATAGCCTACTTAGGGGGACAGAGTAACCGTCTTACGCCATAACGTTTTTGTTATGCACTGATGTGCAAAACTTGAGGATGAAAGTAAGTCGGCCGGGGTGGCCGAGCGGTTCTAGACGCTACAGTCTGGAACCGCGCGACCGCTACGGTCGCAGGTTCGAATCCAGCCCCGGGCATGGATGTGTGTGATGTCCTTAGGTTAGTTAGGTTTAAGTAGTTCTAAGTTCTAGGGGACTGATGACCTCCCATAGTGCTCAGAGCCATTTGAACCTTTTTTTTTATGAAAGTAACTTTCACATGGTGTGATACTGCCAAATAGCATACCTCAATGAAACCTGGATCACACATAGAAGGAACTGCTGCAGTACAGTGCAGAAGGTAACTGAAAGACAATAATTACACTGATCACGGTTTATGATGGTCCCCATGACATTACGAAAAGTGGGACATAGTTGTTGTTAATAGTGTGAGTGACGGCCGCGGGAGCCAATGCGTGATCTGCAAGGTGCTCCCATGCTCACCCAGGGGGTCGATACGGAGTTCCTGGGGTGTGGCGCTCCACTGCTTCAGCAGCACGCTGACAACTGTTGGACGTATTGCAACACGTCTCCTCAACTTGTACCACACGTGCTCGATGGGATTTAATTCGCTGGCACGGGCAGGCCTGTCCAGTCGCCGGACAGCCTCTCATTCGAAGAGGTCCTCCACCCGTCCAGTTGGATGCTGTCGCCCGTCGTCATCCGGTCCGCGCGGGGTAACCACGCGGTCTGGGGCGCCTTGTGGCGGTTCGCACGGCTCCCCACGTCGGAGGTTCTACTCCTCCCTTGGGCACGGGAGTGTGTGCGTCCTCAGCGTAAGTTAGTTTAAGTTAGATTTAGTAGTGCGCAATTCAGAACAGTAGTAACCAACATAAGATAATAACAGTTACTTAATAAATAATGATAAAAACAATTTCTTATTAAATAGAAACCTTGAGTCGCGTAAATCACTTGAACGAATGACGTTCCAATATGTCACGCGCTTCCGCTTGTATTTGTCGCGGTAGAACGACTTTACAAGAGATGGGAGAGTTCTGTTTGCGTACCGCAGAGCTCTTGTGACTTACCATGTAGGTGGCAGGTGGGCCATAGCATTAATCGACGATATTGTGAAATATTTTGAAATTAGCGTCGTGAAAATTTTACACAATTTAAAATCACGTTATATACCAAAGGAATCAGAAGAAATAAAAACTTTGAGGTTCGCCGATGACATTGTAATACTGTCAGAGACAGCAAAGGACGTGGAAGAGCAGCTGAACGGAATGGACAGTGTCTTAAAAAGAGAATATAAGATGAACATCAACAAAAGCGAAACGAGGATAATGGAATGTAGTCGAATTAAATCGTGTGATGCTGCGGGAATTAGATTAGGAAATGAGGCGCTTAAAGTAGTAAAGGAGTTTTGCTATTTGGGGAGCAAAATAACTGATGATGGACGAAGTAGAGAGGAAATAAAATGTAGACTGGCAATGGCAAGGAAAGCGTTTCTGAAGAACAGGAATTTGTTAACATCGAGTACAGATTTAAGTGTCAGGAAGTCGTTTCTGAAAGTATTTGTATGGAGTGTAGCCATGTATGGAAGTGAAACATGGACGGTAAATAGTGTGGACAAGAAGAGAATAGAAGCTTTCGAAATGTGGTGCTACAGAAGAACGCTGAAGATTAGATGGGTAGATCACATAACTAATGAGGAAGTACTGAATAGAATTCAGAATAGGAGTTTGTGGCACAACTTGACTAGAAGAAGGGATCGGTTGGTAGGGCATACTCTGAGACATCAAGGGATCGCCAATTTAGTATTGGAGGTTAGCGTGGAGGGTAAAAATGGTAGGGGGAGACCAAGAGATGAATACACTAAACAGATTCAGAAGGATGTAGGTTGCAGTAGGTACTTGGAGATGAAGAAGCTTGCACAGGATAGAGTAGCATGGAGAGCTGCATCAAACCAGTCTCTGGACTGAAGACCGCAACAACAACAACCACCAAAGGAATCAGAAATATTTGCACCTGATTCGTTTACAGAGATATGGCGCATTCCCTCTCCCGCTCCCCCTATCCTCACCTCCCCCTTCGAACAACGCTTTCCCCCACTTTCCCCCTCCCTTACCCTCCCATCGTGCCACCCCCTCCCCTGTTTTTTAGATTTGTTGTTTTACTGTGCGTACAATACTTTTTTGTATAACTAGGATGGATCAGTGAATGGTACTTACAGGGTATAAATAAAATATCCTCGTGTACAGTGGGCGAGCCCATCGGCTGTTGTTGTGTATTGAGCGCCTTGTAGCACACAATGACAGTCTAGGAGGATTACAAACCTATGTTACCATTACGTTCGTCCACGCATGTAATTTATATTGGTGAAATGAGCCATATCTTTGTATATGAATCAAGTGTAAAGATTTGCCTTTATCATTTCTGTAGTATGTAATATGCTTTTTAAATTGCGTAAAATTTCCATGAGACTAATTTCAAAATATTTCAACATATCGCCGGTTAATAGTATGGCGCCACCTGACGCCTGCACTGCTAGTCACAGGGGTTCTGCGGCGCCTCAGTTTAGTCCACGTGAGGTCGTCGACACGGTGAGTAGTTTTAACTCTACTGGAGCCATGGATGTTGTACTTTTACCTTTTTTTCCATTTGACAACCTATCTGGGAGCACTCTGTGTTATAAAGAAGAAACCATGTGAGGTTCTTTAACGTAATTACAATTGTTCTCAAAACGTCGACAACAAATGTATGTTAACACACACGGAAAGGTACGTAGAAGCGTCTGTAAAATGTGGCTCAACCCAAAAAATAGTTGTCTATTGCGCAGATTACAGCTTGCCTATTTTCTTTCCACACAGTGTAATGCCAATCTGAAGATGACAGCGCTGTTCTGTCTAAACTAGTGGTTGGAATAAAGATCTTAAAAATCAAGCGATCTTGGCTTTGACCAAAAAGTATGTATGTATTCTGGAAGGTCGGGTTTCGGATCCGCGTCCGGACAACCTGATGTAGATTTTTCCTGATTTCGCTAAGCAACTTAAGACTAATGCCAGGATCGGCTTTTTGAATAGGAACCCCTAACCGTAGGTTTGAGCAAATGCTGCGCTTCTAATGGCACCATAAATGAGAAATCCAATTTCCTTTTCGAATTTATTAAACAAATGAGAATTCCACTAAAACGAGATTCTTGCTTTGTAGTTCCCCAACGGAGATCGTATTCCGATGGGACGGGTTTGAAACATCTCTCTGGCTTCCACAGTATTAGGTTACTGCGGTTCTCCAGACCGCATCAGGAGCGGTACGAGATAATTTCTTCTACTGGACCATTCCAGATTCCTCTCGCCATTCTCGTACCGTGGAACTCTGTTCCTTTGGAATAACGCAGATGGCTGGGAAACACCAAACCATTATTAGACGAAGACCATACAGGTACTAGATTATTGTAATACAGCGTAAGCGAAGCAAAACAAATTTTCATTTTATACTTACCGGTCATGGTCTAGTTTAGAAAGTCACCAGCTGCTCTCTTCTGTCCTTCACCCTACTGAACTCTGCATAGCCGCCTTGCAGTTCCTACACTCAGAACACTTGTCAGCCAACTCTACGCGTCTTATCATATCATCACAGCAGACTATTCTAACTGTCCAGTTATGATTTCGCCTTAATAATCACTATTTGTCGGTTCTCTCTACTGCCTCTTCATTTCGTATGTTATTTGTCGGAATCAAAATAGACATTAATCGTAAGAAACAACACGTGAAATTGCTGCAGTTATTTTTTTCGCATCTTTTTAGCGGTAGCTTTCTTTCCCAAGCAAAAAAATAAATGAGATATACATATCCATGTGACCCAAAGTCTGCGAAAAACCATTGGCACCAAAGACACGTGCCATGTAAGTAACAAACAGCATGCATGCACTCCTTTTCGTATTTTCGCAATCAATTATTTCTTTAAATACAGTGGAAAGATAATTCCTGTGATAAGTGGTTTCCACCTATAAGAGCCTTCTTCAGGTATCCAAAGACTTTTTGTAAAAATTGGCAAGAAGTCATTTCACATTAAACATTTATTTTTGAAAAATCATGATTGCGCACAATATCTGTATGTAATTTCAGTAAAATGAGCAGTTCTGGTCAAGCACAACATCTTCATGCATTAAAAATGATATTTTATGCCCCCTGATGGTCTTTTGTTTGAAGAGAACTGGTAGTTTCAATAAAACGACAAAAGAGTATATCTGTAGTGCCAGATCATGATTTTCAAAAATGTTTGGAAAATATAAATGATGGACATATTAAAAAATGTTAACTGTTTATTGCCGAACGGGAAAAGTGATTTAGGATCATTACGACTTTCGTTTTCCGGCCTCCATAGCTGAGTCCCCGCACTACCATCGGCTACATACAGCCTCGTGAGGCCAGTTGGTGAGCTACTCGACGGATTAACTACGGTTCCAAGGTCAAAAAATCCTAGACAAGGAGAACGATTTGCTGACCGCTTGCTTTCTTTTCCGATGACGCCACCGGCAGAGGATGACACGGTGGTCAGTCGGGTCCAATTGGCAGACGCGTCCACAAAGCATCGACAGTGGTTGTAGGAGGACCAGAACGAAAAAGTTGGCGACCATTCGTATCCCAAACATGTTGTATAAGCCGAACGTACAGTATAGGCGGAGGAGGAAGTGTTCACGGTCGTCCTTGGATGAAAACTGGAATATTCCTCGCCGTATGGGGCTAGGCTTTCTCATGATAAAATATGTCACGTGGAGATGACTACAGGATGGGCAGCGAGTGCCTCGGGTTCTAAAACCTCCCTGCTGAAGTGGATACAGTTCAGATTGTCCTTAACACATGGGAGGCGAGATCGCATGTGGTAGCCAATGCGTCCCAAATTTTCACCCTTGCCGTTTGTCCGCTACAATGCAGTCTCGCCCGACTGCGTTCTCCACGGTAGCACCGAACACTGTACAGGCTGTTTCAGAAATGATAGTCACTAATTCATACATGGAAAGAACAGACCAAAAGTACCTAAAAAGTTCCACTAAACATAGGTCGCGAGACCGCTACGGTCGCAGGTTCGAATCCTGCCTCGGGCATGGGTGTGTGTGATGTTCTTAGGTTAGTTAGGTTTAAGTAGTTCTAAGTTCAAGGGGACTGATGACCACAGAAGTTGATGGCTTGGCTCAAATGGCTCTGAGCACTGTGACTGAGGTCATCAGTCGCCTAGAACTTAGAACTACTTAAACTAACCTAAGGACATCACACACATCGATGCCCGAGGTAGGATTCGAACCTGCGACCGTATCGGTCGCTCGCTTCCAGACAGTAGCGCCTAGAACCGCACGGCCACTCCGGCCGGCTCAGAAGTTGAGTCCCATAGTGCTCAGAGCCATTTGAACCAGCCAAAAATAGGTCAAGATACATTTTCTATTGCGGCTTACCAGTATCGATGAACACACGGCATCTCTACATGTTTAAGTAGGTGTTCGAAATGTCCACGCGTCTGAATATAACATTGAATTCGTCTCTGAAATGAGTTGCGAATCGTCTCAAGCAGTAATTCTGTAAATGATGGAAGGATGCTTTCGTCTGCAAGCGTAATTCCTCAAGAGAGTTGACCCCGGTAGCGTGGACAGGCCTCTGACATGACCACACACACAGAAACCCTCGGGATTTAAATCCGGAGACCTTGGAGGCCGTGGTATAGGCTCTCCTCTACCTATCAATGTAGACCATTCGTCCGAGTAAGAAGCCAGCGCACTCGTAAATGAAAATGTTCTGGAGCACCGCCATGCATGAACCACGTGTTCAGGCGTTGGTTAGTGGGACACCATCATGTACATCTGGAAGTGTATTCCGCAGAAACCGCATGTACCGCTATCTGGTTGGTCCATGTGGTAGCAAGTGTAGCCCAGTTATGTGGTCTGCGAAGAATCCTGCCCAGACGTTCAACGAAATACGCTGCTAGTTATTACGGTATATTGATAATTTTTACTTACGGACCGTCTGACAGCAACTGAATAAAACACAATTTTAGTGCCATACGCGTTTCGCCTTTATTCTCTGCTAGGCATCATCAGTGGCCTGGACTATGTACATATGTTAGCTATTTAATTTACATTTTCGTCACTGTGCCTATAGGTTATAAACAGTTCTGGTGGTTGGTATTTCCTATTAAGTAGTAATGAGTTGAACTGTACTTTCAAGTTGCGTGGACAATTTCTTATATATTACGCTCCTGTTGCATTTCTGGTGTTCCTCTTCTTCTTATGAATGCCAATTTGCGGTTTTTTTTCCACATTCCACAGCACTATGAACTGAACGCTTGTTTCAATGCAATGTTTTGGTTTCTGTTGCCGACTGTCAAATGTTTTTGCCAAAGATCGAATGTTATTGCCAAACTTTCGAGTGTAATTATTGAAATATCTGTGATCTGTTCGTGTATTCATTTGTGTGTGTGTGTGTGTGTGTGTGTGTGTGTGTGTGTGTGTGTGTGTGTGTGTGTGTCCTGCTAGTGTCGTGATACGTGTGTTGCATTAGGATTGATATCGGCCCAAATGTGACAGTTATGGTAGTTAAAAATACCGTCACAGGCAAATCCAGCCTCATCCGTGAACAGAATACGGCTTACAAACAGGGCATTCAGGATACACTGTTGTGCCATCCATTGGCATAAATTATCTCTGGAAGTCTGCATTGTTGGGGGCTTACACACGCTCTAGATGATATGGACAGAGTACTTGCCAATGTAAAATCCGCCACACACTGACTATCTCAGGACACGGTGTTGGGTGGCAATCCTCCTTGTTGAAGGACTCGCACGTCCGTCTGCAATGCGTAACATCTTTCCTCAACATCGGGTGTTATGAAACTGGGGCGACCTTCTCGTACGTGGTATGCGAAACTCCCAAGCTCTTTAAGGCACTGATGTAGCCGGCTAAATGTACGCCTGTCGGGCTGCCTGCTGAGAGGAAAAGCTTCATACACTCGTGCAACCTCCAGGGCACTGCTATTCGCTGTGTCATACAAGCAGCGCATATCAGCGTACTCTTCACTGGAGCAACCTCTGCCCATGGTAACGAATTGTGAGGCCGGTACGCCACAGTGCACGGAGGGCGTAAACAGATAGTCTATCCCAAACCTTGATATACCTATGTAAATATCGCGGTATCCAGGGACGTTTACAGTTGGCTCTCAACTCGGAATTAATGGGATACCTCGGCAACGGATGATTTGCGGACTCATGTTTAGTGGAGCTTTTTACAGGGTGTTTCAAAAATGACCGGTATATTTGAAACGGCAATAAAAACTAAACGAGCAGCGATAGAAATACACCGTTTGTTGCAATATGCTTGGGACAACAGTACATTTTCAGGCAGACAAACTTTCGAAATTACAGTAGTTACAATTTTCAACAACAGATGGCGCTGCGGTCTGGGAAACTCTATAGTACAATATTTTCCACATATCCACCGTGCGTAGCAATAATATGGCGTAGTCTCTGAATGAAATTACCCGAAACCTTTGACAACGTGTCTGGCGGAATGGCTTCACATGCAGATGAGATGTACTGCTTCAGCTGTTCAATTGTTTCTGGATTCTGGCGGTACACCTGGTCTTTCAAGTGTCCCCACAGAAAGAAGTCACAGCGGTTCATGTCTGGCGAATAGGGAGGCCAATCCACGCCGCCTCCTGTATGTTTCGGATAGCCCAAAGCAATCACACGATCATCGAAATATTCATTCAGGAAATTAAAGACGTCGGCCGTGCGATGTGGCCGGGCACCATCTTGCATAAACCACGAGGTGTTCGCAGTGTCGTCTAAGGCAGTTTGTACCGCCACAAATTCACGAAGAATGTCCAGATAGCGTGATGCAGTAATCGTTTCGGATCTGAAAAATGGGCCAATGATTCCTTTGGAAGAAATGGCGGCCCAGACCAATACTTTTTGAGGATGCAGGGACGATGGGACTGCAACATGGGGCTTTTCGGTTCCCCATATGAGCCAGTTCTGTTTATTGGCGAAGCCGTCCAGGTAAAAATAAGCTTCGTCAGTAAACCAAATGCTGCCCACATGCATATCGCCGTCATCAATCCTGTGCACTATATCGTTAGCGAATGTCTCTCGTGCAGCAATGGTAGCGGCGCTGAGGGGTTGCCGCGTTTGAATTTTGTATGGATAGAGGTGTAAACTCTGGCGCATGAGACGATACGTGGACGTTGGCGTCGTTTGGACCGCAGCTGCAACACGGCGAACGGAAACCCGAGGCCGCTGTCGGATCACCTGCTGCACTAGCTGCGCGTTGTCCTCTGTGGTTGCCGTACGCGGTCGCCCTACCTTTCCAGCACGTTCATCCGTCACGTTCCTAGTCCGTTGAAATTTGTCAAACAGATCCTTTATTGTATCGCTTTTCGGTCCTTTGGTTACATTAAACCTCCGTTGAAAACTTCGTCCTGTTGCAACAACACTGTGTTCTAGGCGGTGGAATTCCAACACCAGAAAAATCCTCTGTTCTAAGGAATAAACCATGTTGTCTACAGCACACTTGCACGTTGTGAACAGCACAGCCGGCCGCTGTGGTCTAGTGGTTCTAGGCGCGCAGTCCGGAACCGCGGGACTGCTACGGTCGCAGGTTCGAATCCTGCCTCGGGCATGGATGTGTGTGATGTCCTTAGGTTAGTTAGGTTTAATTAGTTCTAAGTTCTAGGCGACTGATGACCTCAGAAGTTAAGTCGCATAGTGCTCAGAGCCATTTTGAACAGCACACGCTTACAGCAGAAAGACGACGTACAGAATGGCGCACCCACAGACTGCGTTGTCTTCTATATCTTTCACATCACTTGCAGCGCCATCTGTTGTTGAAAATTGTAACTACTGTAATTTCGACAGTTTGTCCGCCTGAAAATGTACCGTTGTCCCAAGCATATTGCAACAAACGGTGTATTTCTATCGCTGCTCGTTTAGTTTTTATTGCCGTTTCAAATATACCGGTCATTTTTGAAACACCCTGTACCTACTTATGGCCTGTACTTTCCATGTGTGAATTATTGACCGTCCCTTCTGAAACGCCTTGTATTCTGCGACTCTGCAAGACATTGGCGGCGCTCACGTGGTGCCCACTGCAGTCTGTGGCGTTGCTGGTTTCTGGACAGTGGAAGCCGACGCAACGGTATCCGTGTTCTCCAGCAGATGGAATAGACCCGTCAGCGCAGACACTTTACACCGCCCCTTCCACTGTTACGAGTTGAGCCAATACTGCGAATGCAGCTGTTCCTGTCGGTTACGGCCATGCGGATAAAGTGGCGGTCGCCTTGCACAGTAACCACACACTGCGTGGTCCAGCAAGCGCTCGTTGCCATGTACCACCCTCTCCCATCCACTGGTTTCACACACGCTTCACTGTGGTAGCACCGTGCTCTACAACCGCAGCGGTGTACACAAAACTGTTTCCCGGAGACGTATCGCTCTGCCCCGTTCGAACTCACTCACTCACATGCTGATATTGCGTCCTTGGACGTCGACGACACATATCGGCGCTTGCTTGGCGTTTGCACTTAGTTTGAAGGATCTGCAACGACTGAGCTTGGCGTAACACTGACCTCTATAGTCGCACTTTTTCACCTTCGCTGCTTTGAAACACAATTCTTCTACTGAACAAGTACTCATAACTTTTAAGATATACATTTTAGAGTACATCTTTACAGGACATTTTTTTCTTGTTTTTATCCGTAGTACCACATCCCAAAATACGGAAAGCAAAGAAGTTGCAATAGAAGAGATTTGTTTCACAGTATCGGAGATCAAAAATTACTCATAGTGCTTAAGAAATGCGCTTTAGAGCCCATGTTTATTTGTTCTTTCTATTTACAATGATCATTCCTGTCATATTCGTAAATATTGCCCATACTATTGACCATCACATCTGAAACACCCCATATGTATACATGTATAAAGTGTATTGCTAAGGATAACAAGCGTCAGTGATACAGTTTACAAACAACTTCAAATCGTGGATCATCGTCTGGAAATTCAAATATAAGAAATGCAGTGATTTTTAGTAGTGAACGGCTTGAACCCATTTTAAGTATTATTTCACCACGCACATCTTCATCTGAAGCCAAACAGTTCATCCTAAACCTCGTCCTTAAGTAGGCCTACTTGAGAGTGCTCACACTTGATCGAAATTTCACAGCTGACCAGAAGCGGTTATACGAACTATTAATTCAGACTCGAATCCTCTTCCATTCAATGTCTGAACTTCTCTGCGAATTAATCCATACGCATTCTGCGCCAAATAGCGCCTGCGTCATCGGCAATTCGAGTGCTCCCCGCACATCACTCCTGCGCAGTCGCAGCTCTGCATGGTAGGGCTGCCGTCAGCACACGTCCGTCTGCCGATTTTGAGGCGTTTTCGATAAACCTCATTGCACTTTCGCCTTTTAAACACCAGAATTTCGATTATTCTGGAAATTTTACACAAATTTTGTTTTTGACGAAATAATTCACGCGTGAACGGCCTGAGGTCTGTCCGGCGCAATTCGGCAAACGACTACGACGCCATCATTCATCTGATGATGACAATGCAGTCGCTTGCAGAAATATTGTTCACCTGTAAACTATTTCGACAAGAATTACTGTGGAGGATGCTAAAGAACCACAACTCTGTCGTAAGTCAAAGAATTAAAGTTGACAGATTTCACAGAGGTTGCTTTACAGAGGATGAAATATCAGTCACGAAAATTGCCAATAAGTTTACTAGCCACAGCTATTTGTCTAATACGACGTAGCAAATAACGTGTAAAACACGACGGACATTGCCGGCCGCGGTGGTCTAGCGGTGCCAGGCGCTCAGTCCGGAACCGCGCGACTGCTACGGTCGCAGGTTCGAATCCTGCCTCGGGCATGGATGTGTGTGATGTCCTTAGGTTAGTTAGATTTAAGTAGTTATAAGTTCTAGGGGACTGATGACCACAGATGTTAAGTCCCATAGTGCTCAGAGCTATTTTGAGCCACGACGGACATTTTGACCGAAACGTACCGTCAGAGCAAGTCACAAGTTTACAATGATTGATACCACGTTATTCATCACCAAATTGACGCAAGACGTATTTTTGTATGTTTCATATTTTTCAAGATAAAAAAAACCAAATTAGTTTCAAATTTCGTAGCGCCCGTTCAAAACGGATAGACTCATACTACGGCAGCAGAAAGAGACAAGTTTCCCGTCAAAGCATTGATATCAGAAGGAAAGAGTCGCACAAGTCCCCCCCCCCCCCCCCCCCCACTCCATTCGCGGAGGCGGCACAATTCCTTCTTTGACGTCCAGCTGATATCGCTCGATAGCGATGTAGTAAACAACTGCAGAACTCCGCCAATTAAGACTCGCCAAATCACTTCCGTAAACATCACCCCTTCTCTTCTCGGCGCAGGCACGCATGAAAGGTCGTTAACTCCAGAAACTCAATCAGCTGTTTATTCAACGCCGCAAAGGCGTCCCACTGTCACCGCCGACCTGTGTACGCAACCTGCGGCGGAACTGGCCCGGCTATTGCTGCAGTTCACCGTAGACGTTTTACACTGAAAGTTGTCTTCACATTATGCGATGTGTATCAAAGTTACATTTGACTTACGGTATTTACGCAACTTGGCAAGAAGAAAGTGCGATCGGCTTCCGTTTCGAATATATTTCGGTATTCAAGGCGCGCCTTGTCTGAATTAAAATACGAGCTTTCGAAGACACTCGCCGTCAGGGACACCGAGAAAACTGTGTACGGGAAGAAAGTAGTTGCGTGGTTGTTAGGAAACTGGAGCATACTGTATGGAATGAAACTCTTATAAACCAGAAGATTATTTTGAACAGTACGCAGCATTACTAGGATGTAGTATGCTCTCGTTTGAACTGACTTACCAATCCAGTTTTAGGGGAACCTACAGTCCAAACGAGGACTCTGAATTACGGTGAAACTATACATTTTTCACATCAACAAAAAAAGGTTCAAATGGCTCTGAGCACTATGAGACTTAACATCTGAGGTCATCAGTCCCCTAGAACGTAGAACTACTTAAACCTAACTAACCTAAGGACATCACACACATCCATGCCCGAGGCAGGATTCGAACCTGCGACCGTAGCGGTCGCGCGGTTCCAGGCTGAAGCGCCTAGAACCGCTCGGCCACAACGGCCGGCTCACATCAACAAACGTTTGCAGATTTGACATAAACGGAAAGTGACAGATAAAAATTCCACGAGTCACTGAGGGTCGAAATGCAGATCTCTTTATTCGTATTCTAGCACTAGTTCACAGAGTCACCGGATATTCGGAACATCAGTAAGCTAAATTAATGTACGTCTTACAGAGATGGCTACGAAAAAATTCTATGTAAGTCAAGAACAAGGAAAGCAAATGTCAAAATATTATTTTTCATTAGCTACAGATTATCTTCCGTCGGTAAGTTTCGAGAAGGTGTCATTATCGTCCTTTGCCTGTGTAGAAGATAAAATTGTGCTGGGAGGATAAATTACCTCTTGTAATAACTAACACAAAAATATTTTAGAATAATAATGGAATAAAATCAAAAACGAACACATATATACACTCTAATAAAAAGTAAATAAATAAATAAAACGACACACCACGAAGGAATTATTCAAACGGGACGCAAATCGCTAAATGTCCTGTACATGTAGAGACAAAAAATGATTTAGATTATAATTTCGTAAACACATATACAAAAGAAGACGAAGTAAACATTCCAGAAGCCGAATCGAGAACAGCTGCCAACATGAGTAACGTAGAAGTAAATATCCTCGGAGTAGTGAAGCAACTTAAATCACTTAATAAAACCAATTAGGTTTCTTTCGGAGTATGCTGATGCAGTAGCCCCATACTTAAAAATCATATACAACCGTTCGCTCGCCGAAAGATCCGTACCCAAAGACTGAAACGTTGCACAGGTCACACCAACATTCAAGAAAGGCAGTAGCAGTAATCCACTAAATTACAGGCCCATATCGTTAACGTCGATATGCAGCAGGATTCTAGAACATATATTGTGTTCGAAGATTATGAATTACCTCGAAGAAAACGGTCTATTAACACACAGTCAACATGGGTTTAGAAAACATCGTTCCTGTGAAACACAACTAGCTCTTTATTCACATGAAGTGTTGTGTGCTATTGACAAGGGATTTCAGATCGATTCCGTATTTCCGGATGGCTTTTGATACTGTGCCACACAAGCGGCTTGTAGTCAAATTGCGTACTTATGGAATATCATCTCAGTTATGTGACTGGATTTGTGATTACCTGTCAGAGAGGTCACAGTTCGTAGTAATTGACGGAAAGTCATGGAGTAAAACGGAAGTGATTTCTGGCGTTCATCAAGGTAGTATTCTAGGCCCTTTGCTGTTCATTATCTATATAAACGACTTTGGAGACAATCTGAGCAGCCGTCTTCGGTTGTTTGCAGATGACGCTGTCGTTTATGGACTAATAAAATCATCAGAAGACCAAAACAAACTGCAAAACGATTTAGGAAAGATATCTGAATGGTGCGAAAAGTGGCAATTGACCCTAAATAACGAAAAGTGTGAGCTCATCCACATGAGTGCTAAAAGGAATTCGTTAAACCTCGGTTACACGATAAATCAGTCTAATCTAAAAGCCGCAAATTCAACTAAATATTTAGGTATTACAATTACGAACAAATTAAATTGGAAGGAACACACAGAAAATGCTGTCGGGAAGGCTAACCAACGACTGAGTTTTATTGGCAGGACACTTAGAAAATGTAACAAACCTACTAAGGAGACTGCCTAAGCTACGCTTGTACGTCCTCTTTTAGAATACTGCTGCGCGGTGTGGGATCCTTACCCGGTAGGTGCGACGGAGTGCATCGAAAAAGTTCAAAGAAAGGCAGTACGTTTTGTATTATCGCGAAATATGGGAGAGAGTGTCACAGAAATGATACAGGATTTGGGCTGGAAATCATTAAAAGAAAGACGTTTTTCGTTGCGACGGAATCTTCTCAAGAAATTCCAATGATCAACCTTCTCCTCCGAATGCGAAAATATTTTGTTGACATCGACCTACATAGGGAGAAACGATCACCACGATAAAATAAGGGAAATCAGAGCTCGTAAAGAAAGGTATAGGTGTTGATTCTTTCCACGCGGTATACGAGATTGGAATAATAGAGAATTGTGAAGGTGGTTCGATGAAGCCTTTGCCAGGCACTTAGATGTGATTTGCAGAGTAACCATGTAGATGTAGACATGTAGATGTAGATATACATAAATGATTGAAACTCCATAAAAACTGAGTGATTTGCTCCAGAGAGTGAGCTGCACAAACTGAGTAAGTCATAACGCGTTGGTCCATCTGTGGCCCTCATGCAAACAGTTACTCGGCTTGGCGTTGATTGAGCGAGTTGCTGCACGTCCTCCTGAGGGATACCGGGCCAGATTCTGTCCAACTGGGGCGTCAGATCGCCAACGTCTCCAGCTGGTTGATGGATACTGCCCCACAGTGTTCCAAACGTTGTCAACTGGGGCGAGATCCGGCGACCTTACTGGCCGAGGCAACGTCTGGCAAGCACGCAGACAAGCGGGAGAAATTTTCGCCGTGTTATCTTCCTGGAATGTAAGCCCAGGATGGTTTGGTATGAGCGGCAACAAAAGGGGCAGTGGATTATCGTCGTCGGACCGCTGTTCTGTAAGTGTGCCGCAAATGACAGCCAAAGGGATGCTGCTGTGGAATGAAATGACCTCCCAGAGCATCAGTCCAGGTTGTCGCGCCTCAAGGCGAGCGACAGTCAGGTTGGTACCCTACCACTGTTCGAGGTGTCTCCGGAGACATCTCCGCTGTTCATCGGGGCTCCAAAATGTGCTCGGAATTGAAATCGGTCAGCGCAAAAACAGTAGTATGAGCCATCTGCGAGCAATAAATAAATAAATAAATAAAAATAAAAAAGAAATCGTGCTTGTTATCAAAAGAGAAATTTGAAGGATTATCTATTCGACGGATAAGAGAGGAACTCTGGTATTGCGAAGATACAAAATGTCGATAGCGTATGATCAAAAACACACTGAAGATGACAAAATATTGCCTACCTCTCGATGTGTACTTCATTAAAAAAGACAAGGGCCGTGGACGTTCTAAGACTCGCATGCGGAAGAGCACAAGTGAAGTTACACAACTGCCACTTCACAACCAGACTTGAGTCTGTGCTGTACGATCAGCACACTGCTCCGAAGTACAGCGAGGAGACAAAACTCATCCGACAGTGATACACGCGGACATACAGACGGCGGTAGCATCGCGTACACGATGTATGAAAAAGCAGCGCATTTGCGGAGCTGTCATTTGTACCCGGGGGATTCATGCGAAAAGGTTCTCTACGTAACTATGGCAGCACGGCGGGAATTAACAGTCGTTGAACGCGCAATGGTAATTACAGTTAGTCGCACGGGACATTCCATTTAGGAAGTCGTTAGGCTTTCAACATTTCGAGATCCTCAGTGTCAAGAGTGCGCCGGGAAAACCAAATTTTAGGCATTATCTCTCACCACGGACAACGCAGTGGCCGACGGCCTTGACTTAACGACCGACGTCAGCGTCGTATGCGTAGAGTTGTCAGTGCTAACAGACAAGCAATGTGGGACATGCGGCGAACGTATCCCTTAGGACAGTGCAGCGAAATTTGGCGTTAATGGACTACGGCAGCAGATGACCTATGCGAGTCCCTTCTCTAACAGCACGGCATCGCCTGCACTGCCTCTCCTGAGCTCTTGACCACACCGGTTGGACCCTAGACGATTGGAAAACCGCGTCCTGGTCAGATGAGTTCCGATTTCAATAGGTAAGAGCTCATGGTAGGGTTCGAGTGAGGTGCAGACCCGAGAAAGCCATGGATCCAAGTTGTCAACAAGCCACTGCGCAAGATGGTGGTACCTTCGTGATGGTAAGAGCAGTGTTTCCAAAAAATGGTTCAAATGGCTCTGAGCACTATGGGACTTAACATCAGAGCACTATGGAACTTAACATCAGAGCACTATGCGACTTAACATCAGAGCACTATGGGACTTAACGTCAGAGCACTATGGGACTTAACGTCAGAGCACTATGGGACTTAACGTCAGAGCACTATGGGACTTAACGTCAGAGCACTATGGGACTTAACGTCAGAGCACTATGGGACTTAACGTCAGAGCACTATGGGACTTAACGTCAGAGCACTATGGGACTTAATCTAACTAACCTAAGGACGTCACACACATCCATGCCTGGAGGCAGGATTCGAAACTGCGACCGCAGCAGTCGTGCAGTTCCGGACTGAAGCGCCTAGAACCGCTCGGCTACCGCGGCCGGCGCAGTATTTCCACGGAATGTATTTGGTTCTCTAGTCCAACTGAATCGATCATTTAATGGAAATGGTTATGTTCGCCTACTTGGAGACTATTTTCAGCCATTCACGGAGTTCATGTTCCCAGACAACGATGTAATGGCACTGGGCCACACTCGTTCGCGATTGGTTTGAAGAACAATCTGGACAGTTCAAGCAAGTGATATGGCCACACACATCGCCTGACACGAACCCCATCGAATATTTATGTGCACAATCTAGAGACAAGTTCGTGCACAACATCCTGCACCGTCAACTTTTTCGCAATTACGGAGGGATGCAGACGCAGTGTGTCTGAATATTTCTGTAGGGGATCTCCAACGACTTGTTGGTTCACATCGGATAGCTACACTATGCTGGGCAAAAACAACACGAGATTAGGAGGTATCCTATGACCCGTCTCAGCTCAGTGTGTAAGACTACGTTACAATATGCTAGGCAAAAGGCAGTTTATGACACTGACATACCAAAATCATCATTTGAAAATGTAATTAGTGTGGCATTTTATATTAGACGGAAGTGACGTCGAAAGCAGAAAAGAGGCGTTAGTCAGATGCGCCTATTGTTCCGTCCCTCTATGCTTTGAGCAGTCCACTGACATCCCACACTTGCACTTTGAAGACAGAATAGCTGTGAAATGTTTATCAGGTCAGTAGAAACAGTTCGTTGTCCAGTCTTTGTAATTATTTTAAGCAGAGGTAAATTCAACGACACTGGAATATGACTGTTTTTCGCCCTATTATATCGAAATTTTGTTTTTCAGTGTTACCAAAACTGCGCTATTAGATGCACAATAGGTGATCTTTCAAATGTATCTCGTGGTAATACTAGCCGTTTTATGTGCGAATGCTTAATCACGGTACTTTTGGGACGAGTGATTTACATCCTGAGTACAGTTTCGTGCGTTCCCAGCGCTCAACTTCACGCACTTCCCTCGTGTGAGACGTGACGTGGTACGACTCCCCGTGACTCATGTGCTCTACACCAGTACTGTGAAGTCGACTATACTGTGTGTGGCAGAGAGTGCATACCTGTAGGGTTACCTCCAAGTACCTCAGGAGATTCAAAAGACGGCTGCGTAAAAACTGCAAGGCTCACTGAAAAAAAGGCCTCAAGACAGTGGACAGAGCACCTCTCCAAATGTCCACTCATAACAGGCGCCGTGGAGTATTTACGCTACGAAGCAGCCGCGTCAGATTCTTTTTATTTATTTTTTTTTTTTTTTTTTTTTTTTTTTTTTTTTAATCTCATTTTGTTCGCTTGTGTTCGTTGCATCTGCTCGGGGCGGACGTCGTAAGACATCCATGTATGTTCGTTGCTGATCGATTGACTCAGTTTTTTTATTACAGAGGTCACGTAACCCTCTGACCGAACACGCTGAGCTACCGTGCCGGCATCAGGCAGACAAACTGACCGCTCCGTATTGTGCCGTTGAATTAGTTCGCGCCTGTGCATAGGCATCCCAGTGAACAACTTTCCTAAGCGGGCAGCGGTCGCGCCTAACCAGGCAGTTTGTGCCAGCGACTTCAGTGAATTCGAAGCACGTATTGACGTTTCCCACGTCACACACCGTATTTGTACTGAGCACACGTATGCCTAGTAGAAACTTTGGGCAATACTCTACGCACACCTATCGGTCTATTTTCCGTGTGTCTTGTAGTTTTCACACAGTCGCCTTCTGAAACCTTGAATTACTATCAGACTATCACCATTCGCCATGACTCATACGATTTACGGATGATATTTGGGTTAATTCCAGGGGCAGATGTGGACTCTGACCACAATCTATTGGTTATGACCTGTTGATTAAAACTGAAGAAACTGCAAAAAGGTAGGAATTTAAGATGGGACCTGGATAAACAGAAAGAACCAGAGGTTGTACAGAGTTTCAGGGAGAGCATAAGGGAACAATTGACAGGAATGGGGGAAAGAAATACAGTAGAAGAAGAATGGGTACCTTTGAGGGATGAAGTAGTGAAGGCAGCAGAGGATCAAGTAGGTAAAAAGACGAAGGCTAGTAGAAATCCTTGGGTAACAGAAGAAATATTGAATTTAATTGATAAAAGGAGAAAATATAAAAATGCAGTAAATGAAGCAGGCAAAAAGGAATACAAACGTCTAAAAAATGAGATCGACAGGAAGTGCACAATGGCTAAGCAGGGCAAATGTAAGGATGTAGAGGCTTATCTCACTAGGGGTAAGATAGATACTGCCTACAGGAAAATTAGAGAGACCTTTGGAGATAAGAGAACCACTTGTATGAACATCAAGAGCTCAGATGGAAACCCAGTTCTAAGCATAGAAGGGAAAGCATAAAGGTGGAAGAAGTATATAGAGGGTCTATACAAGGGCGATGTACTTGAGGACAATATTATGGAAATGGGAGAGGATGTAGATGAAGATGAAATGGGAGATATGATACTGCGTGAAGAGTTTGACAGAGCACTGAAAGACCTGAGTCGGAACAAGGCCCCAGGAGTAGACAACATTCCATTGGAACTACTGACGGCCTTGGAGAGCCAGTCCTGTCAAAACTCTACCATCTGGTGAGCAATATGTATGAAACAGGCGAAATACCCTCAGACTTCAAGAAGAATATAATAATTCCAATCCCAAAGAAAGCAGGTGTTGACAGATGTGAAAATTACCGAACAATCAGTTTAATAACCCACAGCTGCAAGATACTAACACGAATTCTTTACAGACGAATGGAAAAACTAGTAGAAGCCCACCTCGGGGAAGATCAGTTTGGATTCCGTAGAAACACTGGAACACTTGAGGCAATACTGACCTTACGACTTATCTTAGGAGAAAGATTAAGGAAAGGCAAACCTACGTTTCTAGCATTTGTAGACTTAGAGAAAGCTTTTGACAATGTTGGCTGAAATACTCTCTTTCAAATTCTAAAGGTGGCAGGGGTAAAATACAGGGAGCGAAAGGCTATTTACAATTTGTACAGAAACCAGATGGCAGTTATAAGAGTCGAGGGACACGAAAGAGAAGCAGTGGTTGGGAAGGGAGTAAGACAGGGTTGTAGCCTCTCCCCGATGTTATTCAATCTGTATATTGAGCAAGCAGTAAAGGAAACAAAAAAAGAATTCGGAGTAGGTATTAAAATCCGTCTTGAAAGGAGGATATAAGATGAACATCAACAAAAGCAAAACGAGGATAATGGAATGTAGTCGAATTAAGTCGGGTGATGCTGAGGGAATTAGATTAGGAAATGAGACGCTTAAAGTAGTAAAGGAGTTTTGCTATTTGGGGAGCAAAATAACTGATGATGGACGAAGTAGAGAGGATATAAAATGTAGACTGGCAATGGCAAGGAAAGTGTTTCTGAAGAAGAGAAATTTGTTAATATCGAGTATAGATTTAAGTGTCAGGAAGTCATTTCTGAAAGTATTTGTATGGAGTGTAGTCATGTATGGAAGTGAAACATGGACGATAAATAGTTTGGACAAGAAGAGAATAGAAGCTTTCGGAATGTGGTGCTACAGAAGAATGCTGAAGATTAGATGGGTAGACCACATAACTAATGAGGAAGTATTGAATAGGATTGGGGAGAAGTTTGTGGCACGACTTGACCAGAAGAAGGGATCGGTTGGTAGGACATGTTCTGAGGCATCAAGGGATCACCAATTTAGTATTGGAGGGCAGCGTGGAGGGTAAAAATCGTAGAGGGAGACCAAGAGATGAATACACTAAGCAGATTCAGAAAGATGTAGGTTGCAGTAGGTATGGGAGATGAAGAAGCTTGCACAGGATAGAGTAGCATGGAGAGCTCCATCAAACCAGTCTCAGGACTGAAGACTACAACAACAACAACAACATTTGGGTGAAAGACTAATGTCATTCTATACCTGCCCAATTTTTTCCTAAATTCACCACCGTGAATAAGGTGCTCTGCAATCCACGTCTTAGTTATTAGGTCTCCACTGTAATTTGTTGGACATTTCTGTGACTCTCTCATGCTGACCAAAGAAACTCGTGACGAACCGTGCAGCTCTTCTTCCAGTCATACGTATTTCTTCCAACTTGGTAGGAAAAAAGATCGACAATAGCAGTGTACTTCAAGTCTCGGAGTTGCGAAGCGTTCCTAACGACACAAAAAAGAGCAGGTCATTCCCGTCCTCAAGAGGAGTCGTCGAACAAACACACAAAATTTTTAGACCTCACGTCGGTCTGTTGTAGAATTTTGGAGACCGGACATCTCCTATAGTGTGTTTCTGTAGGAGCGTGCAAAAATTTAACAGGACGTAGAGGAAGCTCCACTGAACAATTTGAGGCAGGGAAACTGGGGTCGGAGACGTAAGCTTACGGAGATAACAGGAATAAAATAACGATCCTGTGTACTTTTTTATTTACTGAAAATGCGATCACTGACGCAATGAACATACCATTTGTGCCATATATTACAAAATGTGCTGAAACTGACGGCCATCGACATCAATGTAAGCATGACGTCGGCGAAAAAGATACTGACGCACGCTAACAAATATCCCTGGCAGCTAGAATTCTGGCAACTAATTCATCTCTGTACCCACTGAGGTCCCATTCACACAAGTGACTTTAGATATTCCCTTAGGAAAGAGTCACGGGGATTCGGGTCAGGTGACCTCGCAGACGATGGAATAGGACTTCCCCCTCCAATCCAGCGACCAGGGAACACTGTACTAGTACTGCACTATCGTATTGTAGAGTACGTTTTTGAAATGCAGTGAGTATTGAATGGGTCTGTCGCTGACCCATAGCCCTTTCTGTCGTGGGACGAAACAAATACGATGCAACAGATCCATGACTTCCTGGAAATCAGGCTGCTCGTACTCCTTGTTTCCTTGTAGGAAGTAAAGAGCGTGCATATAAATAAACGTGTAAGCTGGTACGCATGTTAGTTGTAAATAAGCTGGAAAACAGCAATACTGGACAAAGCGGTAGACAAGTTTACTTCCATATCTCCATAAGCTGACTTATCCAACCCCAGAGTCCCTATCTGAAATTGTTCAGTGCAGTATTCTCTATGTACTGTTACATTTTTGCGCCCTCTTACGCAAAAATATCCTGTATAAGAATAATCACAGATTCTGAAAACGTCGATCGTCTGAAACCCAGCTCGACATGTTCGTCGACGAGACGCAGAAACTAACAGGTACCGCGCTCAGGTTGATGCGGTGTTCCTCGACTTCTCCGAAAGCGATCACAGTCCCGCAGTGGCGCCCGATGAACGAACTACGAGGGTAGCGATCATCACACCAGCAGTGTGATTGGATTGAAGAGTTTTCAGCAAACAGAAGATAGCATGAAACTTCATGGCAGATTAAAACTGTGTGACGAGCCGAGTCTCCAACTCGGGACCTTTGCCTTCCGCGGGGAAGTGCTCTGTCAGTTTTCGAGGTAGGAGATAGAGCAGTTGCCCGCCAAAGGGAAACGTCTCGAGTTCGAGTCTCGGTCCGGCACACACTTTTAATCTATGAAGTTTCATACCAGCGCACTCTTCGTTGCAGGACGAAAATTTCATTCTAGAATATAGCATGTCACTCTCAACGGAGAGAAATTTTGAATAAGTACCTTCCGGCGTCGCTCGAAGGAGTTTCGGACACCATTACTTTTCAGAGTATAAATGTAAATGACGTAGTAGACAATGTCTGATGTTCATCAAGGCATTTCACGGATGATGCTGTTGCATACAGTGAAGTCGCGACGCTAGAAAATGTAGGAAAACTTGAGAGAATTGACGGTTGGTGCAGGCATTATCAGTTAACCCTGAACATTAACAACTGTAACGTACTGCGGACAGAAAGACCGATTACTGTGTGTTTACACGTATACAGGAAATTCACTGAAAGCAGTTACACCGAGGAAATATCTAGAGGTATGCAAGGGGACGATTTGAAATGGCACGACAACATAAAGCTAATTGCAGGTAAAGCGGATTCACTTGAAGAATTCAGCCATATACGAGATAGTTTATAAGGCCTTTGCTTAACCAATACTCTAATACTGCGTACCAGATCGGGGTGATGAGGAAACAGAGAACATCGAAAGAAGAGCAGCGCGTTTCGTTACGGGTTCCTTTAGCAAGCGCGAAAGCGTCACGCAGATGCGTACAGCATCGCAGTGTTGTTTACTATATATCTAGCCAAAAGACGGTTAAGGTAAAGTTACAGAGATTCGATTTCGCACAGAGGCTTATCACCGTTCGTTCTTCCTGGGAAGCTGAAACGGGAAAAGGGGAGAACTGACAAAGTACCCTGCGCCACACATCGTAACGTAGTTTACGGAGCATACAGGGTGTCCTAGGAGGAATGATCAATACACAGGGACATGGCGCAAATGGTGGTTCGAAGCCAAAAAGACTATTTGGCATGGGTTGTAAGATGCATGCCTTAACATCTATGAGCACTTCCTCGTCTTCGCTACTGTGAAACAGTCTGTCCTGTTGCAAGCTCTTTACTTGCCGTATTATGAGAGATGGTACTACGCACCAAAAGAAGAAAAATATCTCTACTAAACACAGACTCTAAAGTGCATACCTCAGAAGCTATGAACACTGGTTATTCTTCGCTACTATGAAAGATATCTCTTCTCCTGAACAAGTGCTGATAGCTCTTAAAGTAAGCCCTTGTTTATAGGCAATTTTTCTTGTATGGACCATATTGTCCCCACCTAACATATGGAAAGCAAACAGGTTACAGTAGATGACATTTGTTTCACAGTATCGCTCTTATATCCCTTGCGGTATGCATTTTAGAACACATGTTCACTAGAGTTTTTGCCTTCGAATTATCGTTCCTGTCAAATCCATTACAACATTCCTCCTGGCAAACTCTGCAAATGTAGATGACTTCTGGTGACAGATTTGGCGTCTATTTTAGCTGACAATTAAACTACTGTAATTCGACGTTTATAATTTTGTGAATTGACCGACTTGTTCCCTAAGATTTTAGGGCGACGTTTTTAATGTGCTGCGAGGGGGTGGCTGGCTCACCCATGTTTTTGGCGAGTGATCACCCAGCCACATATTCCTGCAAATCTACTTTACTTTTGCTCTCGTCTTCCTTAGTTTTGGTTGCTTGGTTGATTTGGGGGGGAGGGGACCAAACAGCGAAGATATCCGTCACATCGGATTAGGGAAAAGAGACGGAAGGAAATCGGCAGTGCCCTTTCAGTAGAAGCATCCCGGCCTTTAGCTGAAGCGATTTAGGGAGATCACGGAAAACCTAATTCAGGATGTCCGGACGCGGATTTGAACCGTCGTTCTTCCGAATGCGAGTCCAGTGTGCTAACCACTACGGCACCTCGCTCGGTTCCTTAGTTTTTCTTAATAGTTTGAGAACATTAAAAGCTAACATTTTAGATTAGGCTTTACCGTGAGAATTATTGATATCAAATGAAACAAGTTTACTGTTACATGTTTATCCCCGAGACGCGTTTCAAAGGTTTAAACCTCCATCATCAGGGCGATATACATTTGTTAGTATGACATATGTGTCTGATGTGTTACGATTTTTGCAGAAACTTGTGGTACTGTCTCCAGTGGTTACAAGTTCCTTTCACTGTCGTAGCACATCACTTGTATAGTGTCATCTTTTGTAAACACAGATGGCCTCAAGTTCCTCCAAAACTCGTAACAGAACACACACATATGTCATGCTAACAAATGGATATCCACCTTTGAGACGAGTCGTGGAGGTAAATGAACAGTGACTAGTAACCATAAACTTGTTTGCTATTAAAAAGTCTTGATCACGATTTATTTATCAAGCTGACCGGTAGTGATTCTCCAGCAGAAAGAGGTTCCTACTCAATCGTCTGAAGATGACCACAGTAGTGGTCGAAACCGGTCGCCTTAATAAGTAAATCGTGATCAAGAATGTTTTTAATAGCAAATATTTGTAACTCATCGCTCACTGCCACTCCCATAATGTATTCAAAAGTAATAAACTTGTTGTTTCGTTCGATACTTTTAGAACATCTGAATACATTTAGCACTATCTTCCATGCTGTGAGCTAGTGTGATGCTGCATGTGTTCATGAGTGAGACTGGATGGAATGGGTGTGATTTCATCTGAGATTGATTTTTATCTCTTTTGTCACATTTTTTTGCCGTTTCAAATACATTCATTTCTACTAATTTGGTAAAGACGCTGATAATCTCATCGCTGAGCGGCCCTAAAAGACACACACACACACACACAGAGAGAGAGAGACAGACAGACAGACACACGCACACACTATCTCTGTCTCTATCTATAATAGCGAATATCATATTGATGTGAGGCGCTTTACATTTTTGAAATTATCGAGACGCAGTATTGTGTCTTCTATTGTAGAGCAAATTTCTGCGATTTTTTTTTGCCCGTGTTTTTACGAAAGAAATGCTAGATAAATTTGCAAGTGCGTTTAAGCTGCCAGCCAGTGTTTACGTATTCGTGCTATTTTCATCTGCTGATAAAATTTATGTAAAACACTGTGATTAACTTCCTCCAGTTTATTCAGGTCCTCAAACCCTTGTGTGTACCTAAGTACTAAGCTGATATTGTCTAATTGTCTGTAAAATGCAAATAATAATAATAATAAATAAAAAACTGAAGATAATGGATAAGCAGATGGTGTGAGTTGCTTACTTACTGTAGCAATTTCCTTTGCTACAAAGTACGTCCGTGTAGAGGTACGTCCTCGTCGAAATGACAAGTGTGGCAGCGGTGCGCGCGGGACTTACATGAAGAAGAGCCCCCGCTTGTAGCCGTAGACCTCGTTGTAGAGCAGCCAGGACTCGGGCACGATGTGGGCGGGGTAGCGGCCTTCGACGGAGAAGACCCGCCGCATCTCGTCGGCGTCGGCGACGAAGACGGCGTCGACGGGCCCTATGGAGTCCCGGAAGACGGGCCCCAGCTCGCGGTGCCGCCGGTCGACGTAGCGGTGCAGGCGGGGGGCGGCGCCGGCGGCCAGCAGGTCCAGCGTGGTGCCGAGCAGCGGCAGGCCGCGCGGCGACGGCGGCGGGGGCGGCAGCTGCTGCTGCGGCAGCGCGCGCGCCGCCCACGACGATCCGCGGCACCACACGCGCACCCGGCTCCACATGGCGAAGGCGAAGGCGAAGGCGAAGGCGAGCGCCGGACCGGCGGGCTGCGTCTGCCGGCGCCGCCGCCGACGCCCCGGAGGACCCCGCCGGCCGAGGGGCGACCGCCGCGCCCCTGGCGGCCGCGCGCCGAACCGGGCCGGCAGCCGCGCCGCCGGCGGCCAGCTGGTGACTCCGGGCGCCTCCACTGGGATCGAGAACGCGCCCGCCGCACCGTAGTGTGTAAGATAACACGCAAACAACTCATCCCCATCGACACCGGGCTGTCTGTGTCCACCAGCCTCACACAGTGCAAAATTCTCGTTAGGACAAACATCACCATCATCATTTATTTATTTTATTTATTTATTTATTTATTTATTTATTGTTCCGTGGGACCACATTAAGGAGAAGTCTCCATGGTCATGGAACGAGTCAATACATGAAATTATAACACGATTCTAGAAACAGATAAAATGAAATATAAGAAACATATTCATGCGACACGTCATTAGTTTAAATAAAGAAAATCAAGAATGTAACACTGGAATTTGCTTAATTTTTTAGCTCTTCCAGGAGCTCCTCGACAGAATAGAAGGCGTGAGCCATGAGGAAACTCTTCAGTTTAGACTTAAAAGCGTTCGGGCTACTGCTAAGATTTTTGAGTTCTTGTGGTAGCTTACTGAAAATGGATGCAGCAGAATACTGCACTCCTTTCTGCACAAGAGTCAAGGAAGTGCACTCCACATGCAGATTTGATTTCTGCCTAGTATTAACTGAGTGAAAGCTGCTAACTCTTGGGAGTAAGCTAATATTGCTAACAGCAAACGACATTAAAGAAAATATATACTGTGAGGGCAATGTCAGAATTCCCAGACTATTGAATAGGGGTCGACAAGAGGTTCTCGAACTTACACCACACATAGCTCGAACAGCCCGTTTTTGAGCCAAAAATACCCTTTTTGAATCAGAAGATTTACCCCAAAAAATAATACCATATGACATAAGCGTATGAAAATATGCGAAGTAGACTACTTCTCGTGTTGAAGTGTCACTTATTTCAGATACTGTTCCAATGGTAAATAAAGCGGCATTTAGTTTCTGAACAAGATCCTGAACATGGGCTTTCCACAACAGCTTACTATCTATCCGTACGCCTAGGAACTTGAACTCTTCCGTCTCGCTTATAACATGCCCATTCTGTCTGATTAAAATATCAGTTCTTGTTGAATTGTGAGTTAGAAACTACAAAAACTGAGTCTTACTGTGATTTAGCATCAAATTATTTTCCACAAGCCACGAACTTATTTCATGAACTACATTATTTGATAATGTTTCAATATTACACACAAGATCCTTCACTACCAAGCTGCTGTCATCAGCAAACACAAATATTTTTGAATCACCTGTAATACTAGAAGGCATATCATTTATATAAATAAGAAACAGCAGTGGCCCCAGCACCGATCCTTGGGGAACGCCCCATTTAACAGTGCCCCATTGGCACTGAACATCATTACCACTCTCAATATTGCAGAGAATTACCTTCTGCTTTCTGTTCTTAAAGTAAGAGGCGAACCAATTGTAAGCTACTCCCCTTACTCCATAATGTTCCAACTTCTGCAGTAATATTTTCTGGTCAACACAGTCAAAAGCATTCGTTAAATCAAAGAAAACACCTAACGTTCGCAACCTTTTATTTAATCCGTCCAAAACCTCACAGAGAAAAGAGACTATAGCATTTTCAGTTGTTAAGCCATTTCTAAAACCAAACTGTACATTTGACAGCAAATTATGTGAATTTAAATGCTGCAGTAACCTTGTATATACAACCCTCTCGATAACTTTAGCAAACACCGATGGCATAGAAATAGGTCTAAAATTGACAACATTATCAATGTCTCCCTTTTCATAAAGTGGCTTCGCTACCGAGTACTTTAATCGGTCAGGAAACCGACCACTCCTAGATATGGCTAAGTACTGGGCTAACATACATGGAACAATACTTCAGTATTCTGCTAGATACCCCGTCATATCCATGAGAGTTCTTGGTCTTTAGTGATTTAATTATTAACTCAATCTCCCTCTTGTCAGTATCATGGAGGAGCATTTCAGGTAACAGTCTCGGAACACTTTGTTCTACGAGCGCTATATGATTCCCTGTTGGGACTAGGTTTCTATTTAGTTCACCTGCTATATTCAGAAAGTGATTATTAAATACTGTACATATATGCGACTTATCAGTAACACGGACATTCGCACTACGCACTGATTCTATATCCTCGACCTGTCCCTGCAGACCAGCCACTTCCTTTACGACTGACCATATGGTTTTAATTTTATCCTGAGACTTAGCTATTCTATCTGCATACCACATACTTTTTGCCTTCCTAATAACTTTTTTAAGCACCTTACAATA